>NC_046327.1:34145181-34454348 GCF_009819535.1 Lacerta agilis
TGGGAAAGATGGAGGGCACAAGGAGAAGGGGACGACAGAGGACGAGATGGTTGGACAGTGTTCTCGAAGCTACCAACATGAGTCTGACCAAACTGTGGGAGGCAGTGGAAGAGAGGAGTGCCTGGCATGCTCTTGTCCATGAGGTCACAAAGAGGCGGACACAACTTAAAGACTCAACAGCAGCAGCAGCAGCAGCAACAACAACAAGAGATAAGAAAGGTGGCAATGGAGTTCATAGTTGTGGGACGTTTTTATGCTGACTGTGAGCTGAGTAAGTCTTGTTTTCCTTAGCCTAGTCATTTTTCCTCAGCTTGGCAAAAGATATGAAATTCTTGCTCCACATTCCACTCACAGTGAGCATGAACCAGTTATCACGTAATGGACCGTGAGAAGGAAGAAACAAAACCAGACAAAAAACAGTTATTTTGAATTCAGCATGAAATGTTTCTAGGAATAGGATTATTTTACATCTCTTCACACACACACACACCCCACACACACACACAATGGGAGAGGGCTGTTCTGTCTGAATCTCCTTTGGGGTGGCTGCCCTTCAGGCTATTCTAGAGTTACCTGTGTGGCCGTATCAGGTGGGCAGGACACCCGAGGCAGCCCCACCACAAAGTATGACGCAGCAACTACAACTGCTGGCACATTTCAGGTACCATTAAGGATTTTGGGGAGGTAGGCAGAAATCTGAACACATGGGGCACATGCTGTTGTTCATTTCAGCAAGGTTGCTAATTAGTGGGGCTTGACATTTGGATTTTCCACCTCAGCTACCCCAAAGTATTTGGGGCAGCCCCGCTGTCTCTACTGCTGATGTTACCCGGTACTGAGGAGTCTGAGATGGCTGTGGCTTCTCAGTATTATCATATGCAAAGTTACAACACAGATGTTCAAGTAGTACATTGTTTCAATTGCAGTTTCACAACCGCAGCTGGAGCCAAGCCAACACGTGCACTTAAATCATCACTATGTTTGATAACTTCAAATGAAAGTGTACCAACACCATTTTTAAAAATGTAATTTGCATTTAGCAGCTACATATCACTATACAATACTGTATTGCAATATTTATCTAACAGGCTTTTCCACCAAAACCCAAATATTTACCACTCAAATTGCTCTTTATAATTTGCAAAACATGCTAAATATTTTTGCACTTGTCTTCATAACAACTTAGTTAGAACAGTTGCTGCTGTTTCCATTTTACACATGGAAAACTGAGGCTGAGAGATAATCAACCAGTGCCATCTAGCTTTTGGAACACACTGGCTCCAGTGGCAATCTAGTTCATGCTACTGGCATATCTGTAACTCCAACCACTGGGTCGCTGAGGCCAAACTTTGGGTAAGGCCAAGCTGTGACTCTTATCATTGCCATTCCCTTATAATGAGGTGCCCAGGAAACTTGGGGTACACACAGGAGTATCCTGCATGATATAAAGATGGGATATTTTAAGCACCATTAAGCACCATTTTAAGCAGACATCTATCCAACATATTGTGAAGTCCGCCAAAAAAGACATTTACAGCATGAGAGGGAAGCAATCCATGCCTAAGCCACCTACAGGAATTGAGCCTTTGGAATTCACTCCCAGGTAGCTAGCAAAACGCTCCTTCCTGCACAGATACACTCCTGCACACCCATTTCAACCTAGGGCAGTTGCATGGATTGCAGGAGGGCAGAATTCGGATGCATATTAAATTCACAACACACAAACACACAGTAAGCCACCGCTGCAGACAAAGCCTAAGATTTCAAGGGGTGCAAGTCTGTGTCCCTGCTCTGACATTTACCAAGCAAATAAGCTCTCTGTTACCTTTACAGTTGCAACTACCTGTAAGTGCGCCAATACTGCACTTGTACACAATTAGCACATCATCTTGCTCTGTTTTAGGTGGCAACATGAGGGGGGAAGTAGTGTGTGGGTGTGCATGCACAAGCATAGCTGGTGTTTCCTGACTGAGTCACATTAGGGCATCAGTTAACCTGTGACCGTAATTTCAGAGTTCTGGACCTCAAACAGCAATGCAAGAGCTTGCCCTTTAACTCCCTAGCCTCAAGCAGCTAGACAAGAGGCCATACCAATGTTGATCCAAAAGCACCACACTCTGCCAAGTCCAGCCAAGCCCACCCTGAGGTAGCAGACTCCATGAATGACCCCATCTCTGAGACCAGTCATTCAAAACAGCCCATCGGTCAAGCCTCAATCCCACAGTGAGTGACTAGGGCATTGAATAAGCTTTCTCTACTGTGAGACCAAATTGCAAACATGCGCTGGATTATGGAGAAAGCCAGAGAGTTCCAGAAAAACATCTACTTCTGCTTCATTGATTATGCAAAAGCATTTGACTGTGTCGACCACAGCAAACTATGGCAAGTTCTTAAAGAAATGGGAGTGCCGGATCACCTCATTTGCCTCCTGAGAAATCTCTATGTGGGACAAGAAGCTACAGTTAGAACTGGATATGGAACAACTGATTGGTTCAAAATTGGGAAAGGAGTACGACAAGGCTGTATATTGTCTCCCTGCTTATTTAACTTATATGCAGAATACATCATGCGAAAGGCTGGACTGGATGAATCCCCAACCGGAATTAAGATTGCCGGAAAAAATATCAACAACCTCAGATATGCTGATGATACTACCTTGATGGCAGAAAGTGAGGAAGAATTGAAGAACCTTTTAATGAGGGTGAAAGAAGAGAGCGCAAAATATGGTCTGAAGCTCAACATCAAAAAAACTAAGATCATGGCCACTGGTCCCATCACCTCCTGGCAAATAGAAGGGGAAGAAATGGAGGCAGTGAGAGATTTCACTTTCTTGGGTTCCATGATCACTGCAGATGGTGACAGCAGTCACGAAATCAGAAGACGCCTGCTTCTTGGGAGAAAAGCAATGACAAACCTAGACAGCATCTTAAAAAGCAAAGACATCACCTTGCCGACAAAAGTCCGTATAGTTAAAGCTATGGTTTTCCCAGTAGTAATGTACGGAAGTGAGAGCTGGACCATAAAGAAGGCTGATCGCCGTAGAATTGATGCTTTTGAATTATGGTGCTGGAGGAGACTCTTGAGAGTCCCGTGGACTGCAACTCACTAGAAGGACAGATCCTGAAGTTGAGGCTCCAGTACTTTGGCCACCTCATGAGAAGAGAAGAATCCCTAGAAAAGACCCTGATGTTGGGAAAGATGGAGGGCACAAGGAGAAGGGGACGACAGAGGATGAGATGGTTGGACAGTGTTCTTGAAGCTACTAACATGAGTTTGGCCAAACTGCGAGAGGCAGTGAAGGATAGGCGTGCCTGGCGTGCTCTGGTCCATGGGGTCACGAAGAGTCGGACACGACTGAACGACTGAACAACAACAACAACAACAACTGTGAACTTCAGCATGAGATGCTGAGTGGCACAGGAATGCACTGATTGGCAGGACAAGTTACCAAGGCTACCTAGATGCGTGGTGCATGGTGGGGTGGGACACCTTTGTGCGCAACCTTCCAGCGCCTGCACACCAGTGGCTGATGCAGCAACGATAGCATTGACGGACATGCGCCATGCTCTGTACTCCATCCAGTTCAGGGACACATAAGTAAAATAACTGAAGGGCATGTGGCCTAAGCAGAGTATTGAGGGCCAGGCAGAGGTTTGGAGGGCCACATTTGGTCCTTGGGTTCTCCACTCCAGGCCAAGAACTACTGGAGATTTGCAGGTGTTTTATCCAAGTCTCTCTAGGAATGGGTTTAGCATTAATGTATAACATTCTTATGGGATGTGGGTGGCGCTGTGGTCTAAAACACAGAGCCTAGGGAAAGCCGATCAAAAAGCCCACCTAGCAGTTCAAAAGCACATCAAAGTGCAAGTAGATAAATAGGTACTGCTCTGGCGGGAAGATAAATGGCGTTTCTGTGAGCTGCTCTAGTTCACCAGAAGTGGCTTAGTCATGCTGGCCACATGATCCAGAAGCTGTCTGCAGACAAACGGCGGCTCCCTTGGCCTATAGAGCGAGATGAGCGCCACAACTAATGGTCAGGGGTACCTTTACCTTTACCTTATAACATTCTTAACCTGTTCAGTTTATTTTATTTCAAAGACTCATTATTCATCCTTCTTTCTTTTAGCTTAAAGTTTGGATGCCCACGGATTGGAATTTATAAAGATATGTCAGCCATCAATACTGTCTCTTCCTGTATTTCCAAAACCTTTAGGTTGTTTTTACTGTTGTATCCTATCTTTCTCAAGCTCGACAGGCCTCCATTTTTATGAATGGGGTTATCTGAGGGTTTGCCTGCGGCAATAAATTTATTTGATTTATACCCACTGCGTGTCCTGTGAGCCATTTATAAAGGATAGGAGATGCCTTATTTGGTAGGCTTCACAGTATGATTTCAACAAGGCGACTCCTCATCCCTCTCCACTCATTTTTCAGTTACAGGTAGGTAGCCGTGTTGGTCTGCCATAGTTGAAACGATATTAAAAAAATCCTTCCAGTAGCACCTTAGAGACCAACTAAGTTTGTTCTTGGTATGAACTTTCGTGTGCATGCACACTTCTTCAGATACATGCACACGAAAGCTCATACCAAGAACAAACTCAGTTGGTCTCTAAGGTGCTACTGGAAGGAATATTTTTTATTTTATTTTGTTTTCACTCATTTTTCAGTACCTCAGGGTTTTGGATGTATGTGACCGTTCACTTTTAAATATGAAGATTCTAATATTTGCTGCCAAGTTTTAAAACACTGTACTGGAACCTCTTGTGTCATCATTTTTCACTGCTGCGAGCCTACTGGAGAGCAACAGATTCATCTTATTCCACCTCATTAAATTGCTGGAAGTGCATTTTCGTACTGGGCCATAATTAGTTGGAAATGATTTGTTGGGCTTTCTGGTTACCCACAGTCCCAAGTACTGAAAAGCAGGGACTCTTAACAGTTGTGAGAACTGGAAGTGTGTTTTGGGGTTCACGTTATTAACAGAGCAAGTCTGATTTGTCAAAGATTACTCAGAGCCTTGATAAAAAGATTGCAATTCCTGTTTTAAATCTCTCCTTGCTTCTTCAGAGGAGTCATCAACATACAAACTCAACAGGTGAGATCAGGAGTGTATTTTAATACACTTGATGCATTCATTTTTCCTAAATTTAGCTGCTAAAAAAAAGAGTTATTTATGTGAATAAAAGTGGGGAGAGGGGACAGCCCTGTTTAGTCCCAGGTCACATTTAAAAGGCCATATAATGTTATTCAGCCAAAGATCTGGGGGAAGAGAAACATTTTCACCTAAAGCTAAAAACTTCCTTACATATCCTAAAGCTATGTAAGAAAGGTGCCAGGCAAGAACAGGGCCGGATGATGATCTCAGGGTCCAGGTAGGTTCATATGGGAAGAGGTGGTCCTTGAGGTAATGCGGTCCTAAGTCGTTTAAGGCTTTATCGGTCCAAACCAGCACTTTGAATTGGGCCCAGAAACTAACTGGCTAACCCTACAGGATCCAGAAAACAGTGCAGTGTGTGCACTGGAAACAATTCAACATTTTGGGCAGGTCGCAGGTTTCAAGCTAAATAAGACTAAAACCAAAGTTTTAACTAAAAATATGAGTAAAGAAGAGAGTACAAGATTGGAATCACAAACAGGGCTTAGCTTTGTGAAGAAAGTAAAGTATTTGGGTGTTAATATGACTGCAAACAATTTAAACCTATATAGAGACAACTATGAGAAAGTGTGGAATGAGATAAAGAGAGATTTAGAAATGTGGACTAGATTGAAATTGTTATTATTAGGTAGAATTTCTGTGATAAAAATGAATGTTTTGCCAAAAATGCTATTCTTGTTTCAGTCGTTGCCAATTATAGATAAGATGGAGTGTTTTAAAAGATGGCAGAAAGACTTAACGAAATTTATCTGGCAGGGAAAGAAACCCAGGATTAAATACAAGATTTTAATAGATGCAAAAAATAGAGGGGGATTCTCCCTGCCAGATTTAAGAACCTATTATGAGGTAGCAGCTTTCTGCTGGTTGAAAGATTGGTTTCTGTTAGATAATGCAGATGTACTAGATTTAGAAGGACACGACAATGTTTTTGGTTGGCATGCTTATTTATGGCATGACAAATGTAAAGTACACAGTGGGTTTAAGAAACATATAATCAGAAATTCCCTGTTTAAAATTTGGATGAAATATAAGGTTTTTATAGAAAGCAAAACACCCAGATGGTTATCACCTTTGGAAGCTAAGGCACATAAAAGTATAAACTTGGATCGACAATGGCCGAAATATAAAGACATTTTGATACAAGAAGGAGAGAGTTTTAACATAAAAACTTATGAACAATTGAAAGACCAAGTTACAAACTGGCTACAATATCATCAGATTAATGAAATATTTAAAACAGACTGGAAAATTGGTTTTCAGATAGAAAAATCCAAGTTGGAGACAGAACTATTAGAACCGAAAAGTAAAAATCTTTCCAGAATGTACAATTTGTTATTGGGGTGGCGTACACAAGATGAGTTGGTGAAATCGGTAATGATTGACTGGGCCAAAGACTTAGGGCACAATATTATGATGGAGGATTGGGAGAGACTGTGGAATCAAAATATCAAATTCACGGCGTGCAGCTTACTAAGGGAGAACTTTATGAAGATGATTTACAGGTGGTATTTGACCCCTGTTAAATTGGCCAAAATGCATCATGGTTTAAGTAATAAGTGTTGGAGATGTAAGCAATCTGAAGGAACTTTTTTCATATGTGGTGGGTGTGCCCTAAGGTGAAGGACTTTTGGGAAAAGGTTTATAATGAATTGAAAAAAATTCTCAGATATACCTTTAAGAAAAATCCTGAAGCCTTTTTGTTAGGCATTCTAGGCAAAGACATTTTGAAATGTGATAGAAATTTAGTGTTGTATGCCACAACAGCAGCAAGAGTTGTAATAGCAAAGAACTGGAAACTGGAAGAGCTACCCACTATTGAACAATGGCAGATGAAGATGTTGGAGTATATGGAGCCTGCGGAAATGACCGGGAGAATCCGTAATCTGACAGACGACGCGGTGGAAAAAGAATGGGGAAAATTTAAATTGTATTTAAAAAAGTATTGTAATATTTGAAATTCTGATTTTAGAAGAAGGATAGGCTGTCATATGTACAATTTGAAGTAAATAATGAAAATTTTAGGAGATTATAGATTTTAGAAATTGATTGAGAATTTTTTTAGATATAAATGATTTTAGATTTAAAATGTTTTAATTTTAAAAATTGAATGGTATTTATAAAATATGTGATAAGGGTTAAACTTGGAAGTTACGTGAAATATTTTTGAGGGACGTAAATTAGGGGAAACAGGAGGAAGTCACTAAAAGATGATAAGAAAATGGAAACTTTATGTAGCATAATGATACATTGTTTTTTGTTGTCATTTTTGGATGTTTTTTCTTTTAACTGTTTTGTATTTGGTTTTTCTTTTTTTAGTTTGTTGTTGTTGTTTTTTTGTTTAATTTGTTGTTGTTTTTGGAAAATGCAATAAATATTATTTGGAAAAAAAAAACAAAAACAAAAACTAACTGGCAGCCAGTGCAGTCAGGCCAGGATTTGTGTAATTTGCTCAAAATGTCTTGACCTGGTGAATAAACTGGACGCTAAATCGTTCATTTTCTGGAATGATGGCATATGTTATGAATTTAAACCACACCAGGATAAAGCCATCTTTCTCGATCTGTCCACGTGTCAACTGCAGTTTATTTGTTAATCTCTCAAACAGAGCTGTTTCCCAAACTCTTCTGTACCAATTGTCTATTGTCGTGCCAGAAAGGTCTTTCTAGAGTCTGGTTATGTTGCATCTTGTCGCTTGTAATAAACGGCTTATTAATTCTGTATTGTGTAAATCCAGATGGTTGTTTTGAAATGTATTTAATAAATTTAATTCTGGTTTGACTTCCCATTGTCGTTTTGTTATTTTATTAATTTCGTGGACCCACCTATGCATAATTGTATAGATTATGAATGCTATACCTGGGCCTTGTCCCTCTTTGGATATTACAAGTATTTCAAATGGGGCCAGTGGCCTTGTGACTGCCTTACTGGTCATCCAACAAAAACAACTGACACTAGATTCAGAGGAAACAAAAGAAAGTAGCCTACTTCTTTGTGCATGTACATCATGCACAGTTATATGTTCCCACAAAAGACTGTTAATGACCACTGGCTTTCGGAGGCAGACAAATTCATGGAGAAGGGGTCAACAGAGTACAAATTTATGGCTTGAGTCTTAACAGTTCATGTTCAAGCAGTAAACAACAAAATTGCAGACTAAATATCAATCAAAAAGGTACAGAATCAGGGCCACATCAGCAGGACATTTAGGAGGCTGTCCAGAATTATTCACGAACAATTATTCAGCTTTAAGAAGGGCCAGCCTGAGAGTAAAGGACTGCCTTTTAAACAAACGTTGGGTGATTATTAACAAGCAAAAGAAATTTGTGCATATTTGTGCAAATCAGACCAGGGTCTTGCCTTCGCAATAACTCATGATGGAAGGAAAATAAATAATGAGATAAATCTCCAGTGTCGTATTTGAAGTGCATAAGCTGTTTCTTAAAAAAATAAAACAAAACTGCCATCTAAGGTTGCAAATGCATTAGCAATGATAGGTTCTGATCCGAAGGCACTTAGAAATTACTTTTAAAAGCCAGTTGTTTTGGGGAAGAGGCATCAGGCAGAGCTACAGATGCCTTCCACTGTCCTGTTTGTGAGCTTCCTAAAAACATCTGATCGGCCACTGCTGCAGACATCTTAAATGAGTCAGACCTTTAGTTTCATGCAGAAGGGTGGCACATGTTTTCAGCATTTAATAGGGATGTTAGTCCAGCCCTACCCCACAGTGGGAAATAGAGTGCACTAAATATGGTTTTGCTTCTATATTGCTTTATATTTTATGATTGTAAGCTCTTAAAAAAATTTTTTTAAATAGGCAGGATATAATTTTTAAAAATAATTATTAAACAAGTGAAGGCAACCTATTCTTACACTTTGTACCACACAAGCCCTGCATGCTTCCCACTGTTTTGACGTGTGCGTATAATGAGATCCACACTTAGAACAGGCTTTGTTTTTTGTGGAGATTGTGGTTGCAGAGGGAAGAGTTAAACCTTCACTTTCCAGATGAAAATGAGGAACTATGCATTTAGGATATTTATTTATTTATTTATTAAAAAACAAAAAACCCTATTGTGGCAGCTAGCCACACAATGAGGAGGATTACGGTAATTAAGTGTGTGGCCCATGGGCATGACACTCTCAACCACACTGAACCATGCAAACAAGCTGCATTACTGCAGACACTCCAAAAGGTGATTTCAGGAGGCAAGCCAAGGCAGACTGCATGCAGATTTCATATACTATAGCATGAGAATGACATCTCCTAACCCCAGCAATCATGTAACTAAGCCCAGAAAACACACAAGTCTTTAGCAAAAGTATTTTCAGAGGGGCCCATTTTGTCCTAAGCCACTGGGAGCTATTTAGCTAACCACGATAAACAAAGAGCTGTCCCCCCCCCCTCCGCCCAGCCTGGCGCAGAATGAGTCATTCATTGCCATTTAAGTCTTGCTATCTCTTCCCCCCTCACTTTTCCTCAGGTTCGACTCCTCTGACAAATCTTTTTTTAGCAGCATCTCAGGCTCCCTGTGATCTAGTTAAAATTTTGCTTTAAACAGACTGGAGCTACATCCATTCTTTCATTCAAAATCTCACGCTTTTTCTGTTTCGTACTGATGTACTAGTGCAGGCTGATGTGCAGAGATTATATCCAGAGAACACTGCAGGTGTGGAAGGAGCCACCCTAGGAAACTGACAACAGCCCATAGCTCTACATCTGATAAATGTTACAGGGATAGCAAGCGGTCACATTAAGCTGACAAAGGGAAGAGTGCATAATTATGGTGCAAATTCCCTGCTCTGAGAGACAGCAGGCAGCAGCAGGTGACATTTCAGGGGTGCTTATGAGAATGAGCCCTTCCGCTTCTGAAATGCTTTTCATTTGAAGAAAACCTCTACAGGTGGTGATCCTGTCGTTGCTTGAAGAGAAGCAAATGGCAGGATGAAGAAATGGGTTAAAAACAAGGGTTGTACACCAATATTTCTTTCAGTTTTGAGGTTTCCAATCGCCTCCCTAACAAAATATGCAATTTTCCACTTTTTTATATATATCTTCTTCTATGTATATTGCTGCTTTGAAACTTTGCTTTCTCCCTTGAGTGAACATAGCCCATGGGTAGGCAAACTAAGGCCAGGGGGCTGGATCCGGCCCAATCGCCTTCTAAATCCGGCCCCTGGCTGGTCCGGGAATCAGCGTGTTTTTACATGAGTGGAATGTGTGCTTTTATTTAAAATGCATCTCTGGGTTATTTGTGGGGCATAGGAATTTGTTCATTCCCCCTCCCCCAAAATATAGTCCAGCCCCCCACAAGGTCTGAGGGACAGAGGACCAGCCCCCTGGGATCACACAGTGAACACAGTGAACATTACAATACTGAAAGCAATACATTACTGAAAACAATACATTACTGAAAGCAAAATAGATAGATAGATATATAGCCAGCCAGTTCAGAGTTAGGGGAATGCTTTCTGGACTAGTTACAGTACATGGGTATGAAAACTCCATGGACAAAGACAACAGCAGAATGTCTTTAGGAGAAGAAAAGGCACAGGGGTAAACCTGACACAAATCCGGAGTGGAGACCCGAAGGCGGTTGGATGGAAGGTTGTCAGGGGTCTAGTTGCTGCTGATTTTACTGTTGGATTGTTTAAGAGGGCATGTAATTGGTGTAAATTCTTAACCCCAAGGTACCACTGTAGTCTATACACAAAGTGAAGCAAAAAACTTCAAAAGCAGAATCAGGAAATCTTTGTATCAGGTTTGGATTAGGTATAAAGACTTACTGGAGAGAAAGACTCCTAGATGGATATCTCCAGTGGAGGCCAAGGCCTATAAGAGACCAAACATGTCTGCAAGTTGGTTACGGTATATGGACATATTGCAGCAGGAAGGGGACTCATTTAAGCTGAAAAGCTATGATCAAGTTAAAAATCAAGTCCCCGACTGGCTGCAATACCATCAGGTTCATGAAACATTTAAAATGGACAAAAAAATTGGTTTTCAAGTTGAAAAATCAAAACTGGAAACAGAACTGATCGAATCGAACTCTAAAAACCTTTCCAAGATGTACAACTTGTTGCTAGAGTGGCATACGAAAGACGAATTGGTGAAATCAACAATGATAGATTGGGCAAAAGATGTGGGCCATAATATTATGATGGATGACTGGGAGAGATTGTGGCAGAAAGGTATCAACTTTACTGCATGTAATAGTTTAAGAGAAAATGTTATGAAAATGATATACAGATGGTATCTGACACCAGTTAAGTTAGCTAGAATGAATTCTAAAATGTCGGATGTGTGTTGGAAATGTAAAGAGTCGAAAGGTACCTTTTATCATATGTGGTGGTCGTGTCCAGGGGTAAAGGCCTTCTGGGATAAGATTTATAATGAGCTTAAGAGGGTAATGAAAATTACCTTTTGTAAGAAACCAGAGGCTTTTCTTTTGAGCATGACCAATGAAGAGATACCCAGTCAGGATAGAGTATTTTTTATGTATGCCACGACAGCGGCTAGAATTTTATTGGCAAGAACTTGGAAGGGTGAAGACATACCGACAATTGAAGAATGGCAGATGAAGTTGATGGAGTACATGGAACTTGCAGACCTGACCGCCAGGATCCGAGACCAGAGGGAGGAGAAGGTGTCGCAAGATTGGAATAGTTACAGGTGGGTAGCCGTGTTGGTCTGCCATAGTCAAAACAAAATCGAAAATTCTTTCTAGTAGCACCTTAGAGACCAACTGAGTTTGTTCCTGGTATGAGCTTTCGTGTGCATGCACACTTCTTCAGATACACTGAAACAGAAGTCACCAGATCCTTAAATATAGTGGGGGAGTGGGG
The DNA here is from genome assembly GCF_009819535.1 of Lacerta agilis. Taxonomy (NCBI): domain Eukaryota; kingdom Metazoa; phylum Chordata; class Lepidosauria; order Squamata; family Lacertidae; genus Lacerta; species Lacerta agilis. The sequence continues at coordinate 34,157,180 of NC_046327.1, forward strand.
AGGGGTATTACTCAGAAGGGTGGTGGGAATGGGTGATAGGCTGATAAGTGTGGAAAACCTGTGTGGAATACCCCTCCCCACTCCCCCACTATATTTAAGGATCTGGTGACTTCTGTTTCAGTGTATCTGAAGAAGTGTGCATGCACACGAAAGCTCATACCAGGAACAAACTCAGTTGGTCTCTAAGGTGCTACTAGAAAGAATTTTCGATTTTGCAAGATTGGAAGAAATTTAAGGACTATTTAGCTAAGCATGTTAAATTGAATGTTTGAATATTTGTGCAGAAATACATAAAGGAATCGGCTTTAGAAGTTTAAGGCTAGTTATAATGGTATAAGAAGAAATTTTGATATGTTAGATTTATTTGTATAAGAAGGTGACAAGATATAGAATATAAGTTAATAAATATATTAGTTTAGATAAAGTTGAAGAACATTAGGATACTGAGTATGAGTTAATGGAAAAAGAAATGAAGCTACCTAAAGAGTATATTTGTATTTGAAGACAGAGGAGGGATCAGGGGAAGTCCCCCTTAAGAAGTAAGAAAAGTAGAGAAACAAAGATAAATAGTTAGTAAGGTTTGTATATTTTCTTTTTTCGTAGGGTATTGTTGGGTTTTATATTGTTCATTGTGTATTATGTTTTTATTGTGTTTATGTATGCTTAATGTTGTTTTTGTGTTGTTTTATGGAAAAATAATAAAATCTTTTTTTAAAAAAAAAAGCAGAGGTTTTTTTGGGTGGAAACAGGAGGGATTTGCGAATTTCATTCCTATCCCAGAGTTTAGAGGTTTTTCCTTTAACACAGACACATATTCAGCATAGCTTTTCTCCCCAAGGCCTCCTAGCAGGGTGCAGCATTTGTGGGGCTTAACTACTGTTTCAAATAGTATAATAAACAGCTGTCAATCCTCAGTGGAAAGTTCCCAAAATGCTCTTAGTCAGCCAGCCAGCATGAGGGCCAGAACTGAGCCTATCGTGACAATGAGGCTTATTTTATTCTGCATTTCCTTGAAGCACAGCTGAGCGAAGAAGGCATTACTTATGGAAGAAGCAAGGCCTATGCAAGCTGCTCACCTAAATCAGGATATTGTACAAGGAAATCCTGTCACTATCCTCCTTTTACTCACTTCCTACTAACATCCTCTTAATAACATCCTTAGAAAAACAGGGTGGGCGGTTATTTCTCCTCTCATAATGCTAGAATTAGAAGGACCATTCAATAAAGTTGAATGTTGGAAGACTCAGGACAGGCAAAAGGAAGTCTTCCTTCTTTCACTCAGTGCATAGTTCGGGCATAGGCCAACTCCAGCCCTCCAGATGTTTGGGACTACAATTCCCATCATCCCTGACCACTGGTCCTGTTAGCTAGGGATGATGGGAATTGTAGTCCCAAACACCTGGAGGGCTGGAGTTGGCCTATGCCTGGCATAGTTAAACTGTGGGATTTGCTACCACAAGATGCAGTGATGGTCACCGACTTGAAGGCTTGAAAAGGGGCTTAGGCAAATTCAGGAAGGATATGGCAACATGTCTCTTAATAGCAGCTCCTCCTGTTCAACAAATGGGGAGGAATAGCTGCAGCTGCACTCAGGTCCTGCTTGCAGGCTTGTCTCAGGACTATGATGGGCCTTTGGTTTGATCCAGCAGCGCATTCTTGTGGAAATGACTGACCAATATGCTGTGAAATGAGGTGGTAGCGTCCTGCAAACATTTATTTTTATTACTCTATTATTTATTGAATTGGTATTTCATCCTTCATCTGAAGATCACAGGGTGGTTCACAACATAAAAATGCAAGTGAGAACACAAAATACACAATGAAACAAACACAAACCAGTAACACTGCCCCGCAAACACATATTATTTATATTTGAGTAGAATGAACAGTATCACTTCAGACTGAAGTTGTGGAAGGATTGCCATTTTAAAAACTCATGGCTATTTAAAAAGGCCAAATAAATCAGTAAAACAAACCTTCTGATAAGTTGAAAACTAGCAAAGAGTAGACTGTGCTAGAACCACCACCCCCCCCAAAAAAAATACATATCCGGTGTGCTTCTTTTATTACGTGATGTTTGTTTTTATGTGGGGAGCATTCCAAAAATTGCATCTTTCCTCTATAGGCTGCCTGAAGTGTCTATGTCTACTTTACCATCACTTCAGGATTCTGCCACATGTGTAGATCTGGTATGCATGGCACCTTTCACTTAACTGCAGCTGCCAGGTTTGTCAAAAAAGCCCCTCCCACCATGCTAAAGGCCAACCAGTTTGGCGGTTCTTGAGGGACGATTCCAACGGATTCCATACGAACAACGCTTATGTCCCTGTGGAGATCACAGCGCCGAATCAGTGGCGCATGCCCTCCTGGCATGCACTCTTTACAAAGACTTGAGGAACGAGATTATCACTCCTCTTTTGTTGTCCATTCCGGGTTGCCCAACCACTGCCACAGTGTTTTTTCTCATGGTGGATCAGGAGGAGTAGAAGACAGCAAGGATTGCAAGGTTTTTAGCTGGGGCAATCAGATTAAGATCCACTGTTTGACTGTTGATTCGGGACCCTAAACTGTGTTTTATTATAATCGACTTTTATTGTGTTTTGTGTGCATCGTAATGCTTTTTTAAATTATTATTGCTATGGCCGATGGCTAATGCAAATAGTTTCATTCTATAAATGCCAACCAGTTTGGATCAATGTCACAAAAATCTGTCTTGATAAATAAGGATAACCATTCTTACTCAAAGTTTAAGCAAGTGTTGCTCTGGAGACAAGTACGTTTTCAAGATAGCATGTTTAAGTGGGTTTTTTGTGTGTGCTGAAAATTAAATTCTTACAAGAAAATACAAAGCGGTGGTAAAAGTGTTCAACAGAATATAGTGAATGCAATTCTTAAGAAAGTGTTTCTACAACTGGAAACCAACTGATTTCACATTTCCATATTATAGTAGACTTGTGGCAGTGAAGCCTCTGTTCAGAAATATTTCAAGTGCTCAGGAAATGAAAGGTGTCAGAACACTTGCAATTCACTTTCTATGAGGGAAAGTATGATTGTCAGCTGTGATTGTCAGCCCACATGGTTGCTTGAATTCCACAGAGTGCTCACAACATGGGATCACATTACAGGGAAGGAGTTCCAATCATGCTGCAGGGGTGGAAAAGGTCTCCAAGTAGACAGCTTTGGTCTCCAAGTAGATAGGAAATTACTTCAGAGAGACCCCAAGCTTATTTTGTGGAGCAGAAGTGTACAAATATCAGTTCCTTATTCAGTCTGTTTCTGAACCTTTTTGTTGAATAAGAAATTGGGGTCTAGAAACCTGAAGGAGGGAGGGAGGGAGGGAGCCGATTCCCACCTACAGAGAAGGAAATCCTACTTCTTGTTAGTCCTTCAACATGCTTATACAGTTATTAAAACGAAAAAAGGAAGTGCCTTCATAGCCGAGGCTTGAGGAAGAAAACAGTTTGCGATTGATTTGAGCGCTGAAAAGGTTTTTCAGGCCGTGGGTGCTGGGGCTGTTGCCTTGGACTCCTGGTAATTTATCTTGAGGGAGGTCTGCAACACGAGCAGTCTCCCAGAACTGCGGCCGATTGATCAGGGTGATGGATGGCAAATACACAGCTCTGCTCTGTTGAGAAATCAATCAAGTGCAAGGAAACTCCTTAAGCTTACTCAAAGGCTTGTTCTTGCTCCTCCCACCCTCCCCCTCCTGTGACATTTATCATTCAGAATCTTCCGCAGCCACTGACAGGCAAGAAGCACACGGCTGCCATGTATACATTTGCCATGTGTGCATGTGACTATCCACATTGACAGACCGAGGGTACAACTCAGATCAGAGGTGCAGTAAGTAAGGGATTACACACTTACACACACACAATGTGGTCCAATCCATTTGCTCCCATTATATGGAGCTTCTTCTTCTAAAAATCTTGCTTCTGCTGCTCCCACCAGTCAGAACTCATGGGATTTCACTTCAAAGGCAGGTGAAAGCCCATCAAAAGCCTACCATGCATAGGGCTGCTGTATTTCAAAAATTTTGCCCAGATGCTGTTTACGAGGGCCAAATACCAGCTATGTCTGGGAAATTCCTGACGTATGGCAACCCTAGGCAGAACCAGGATCCAAGCAGAAGGGATTTGTTCTTGTTCTCCTAAAGTCAAGCTGCTGCTTCAGAGGATGCTAAAGCCCCTGCCACAAAAACCATTTTCTCACAACCTTTGGAGACTAACCTCTCCTTCTACATTTCTAACTCTATGCATGAGGAAACACCACTAGACAAAGCAAAGAGGCATCTCCCTTCCCATATCATGTCAGGAGTCACATTCAAGATGAATCAATGAGGAGGATCGCCACCTCAGGATGGCCTCAATCCTTGGAACTTTGCACTGTCTTTTCACGCCCCAAGCAGGGCCAACCAGGCGCGTAGCTAGCCGCTGGGCTGCCGGGGGCGGCAAGCCCAGCGGCACCCATGGGGGCGGGGCGTCGCTCCGTGCGCATGACGACATGATGCATGCGCACGGAACAACGCCTCCGCGCGGGCCAGTTGGCCCGCCGCTCTCCCGCTGCGCTCCGTGAGCGGAACCATCCCGGGGAAAGGAGAGGGGTTGGGCCAGTTGGCCTGCCCCTGTCCTTTCCCCCAGGCTCCGCTCCCTGAGCACAGGGGGCAGGGAGTGGAGCGGCGGCGCGTGGGAGTGGTGGGAGGGGCCGCCGCTTGTTACCCCACGTGCCGTCGTTCGTTCCTTCGCCCCGGGAGCAGCAGCACCGCACACACTGTGCGCTGCTGCTCCCACGGCGACGGAGCGAGTGGCGGTGCGTGGGGGTGACATGCGGCGGCCCCTCCCACCACTCCCCACGCACCACCGGTCACCCTGGGAGGAGCAGCGCTGCATGGACGGGGTGCTCGCTCGGCCAAGCGAGCACCCCGTCCGTGCAGCGCTGCTGCTCCCGGGGTGACGGAGGGAGTGGCGCGCGTGGGAGTGGCAGGAGGGGCCTCCGCTTGTCACCCCCACCCGCCGCTTGTCACCCTGTCACTGGGGGTGTACCGCCCCTACCGCCCCTCCCCAGCGACGCCCCTGGGGCCAACCCAATATATTTTGGCACCAGAAGCAAAGCAAAAAGTGACACCACCTGGAAAGAAGGGATGAGTGAAGATCCACATCAGGAACAAGGGTGGGAGGAGGCCAGGAGTGCCTCCTATTCACTATGTGGACACTGTAGAGGTGGCACCGGGGAGCAGCTGCTGAGGAAGGCAGTAGCAGCAGCAGTGGGCAATTCACTCCATAGAGGCTAGATCAGGCATAGGCAACCTTCGGCTCTCCAGATGTTTCGGACTACAATTCCCATCATCCCTGACCACTGGTCCTGTTAGCTAGGGATCATGGGAGTTGTAGGCCAAAACATCTGGAGAGCCGAAGGTTGCCTATGCCTGGGCTAGATCTTCTGCCCCTGTGGATCCTGCCACCTGAGGTGCTCACCTCACTGTGCCTCAAAGGTGGGCTGGCCCCACCCCCAAGAGCAGCCGGTCCAAAGTTTGAGAACCACCACTATCCTAGAGGCTGGTATTCTGTTACTATGCAAAAATGAAAAACGATTCATTTCATTTGTATTCCACCTTTCTTGCACCATGCCACCCTAGCTTCGGCAAGGAGACAGTCTCATATGCCTTCACTAGGTAACCGGAGCTCAACTGTACCTTCAATGAATCCTTAAGCAAATATCTGCCTGCAATCAGATTTTCTGGGCACCACAATTTAAGAAGGGCATTGACGATTTGGAACGTGTTTGAACATCCAGAACAATTCCCCGCACAGGCAAAAGTTTCTGCACAGCAACAAGCTCTTTGCAAGTGACACAGTGCTGGCCTGGAATGTGCAAGGTCATTGGGTGGACTGGAGAAGGATGCTCAAGACGTTCCTTCCTTGCAGCGGGAAGCTAAGTGAGATGGGCCCTTTCTGTCTTATTATTTCCCTTCCCATCCATGGTAATTTTCCTCTCCTCTACTTATGCTGTAAATTCCTTGTAATCAGAGGCTGTCTCAATATGATTCTATGTCGCAAAATTAGGTCTTTTTGAGTGCTGTCATAACCCGACTGCACTACTAGACAGTCAAAGCAGGTATGTCTTTGATAAATGGCTGAGCGGAAGACACTACAGACAACCGAACAGCCTTTTTGGAGGGTTAATTTGCTCTACTCTGTGTTGAGCGGTAAAGCTAAAAAGCAAAATGGATTTGATGATATGCAATATAAATAGAAAGCCAGCACAATGCACAGCACAAATTGCCTGGGCAGGGCTGCACAGCAAATTGCTAACCTCTCCAGTGCTGCCCAGGCTGCAGCACAGAGGACAGTAATTTTTCCCCGCTTTCCCAAGGTTTTATTACAGCTCACGCCTTTAAATGCTGCTTCCGTAGCATCTGCCCAAGTGGGGGAGGGAAAGCTGGATTTATAGGTCAGATTTTACATGTTAAACTAAGTTTGTTTCTAAAGGGGGATCTTGTTACTTGGCCCCTCCATCGTTTCATACTGAGTGCCAAATAGCAGACTTTGGGCTGCTCTCCATGCAATTAATGCAACCTGTAGGTTGACTTGTAGGTTACTCTCAGTATCTCAGAACATAGCAAGGAATGCAGCATGGAAGCCTCATCAGTGGGGCTCCTGTTTATTATTTAGCGCCATCAGTGCACACAGTACAGGTCCTTGCCCCAAGGAACTTGCAATCTATCTGACACAGGGAAAACAACAGAAGAAGTGAAGGCAGGACTGAACAGGGAAGCAATACAGTCATACCTCGTGTTACGTTTGCTTCACGTTGCGGCTTTTCAAGTTACGAACGTGACAAACCTGGAAGTGTTTACTTCCAGGTTCGTCGCACACACATACGCAGAAGCAATCTGCGTGCTTCGCGCATGCGCAGAAGCGCTCTATCGCGCTTTGTGCATGCACGGCGCTCTACTTGCCGACTTTTCGGGGGTGCAAATGGCACCCCAAAACGGATTGTGTTCGTAAGTAGAGGTACCACTGTATGTAACTGCTTTAATTATGCATACTCTGGCCTGGTTACAATTCAGTTGCAGAAAGGCAGAGGAATTAGGGAGCAGAGACAAAGGGTGAGACTTTGGTAATAACAAAGAAAGTTTGAAGGTTGAAATGGTACAAGGTCTGCTGTAATATATAAAATGCACCAACCACAAGGTTGAAACCCCCTTTAGCGGCGCAGACATGAGAAAGAGGGCAAAAGGGGGGGAGACACAGCAGAACTGGATTCCACGACACCTTCAGCAAGAATGAAAGCCTGCCAATGCCCATCACAGCCAGAACTCTTCTGATCCCCATCACAGACGGCAAAGTCGTGCATGAAGAAAATGCATAATCAATAAAGAGACCACAATGCATGTCTGGCTGTCACAATCAATCCGTCATAGCTAGGGGGGAAAGGTACACTCCATCTGCAGCCCTCTGCAAAAGAATGGCGAATCCTGCTCCCTCTTAAAGAGCTCCCACACACCTTTCTACAACACTACTGAACTCAGGCACCCATTATCACTTAGGTCAGGGGTCAGCAAACTTTTTCAGCAGGGGGACGGTCCACTGTCCCTCAGACCTTGTGGGGAGCCGACTATATTTTGAAGGGGGGGGGGAGAATGAATTCCTATGCTCCACAAATAACCCAGAGATGCATTTTAAATAAAAGCACACATTCTACTCATGTATAAACACCAGGCGGACCTCACAGATAACCTAGAGATGCATTTTAAATAAAAGCACACATTCTACCCATGTAAAAACATGCTGATGCCCGGACCATCCACGGGCCAGATTTAGGCGATTGGGCTGGATCCGGCCCCTGGGCCTTAGTTTGCCTACCCATGGCTTAGATGCTGCTGCCAAATGCTGTTGGACTCCAATTCTCATCATATCCAGTCAACATGCCCAGTGCTCAAGGATGAAGGGAGCTAATTAAGTTCATCGTCCTCTGGAGAGCAACATGTTAGCAACACCTGGCTCAGGGGCCAACAGAGCAAAACCATCATTGACTGCCTCATTCTCCTAAAAGATGCAATGATGCTCACTCAGAGAATGCTCTGTCTGGACAAGTGTGGGATATGTGGCTGCAATTACGTTTCAGACTATTCAAAGAGTTAGGATGGCAGTTGACCTTTTCTTGTAAGCGATTGGCTTGAACTTGAGTAAATGAGATGCAACAGATTGCCTAAGTGACATTTTCTGCCACATTATATGGGAATTATGCTGTGCAAGGATTCCATATGAGATAGCTTTTAACAGGTTAATCCAGCAATGTGGTAGGTTGTTTATTTTATTTTATTAAATTTTCTTCTTCTTCTTCTTCTTCTTCTTCTTCTTCTTCCTCGGCGATCACTTGCAGCTGAGTAACATTGTCTTCCATAAACACGGTTTTAACGATGAGTCCATAAGTGACTGTGGAGGCCAATTCTGGACCCACACGTCCTTCCACAGTGGGGACATTGGTTCCTGGGTGGGAGTTGATCACGGTGTGGATTTGCCAAGTGTGCCTTCCTCTTAGCGTGTTTCTCCCTTGCATCCTGAGTTCGAGTGTCTTCAAAGTCCATGACACCTTTGGTAAAGGCTGTTCTCCAACTGAAGAGCTCGCAGGCCAGTGTTTCCCAGTTGTCGGTGTTTATACTACACTTTTTAAAGATTTGCCTTGAGACAGTCTTTAAACCTCTTTTGTTGACCACCAGCATTATGCTTTCCATTTTTAAGTTCAGAATACTGTAGAGTAGTTTCTTTGGAAGACAATAATCAGGCATCCACACAGCATGACCAGTCCAACCAAGTTGATGTTAAAGAATCATTACTTCAACACTGGTGATCTTTGCTTCATCCAGTACACTGATATTAGTTCGCCTGTCTTCCCAAGTGATATGTAAGATTTTTCGGAGACACCGTTGATGGAATCTTTCAAGGAGTTGGAGATGGCGTTTGTAAGTGGTCCATGTTTCACAAGCATATAGTAAGGTTGGTGGTACAATAGCTTTGTAAACAAGCATTTTGGTTTCCCTGTGAATGTCCTGGTCCTCAAACACTCTGCACTTCAATCAGGAGGCACTGTATATTGGTGAACTCCCGTCGTTCAGAAGGCACTGGAGTGGGTTGCCCAACCTTAATGAAAAGAATATTATTTACTTGAGGGTCACACACAACTGCTTGTAGTTTTATTAGTCTAGCTCAAGACACAGCTGAAGTCCACAATGCATGCAAAAGGATTCACTGACTGAAAACTTGCGATGGCTGAACTTTCCTCAGCTTGAATCAGAGTTGGCTCAGTAATTATGATTTATCTCAGCAAATGTTTATTCAGCAGGCTGATAAAATTCACCCAAATACATACTCACCCAAAAAAGGCTGCTTGGTCAGATGGCTTGATCATGCTGTTTTCTTTTCATGAACTCCTGAAGAGAGATTCACCTAGGGCAGGCATGGAGAATATGCAGCCTTCTAGATGCTGCTGAACTACAACTCCCAGCATCCCTGGCTATTGGCCACACTAGATGGGGCTGATGGGAGCCGGAGTACAAGAATATGTAGAGGACCACAGAGGTTTCCCACCCCGATCTAGGATAAGACATTAATTTCAAAGAATTTGTCAAAAAAAAATAAAAAAAAATCCTTCCAGTAGCACCTTAGAGACCAACTAAGTTTGTTATTGGTATGAGCTTTCGTGTGCATGCACACTTTTGTGTGCATTTATCTACAAAGTAGCTGCCTTTGGGCACCTGGTCTGCTGAAATCTGGCCTAACATGCTCAGAGGCTTATTTAACATGCAGAGTCAGTAGCACTTTGCAGGAAAGTGCAAATACAGCCGAGTGTTACAAGCTGGCTATATCCCTTTGCCAAACTAGGTAATTAGAAACTTCACTACTGAAAAACATTTTCTTTGGCTAGTGAGAAGCATTTTTGTGAGAGATGCAAACTTTCCTTCATGAGCTTTTTACAATCTTGTGTTTCAGAAAATGCAGGCTGCGAGGAGCATTAGGAATGTTTGTGCAATGGGCACCACCGAGGGATCTAATTACTGCTTGCTTCATCATCACAATAACTTTGTCAGAAAAGGTCAACTGATGTCAATATAAAGGTTTTGAGCTAGCCCATCCAGCATACAATTGCCTCTTCATTAAATAACAGAGAATAACAGATAAACTTAGGCGGCTGCCATATTTGCGGTAGCTGCTGCCAATTTAGGTATGACTTTGTATACAGATACTATCATTTGCCAAAGGAATTGTTCAGTCTCCTTTTTTAAGTTTGGCTTGCTGAAATTATGATCTCGGAGTGCACATAAGCCAAGCTGGTCCACCCCATGGACCCTCTTCCAGGTCCAAAATGACCCATGTGTCAGTGCCTGTACATCAACTGAACATGTGCAAAGTGGTCATCACCTGCACATGGACTTCATTTTGATTTTAGTGCTTTGGGGTTGTTGTTGTTGCATCCACAAATCTAGCAGCTTAGACCCAGGCTGAGGAATTCTATATTGATATTTTTGAAACAGAAAAAACATATCTAACCAACATACACAGCTGCCTCTATGTTGCCTTATTCAGTGTTTTTGTCTGCTCAGACTGATAGCAGCTATCACGTCTTTTCTAAGCCTCTGCTACCAACGTATGAAACCCTTTTATCTAGAGATGCTTCTTCCCAGTTACCGGTATTCAGTTTCTTGCAACTCATGGGGCTTCTTTTGTTTGCAGATATTTTATTAACTTGTAATGCTATTATGCGAAATAAGATTTCTGCAATTTTGTAAATTTATTTTTAATTAAAGTTATATACTGATATAGGGTGGCAATGAGATTTTGGTATATTTTTGTCATTTCTATAGGTGGTAAAGGTAAAGGTAAAGGGACCCCTGACCATTAGGTCCAGTCGTGTCTGACTCTGGGGTTGCGGCGCACATCTCACGTTACTGGCCAAGGTAGCCGGCGTACAGCTTCTGGGTCATGTGGCCAGCATGACTAAGCCACTTCTGGCGGAGTGGTACCTATTTATCTACTTGCACTTTGACGTGCTTTCGCACTGCTAGTTTGGCAGGAGCAGGGACCGAGCAATGGGAGCTCCCACTGTCGCAGGGATTCGAATCGCCGACCTTCTGATCAGCAAGCCCTAGGCTCTGTGGTTTAACCCACAGTGCCACCTGCCTCCTTACTTAAGGTTGTAGGCCACCTTAAATACAGTAATGTGGTATATGCAAGGGTAGAATACAAACTAAAAATGAAATTACTGAGGTTGAGGCCTTCTGCATGCAGCTGCACACTCTTCTGCTAAGCTGCAGCTGCTCCCCAAATGGAAATTTCCTAGCCCTCATGGTTCCAGACAACTCTGCAACAGTAGACAGCACCATCTGGTGAGTCCTCACTGCCCCATAAGGCACATTACAAGCTCAGAGTTAAAAACAAAGTTTTATTCTTTAAGCAAGTCAAAAAGTACAGTATAAGTGGACAAATGTGTGCAGTGATTTAAAAACTGCTATTTTTAAGTAACCCGTTTGAAACATGAAGGGAGGCTAATAAGCTGATACAATATTTGATTTTCTGTCTGCCTACCTGCAACACAAACAGTGAAGATGGGCAGAAGCCAGACTCACACCACAGGTGAGAAATCCAGTGTGACTTATCATTAATTATCTTACTCAGTCTTCACCCTTCACTCCCATCTACGCAGGGCTGGAGCCAAAACTCTTGAGGTTTGCTCATAGAAACCTGATGCAGTCCAAAATGTGAAATAATTTTTCAACTCCCGACTGAGTGATATCTGACTACAGCCTGGGAAAGTCATCCATTAGTGCCTTCTATGCTAAGTTGACCCTGGAGGCTAATGAGGCCAAGAATCAATTAGCCTAACTGAATAGATGCTATGCTGGAGGGTAATTTGTCTTCATTACAGAGCCACACAATAAGGTCTCCGAGGACCGCCGCTGCAACAGGAAGGTGTGATCTACCCATCACCGATCAAACCAAATACCATAGCTGGAGTTTTCATAACCCTCCATGACACATCATACCCACAGGCGCAAGCCAGCAGTAAATCACACCGAGTAAGTTGGTGTTAACTCTTTATTAGCAAAAACAGGAACTGCAGAGGAGTGGCAGGCCTAATGAGCGCAGCAACTTGTCTCCTGCAGGTCTTGCCCTCGTGAAGCAGTTGTGGAGCCTGAAGGTCCCCACTTCCCCACAGCTACTTAAGGGTTTTCCCCAAGCAATTGGAGACTGCCCCTCTGTGCCGCCAATCTCTCCTCTGCCCTTTTCATACCACTTCTGGTTCTGGGAGACCAGGGGGAAAGGGAGCTTCTGGACTCATCTGTGTCTCTTCACTTGACTTCTCTCCTGCTTCTACTTCTGCCCCCGCTCACTAAGCCCTGTCACATCTTCAGCTTCTGACATCTCCTGTTCCCAGTCTTCTACCTCTGACCACTCATCTTTGTCCCACTACTGACCCCCAGGCTCTGAGCCTTTTCCCCTGGCGGACGGGTGTGTGTGTGTCCCAGCTGGTTCCTTCCACCATTCTTCTGTGTCCAACCAGTCTGTGACAGGTAAGGAGGAAAAGAAAAATGCTTCGCAGTATTGAAAGAAGCTCTCAGACAGGGCGGGTGAACCTGGAGCCCTCCAGATAAAGTTGTACCACTCCAGATACCATCACCCCTGACCATGAGCCATGCTGATGGGAGTTGGAGTCCAACCAATATCTAGAGGACTACAGGGCCCCTTGCCCCAACCTAGAACATCGACATTTCTCAATGAGGGACTGCACAGGGGAGAGGAAGAACAACCAACCAAAGGTTTTCTTTTTTTCTTTTATATTCTTTATTGAAAGAGAAAAAGTACATAATTACAAGTGCACCGAGTAAGAAAAGATGTGAAGAAGAAGAAGAAGAAGAAGAAGAAGAAGAAGAAATAGCACCCATGTAGAAAACAAAAGAGAACCAATTTTTTTCCAGGTTTTCTAAGAAACTGTAGTGATTTCTTTGAAAGAAAATAAAGTTCCTTGCATTCCTACTGGAGCTGGAATCAAAATCCAATCCATGCTCATTTTAATTAACATATGTATACCCGGGGCATAGTGCACCCCCCCCAAGCACCCGGGAGTGCCCCCACCCCCAGAACAGGGCACCCTCCACACCCTGTCCCAGCCCAGCACGCAAGAACCTGCCTGTCAGTGGCAGAGACTGGGCAAACACAGAGGGCTCCCTCCACGCTCACGCACCAGGCGGGGGGCAGAGGGCGCTCTTCACTCTCTACTCCTCACCCTTGCCCAGCGCACAGGGCCGCCCATCAGCTGGTGGGCGGGAACAGGGGAGGCCCATGCAGGGAGTCATGCCCCCCCCCATTCTGCACCCAGGGCCATGACTCCCTGGCCCGCCCTACTACGCCACAGTGTATACCCCTATTCTCTTCCACAAGCATCCGAGGCAGAAAATAAAATGCAACTTACAAAACTGCAAAATACCGAAGACCCAATACCCCCCCCCCCCGCCGTGAGAGCCTTTCTAGAGATGTTTAGCTGCATGCTTAGAGGGAGAAGGGAGCCATTAACATTGATTAGCGTTGGATTTTGCTCTGTATGTCCCCCAGTTGTTTAACGGATACATATGATGGCGTGCATAGAGTAATGTGCCATTAGCCTAGGCCACTGGAGTTAAGTCACACGCCCTGAGGAAGGGAACAGCGGCAGCTTGTGGGTTGCTAGTAGTGACAGCTGATTCCAGAAACATCCACGCATGAATAATATGGCTTTTTAGTACACTTCTCCGTTTACACAAGTCAGTGTAACCTAAAGGAATGTTGATTTAGATGAAACTGTTGGAAGGGCTTAACTCCATTTGCTCCTGTTTATCTTTTGCCACCTGCGTCACTGCCTTCCTCCCGTCTCCCTTTTATCTCCCTCCTGGATGAAATTTAGACTGTAAGCTTCTAGGGGCAGGTTTTTCTTGGCGGATCGGGGTGTAGCATGGGAGGAGCCGTGGCCCTGAGCATGGATTTTTGAGGAAGCACGAAGCAGGTGCTCCCAGGGCACCCTGGCCCAGCGATCCTCTCCCAGGAAGGAGCAACGCTTATGGAGAGGAGCGCTGGGCCAGGCCACGCTGGGTGGTAGAGCAACGCATCTGATACCTTATATATACCAGTGTCTCTCTTTTGCTCTCCATTGTTGGGGACCTGTGTGTGTTCTCAATTGATTGATTGGGCTTGTTCATATGTAGCTCAGGTTGTAATTAGCAGCTGATGAGAGGGACGGAAGTTGTCTGCAGAGAGAACACTCACGAGCCTGCAGCAGAAAATCTATCTGGCCACCATGCAATCAATCAATCAATCATTAGAATCACCACTCTTTCTGACACACCCTTCAGTTTTTCAAGTTCCAATAAAAAAAATATAAATAAAAGAAAAGCTTCAGGATGCAGCACCTTCTCCTTCTGGCATTTTCAACACGCAGGGAGGAAAGCCGGGGGCTTGGGGGGGAATAACAGTGCCTTGCCTCCTCCTCAACCAGTATTTTTGGAAGGCAGAGTGTGCATCATGCCGGCTGGCGTGGGATTTTCTAGTAAACGGGATATTATCCGGGCGTTTTTAAAACAAATGTGAATCACTTTTAAATGGAAGCAGGTGACTCATCCAAAACTTGGAAGAAAAAGGAGGGGAGAGAAAAAGAGGGGAGATTAACCAACTTTATCACTGCGCCAAAATTATCTCCTGTACATCCATCAAAAGCAGGGGGAGACAGTTAATCTTCACAGAGCTCCATATGTGGCAATGACTGCTTCAAATCTCTGCATGGTTACGTCAGAATACAAGAAAGAGTGCAGGTTTTGTTAAAAATGAGGGGAAATAATCAGACATGAAAATCTATCACAGCTAATGATTTTTTAATGTAACGTGGGCCATAGAAGAACTGATTACCCAAAGAAAAAAAATCACCAAGGGGGAGGAGGGGAGGCAAACAGAAAAAAGAAGCAGAGAGGGAGGGGTAGGACTGTGGAAAGACTCCTCCTTTTCCACCATCAACACCTTATATGTGGTTTTGTGTGACCCGGTCCTACATAACAGGGATTGCTGTTACCAAATTTCCATTTGCAAACCTTCTCCAGTTGAAACAAAATCGAAAATTCTTTCTAGTAGCACCTTAGAGACCAACTGAGTTTGTTCCTGGTATGAGCTTTCGTGTGCATGCACACTTCTTCAGATACACTGAAACAGAAGTCACCAGATCCTTAAATATAGTGGGGGAGTGGGGAGGGGTATTACTCAGAAGGGTGGTGGGAATGGGTGATAGGCTGATAAGTGTGGAAAACTTCTCCAGTTGAGTTTCATTCCTACACTGCCTCTCCTCCAAAGAGCTCAAGTTGGTGTACATGGTCCTCCACACAAATACCCAACATTTTATGCTCCCAACAACCCTGTGAGAAGGGGAGATACAGACTAGTGCAAGGTTACTGAGCGAGCTTACCCTACTCACCCAGATCCTAGTCTGACTCTCGCAACTGCTGCAATGCATTGACTCTGGCTTGCAAGCCAAGGGAGCGGCAGCTTGCTCTCTGTATTTATATCCCACCTTTCCCCCAAAGAGCTCAAGGCAGTGTACAGGTGAAACTCGAAAAATCAGAATATCGTGGAAAAGTCCATTTATTTAAGCAATTGTTTTCATTAGCTACTGGAGTTTAATATATGAGATAGACTCATGACATGCAAAGCGAGTTATGTCAAGCCTTTGTTTGTTATAATTGTGATGATTATGGCATGCAGCTGATGAAAACCCCAGTTGAAATTGTTAATTTGGGGTTCTCTTCAGCTGTACGCCATAATGATCACAATTATAACAAATAAAGCCTTGACATATCTCGCTTTGCATGTCATGAGTCTATCGCATATATTAGTTTCACCTTTTAAGTTGAATTACTGAAAGAAATGAACCTTTCCACAATATTCAAATTTTTCGAGTTTCACCTGTAGATGGTCCCTGCCCATCCATTTTGTCTTCACCACAACCCCGTAATCTAAATTAGACTGAGAGATGGTGAAAACGAAATATAAAATAAAAAAAATCCTTCCAGTAGCACCTTAGAGACCAACTAAGTTTGTTCTTGGTATGAGCTTTCGTGTGCATGCACACTTCTTCAGATACTGAGAGATGGTGGTTTTGCCCAAGGTCATCCATTGAGCTTTGTGGCTGAGCAGGGATTTGAACCCTAGTATCCTAGGTGCTCTCTATTAACTATCTATTGCACTGCCTCTGCAATCTACTATACTGCAGCACCTGTATAAGTTGGTACTGCAGTTTTCTGCACAGCAGAGGTCAAGTGACACAAGGAGGCAGTAGGACTTTATTTAGTCCCATGAAGAGAGGTATATAAATTTAATTAATTAACTAACTAACTAACTAACTAACTAACTAACAACAGCAACAACTCTGGAGCCCAGCTCCTCAAACCTGAGCAATTGGTTACTTAGGTGCAGGTAGAGCTGCTTGCAAACTGGGTTCATTCCTGAACCCCCTGCCTACTGGCCATCAACCCCCAACAAATACACGTTTTAATTTGTTGATGAGAGATATGCAGTATAAATAGCTCTTAAGAAATATCTTGAAATATTATGTTTCAAAATGAATTTTTAAAGAGATGAACAGCACATGATTAACTAAAACTTGTATCTGTTGAAATATGAAAATGTACAAGAACATGAAAGCAGAGGCATGGATAGGGAATAAGTCTCTCAAATGTATAATCATCTTTTTGGAAATAAAAATATACACACTTTCAGTAATGATTCTGGGACATTATATATATCAAGACATTAAGCTTTGGAGCAATGTGTAATATAATGTTTACAAAGATGTCTGCAAACGTGACGTGAAGACTGGCAACATCAACCCTACGATGTGGGGATCCCTCGCAGATGACCGCAGCGCCTGGAGACAGGCAGTCAACATGTGTATCTCTAGAGGAGAAATGACGGTTGGGAGGAACACAGAGAGAAGAAACTCCCTGGTGCACAACTGGATGCCTTAATCTGCCCCAGCTGCAACAAAACCTGTCCCTCCCCTATTGATCTCTAAAAGCCATAGCAGGCGCTGCAAACTTACAACACCTTGACTTCACCCCCAAAGATGCACTCCTCCATTGTCTCTCGAGGCAGTGGGATGCCAATCATACAATATTAAGTAATTGTACTGTTATGACAAATGTTCTGGATTTCTGTGGATATTTAACAGTAGTGATTCCTTCTGGAACACTGCCTTGTGCGCCGCTGTTCCTGAGGCCTGTTCTCATTGGGGCTGCAGACTTGTGGGACCTGTGCTTAGAATGACCGCTCAAGAATGAAAGCGAGGGCTCACAAGGTGAAATTGCTCCTCCATAGCACATCAGGGGGGAAAAGGCTAGGCTCTGGGTCTCTCGCCAACACGCTAGTGGTTTCTGTGCAATAGACTTATGGGCAAGCATGGTGTCACATAAGGCTCCACCTGCAGACACAGCCTTGCCAACTCAGTGAGAACTAGGCAAGGCGTTCCCTTCTCTGCTCCTGCACCTGGACTCACTGACCAGGTACAGCTTGGGCAAATGCTGTCCAACCTTCTCCATTATCCCTAGTTTACAACATGAGGCCAGTCGTCTTTTTTGGGGGGGGGGGGGTTATCTTACATTGTCTCTGTGTGTGTTTGGACTCACAGCTGTCCATGGAGGCGCAGGTCAATTCTGTGTCCAGGGCAGCTGTCTACCAGCTCCATCTGGTACACCGGATGGTCAGGGTATAAATAATAAAATTATTGTTGCTGTTGTTGTCTGTCTCAGACATATGCAAGGGTTGGCGAAAAACCTGCTGCTTCTGTCAGTGTAGCCCAGTTGCAGGGCACCCTACCCACCCTAGTTCCATACCAGCGGCAGCATTCCATTTTTTGATACCAACTCAGCACTATTCAAGTTATCAGGTGTGCAGGGGGGGGGGGAAAGACAACTTGGTCATGGAAAGATCACATAGGGGTCCTGGCCCATCTCCTTCTGGGAATCTGGGGGTTCAAGAGACCCTGCCCCTCCGAGGGCAGCACACTTTGGTTTCTACAAGTCCTTTTTTAATTTACAAAGCAGCCAACATAGAAAGATGCATTTGGGGGGGGGCGGTGTTTGTGGGGGGGAAAGCATTTCTTATTATTGGTTGTGTACAATCTGTTCCATCAAGTTTCACTATCTAGGGAACAGCTGCTCCTCATTTCAGAGTCTAGGTTTGGAGGACATGGTTTCAGGGCTCAGAAGCAGCATCTCTGAGGACTGCCACAGTTTTAGATGTCTGGTTATTCATATATTTGCATGGATTGCTTCTCCCTTTGCTGGCAGCACTGTAAACAATTAGAATATTTGCAGTTACAGGTAGGTAGCCGTGTTGGTCTGCCATAGTCAAAACAAAATAAAAAATTCCTTCCAGTAGCACCTTTGAGACCAACTAAGTTAGTTCTTGGTATGAGCTTTCGTGTGCATGCATGAAAGCTCATACCAAGAACAAGAATGTTTGCAGGCAGTTCATCCATGATTTTTGGTGGAGATAGAACTGTGTGTCCAGTTTTCCTTTTTGCAGCTTTCAGTTTCAGAAACAATTTTTTTTTTGGGGGGGGGGGGCCCTAGGGTCAGGGCTGTTTGCCGGAGACAGCAAAGAGCAACAGCAAATATACTTTGAAGGCAACCAAAAGAATGCCGTGGCAAAGGATGTACTTTGTAGGGAGAAGGTCTTGGGATTAAGCTCAGGCAACTAAAGGCTTCCAGTCTTGGAGATCAGTAGGCAGGAGCGAAACTAGGCTTTATTTCACCCGGGTCAAAGACCCAATTTGGCACCCCCACCCATGTGCATTTGTGCGCACACACACACACACACACACACACACAGGTTGGGAGCCTCAATGGCGCCCCTCTGAAGGCTTCACCTGGGCAAAAACCTAGCTATCTCCCCGATAGCTACTGCACTGACAAAGGTATATCTCTGTTGGGTCCAAGCAGAGCCTCCTCTTTCTCAGTAGGCAATGGCAAAACAGGAGCAGGGCTTAAGGAGGGGGCGGGGGACCTGTAGCCCTCCTGTTGTTGTTGTTGTTGGACACCAACTCCTATCTGCCTGGTGATCGATGACAGGAGCTGGAGTCTAAGGACATTCAGAGGAGCATAGGCTCCCTTCCCTGGAAAGGAGAATTATGGTATGGAAATGCCCTGCTGAAAGAGGACGGTATGGCTAGCAATCAGAGATCTGATTAATAGCTGCCAAACTGCTGCGGCAGAAAAAGGAAGAAGATTAGCTTGTGGGGAAACTAATAAATCTAATTATATTTCTGCCTGCTTAAAGTGTCTATTTATATAAGCTTCCACAGGAGGCAAGAAAGGGAGGGCAGCGAATGTGGGTGAAGTGGATGCCCTCTCAATCCATGGAAAAACAGGAGGCCAGCCAAAACAATCTGTAAAATTTATACAGCTCACAGATTTTAGCTTGGTACAAAATTTTGATTCTTTTTTCTCTCTCCTTAAGCATCAATTACACACAGTTCTGGGCATATGATGAGACCGAAAAAGCACTTGAACTTTTTAAAACCGCACTTGCCACTCCTTCGCTCCATCTGGGTGCAGTCTGGAGTTGGTGAGACACAGAAGCCCTTGAGAGTGACTAGTTCGCAACTAAAATCTGAAGGCTCAAGATATATGCTCATGGTGACCTGGCCGCGTCACTCATGGGCCACAAGCACAGCTTCGCCATTTGAAAGGTTTTCAGTGATGTGCCGATGACTCCCACAAGCTATTTCTCTACGAGTCCTGTTTGAACGTGTGCAGGCCCTAAAACACTGGAGTCTTGATGAACCAACTCTATTCCAGTGCCTTACATAAAAACTGTCATGGTTCTGTTAACAGGATGGAGGAAATGGCAAGCACATTTGCATGCAAAAGGTCCCAGGTTAAATCCTGGCATCTCTAGGCAGAGCTAGGACAGACCCCTTTCTGAAACAATGGAGAGCTGCTACCTGTCAATATAGAGAACATAAAGCTAAATGTACCAGTGGTCTGACTGGTGACATAAGAGGCGGCAGCTGGATCAGGCCAAAGGCCAATCTAGTGCAGCATCTTCTTCTCACAGTGGCCAATCAGATGCTTGTGGGAAACCCTTCAGCAGGACCCAAACACAAGAGAGCTCTCCTCTCCTGCAGTGGTATTCAGAAGCTGGTATTCAGAAGCGTTGCTGTCTCCAATCATGGAGGCAGTATTCTTAGCATAGTATTTCCTAGCACGCTGGCTGCACCTTTAAAATTGAATAGGCCTCTCGCACTCACCTCCACAGCTAGAGAGCTGCATGGCATGTTATGAACAATGAAATATGACTGTTCAGTGCATCAATTCTGTAGCCATCTTAGCTGTAAACAAGCAATGGGAAAATACCCAGCATCAAAGAGTCCATATTCCAAAGATTGCTGTCCTTTGGGCTGAAATGTACAGTGGTACCTTGGTTCAGGAACTTAATCCATTCTGGAAGTCCGTTCGACTCCCGGAACCGTTCAAAAACCAAGGCGCAGTTTCCGATTGGCTGCAGGAGCTTCCTGCACTCAAGTGGAAGCCACATCAGATGTTTGGCTTCCGAAAAATGTTCACAAACCTGAACACTTACTTTTGCAGCGTTCGGGAGCCGATTTGTTCGGCAACTAAGCCGTTCGGGAACCAGGGTACCACTGTATATTGAAATCTCCACCCCTATTCTGTTGCTTCTGCTTGAACTCTCACCTCTCCTGACAGATGCCCACTTGGAGACACTGTCAATGTTAATGAGGCTTCTAGAATGTAATTTCCTTTCCCTGACTCGGGCTCAGTATTTAATAAGTTCTTTATTACTTCAGATGTCAAATGATTACATCAGCCCCAAACAGGGCTGTCATGCCACACCACATGCAATAACCATTTTCTTCAATTAACAGGTAGGATCTTCCAAAAAATGATCAAATAATGGTTGCATGTTTCAGCAAATTTCCGTGGAACCAAGTTGCATTTACTCTTTGTCAGTTGCGCTTTCTAAAGCTTTTTAGATAAATATTTGGACATAAAAATGTGTGTCCTCACCAACAACATTTAAATGCCTAAGCTAAATCAGTGAATTAGAATGCATCTGCTGTGTTTTAAAAAATAGATTAACTTGGTGTTTTCCTAAATAAATGCTAAAGGCTGCTATGCTAAAAACAGTTGCTAGGGAGCAAGTGCCATTTAGGTGTAGTGGGACTTACTACCAAAGAAACCTGCAAAGAATCATTTCCCCTAGACTTGCGGAATAGACACACATTCCAACATTCACCACTGCAGGAACAGAGGCAGATTTAGGGCTGTGCCAGCTCAAAGCCCGGTAAGCGAGATGCTGAGCCTAGTTAGCACTTATCCAGTTTTGGGAAGGAGGTGGGGGGGGCCTTTAAGACCCTGCCAGAGCCCCTGTGCTTCCTTGCCAAAGCCAGGCATCTCCTTACTTACCTTTAGGAACTAGTGCAAGGGTGGCATGGGGAGTTGTGCCAAATTTTGACCTCGCACAGAGCACCCAAGTCTGCCACTGGCTTGAAACATTGGTCACTCTCAACACGAATTATCAACATTACTGGGGGCTTCTTTGTAGGAGCCACTTGGCTATGGAATCCCCTCCTGAAAGAAGTTAGTCTAGATCAGGCTTCCTCAATCTCAGCCCTCCAGATGTTTTGAGACTACAATTCCCATCATCCATGACCACTGGTCCTGCTAGCTAGGGATCATAGGAGTTGTAGGCCAAAAACATCAGGAGGGCCAATGTTCAGGAAGCCTGGTCTAGATCCATCCTTGATGGCTTTTTAGTCGAGAAGTAAAAAAGATACTGTTGTTTTGCCTGACTTTTAATTGTGTTTGATTAGAATACTAAAGTTTTGGTTTCTCAGATTTCTTTGTGCTCTATCTCTGGTTTAAATCTTGTTCGTAATGGTTTAAATTGTTCAAAGCCTGTCAGGTCTGTTCTGCTTCATGCTTTGAAGAGGCACATGGAGACCTTCCTAATCCAGAAGGCTTGAGGAGGGAGCAGCAATTAGTTTTTATTATCTTGCTGTTGTAGCTGATCATCTATAATACCTTTATTGGTTTTTAAGCTGCTCTTGAGTATTCCACGTGTTTTATTTACACATTTAATTGCTGGTGCTGGGTTTTCTGAATCATTAGTATTGTCACCGCAAGCGCCTTGATGGCTTGAATGAACTATGCAGCACGAAATCTATTTCATATTAAATAGAAGACAGGTCAATAATATACTGGGTGGGTGGAGGGAATCACATCAATTGCACTGTAAATATGTACAACAGATTTATGAATGAATAAGTTAGGGAAGGGAAAGGTGACCAAAGTGAAAGGAAATAAAGGCAGACAAAAGACGACAAAGTAAGTAGTGATGACTTTCCTTACCTCAAATATTCACAGGATGCATGAGGTGTCAGTTGTTGACTTATGAGAGGATCAGTTATACATTCACTAAACATCTGATAATAACTACCATAAAACAACACATGCATGACTACTTCCCATCTGCCTCAGTGAGACTACAGGGGGAACCATCTATCTTTAAAAATGAAAACCTGCCACCTCAAAGCTTCAAATATAACACATTAAAATGGGACAACAAAACAGCTTTCCTGTATTGAGGTGTTGGTAAAAATAAATAAACAAAGCATATAATTATTAAAGGCAATCCCTGTCACCACAGAGAGGCATACAGATCACAGGCTGATGCATGTAGCTCTTGCAGATCCACGGGTTGTATGCAATATTAGCCCTACTCAGAGTAAAACCTTTAATTAATGAGGTTCATCCATTTTAATGGGCCTACTCTGAGTAATGGCCACTGGTCCCATCACCTCCTGGCAAATAGAAGGGGAAGAAATGGAGGCAGTGAGAGATTTTACTTTCTTGGGCTCCATGATCACTGCAGATGGTGACAGCAGTCATGAAATTAAAAGATGCCTGCTTCTTGGGAGAAAGGTGATGACAAACCTAGACAGCATCTTAAAAAGCAGAGACATCACCTTGCTGACAAAGGTCCACATAGTTAAAGCTATGGTTTTCCCAGTAGTGATGTATGGAAGTGAGAGCTGGAACAAAAAGAAGGCTGATTGCCGAAGAATTGATGCTTTTGAATTACAGTGCTGGAGTTCCATGGACTTGAGAGTCCCATGGACTGCAAGAATATTAAACCTATCCATTCTGAAGGAAATCAGCCCTGAGTGCTCACTGGAAGAACAGATCCTGAAGCTGAGGCTCCAATACTTCAGCCACCTCATGAGAAGAGAAGACTCCCTGGAAAAGACCCTGATATTGGGAAAGATTGAGGGCACAAGGAGAAGGGGGACGACAGAGGACGAGATGGTTGGACAGTGTTCTCGAAGCTACTAATATGAGTTTGCCCAAACTGCGGGAGGCAGTGGAAGAGAGGAGTGCCTGGCGTGCTCTTGTCCATGGGGTCACAAAGAGTCGGACAAGACTAAACAACAACAACAACACTTGAGTAAACGTAGTTGGATACAAGCCAGTATATTTCATTCTCTATTTAACTATAAATTTAGCTTGCTCTAATAAATCCAGTAAGAGGTGCCAGCATCCAAATTCACCATATTCACCAAATATTTGCCAAGAAATGTGACTCCACACCAGGACCATTGGGATGCTATTTAAATAATAATAATATTGAGGGTTTTGAGGGTATCTGCCATGACCCCAGAGCACTCTAAAGTCACAACTGCAGCCAGAGGTGTCTTGCTTTTTGCATCATCAACCTCAATCAGAATGGCCAGTTGATCAGGCATGATGGGAGTTCCAGTCCAGCAACTTCTAGGGGTTCCACAGGTTCCCCATGCCTGGTTTAGCACATGGTCATGTTCATAGTAGTATTCATTCCCTGACTACTGTAAACCCCCAGGGACCCTGCTCTGCCCAGTAGAGGCATATGGATGAATGGTGACCTGTCTCCTGAGATAGCTTCCTATATCATATATGGCTAACCCAAACCTTGCTACCCATAGCAAACTCCAGGTCTTTGACAGGGATCACAGGGACAAAGACTCTGGAAAATGCCAACTGTGCTTAGGGCCTTTCCCCTGTTTCCTTTTCACTTAATAAAAACGTACAATTACTCATTTGCTGCATAGGATCTAGTTAGCCCCCCCCCCCCAGTTTCTCTTTGGTTGCAGTGATAATGCATTTTCTAAGCATTCAACACATCACATTTTGTAGCTGGGGAAAATTGTCTGATTGCTCAGCCACGGCTTTTGCCGTTTTGTGAGTGAGAGAGACACCCACGGAATGCTTGCCTGTGTGACACAAAGGGTGATGAGCAACATCGCCCTCTTGATTTTAAAACCTAGCCATTTAGGTGGGATGCTATCCACCTAACACAACCAGGAATCGCATAGCAAATGGAAAGACATCCATGCTCCATGAACAACCAGGTTTGGCGAAGCGGTGCCCTGGTTGTGGGCAATTTAAACAACACCTTGATTACATTTTCACAAAGAACAACCAAAAATAGCCCCAAAAAGGCAGGGGAAGTACTGCCTAGGACAGTACTTTTGAGCAACACAAATGTTGGGGGGTGGGGGGAGAGAGATGAGAGTTGCTGCCTGCATTAATTCATTTTTTTTAAGAAGGTGCATAAAGACAGTTCTTCTTCAGGTGTCCTCCCATCACCACGTTCCAATTTAGGCACTTTCCGATTTCAGTTGCGGCAACTTGTTTGTTAGATATTTGATATTGTTGTTGTGAATAACCATGAATGTCCAACCATATGGTCTCAGTGCCACAGCACTCACTTACATGGGGTTGAGAGTGAGGAACACCCAGGGCTGGATTTGGGTTTGATGAGGCCCTAAGCTACTGAAGGTAATGGGGTCCTTTATATGTCCAGCTGTCCTTTGTCAACAACAAATTGTCTCTGTTTTTTGTGTTGCATATATGCTATATAGTAATTTATGGACCTAGGTAAAGATAAAGGACCCCTGACAGTTAAGTCCAGTCGCAAACGACTCTGGGGTTGTGGCGCCCATCTCACGTTACAGGCCAAGGGAGCCAACGTTTGTCCGCAGACAGTTTTTCCAGGTCATGTGGCCAGCATGACTAAGCCGCTTCTGGTGAAACCAGAGCAGCGCACGGAAACACCATTTATTTTCCCGCCGGAGCAGTACCTATTTATCTACTTGCACTTTGATGTGCTTTCGAACTGCTAGGTTGGCAGGAGCAGGGACTGAGCAACGGGAGCTCACCCCGTCGTGGGGATTTGAACCGCTGACCTTCCAATTGGCAAACCCAAGGCTCAGTGGTTTAGACCACAGTGCCAGCCGTGTCCCATTTATGGACCTAATAGGTATCTAAAGCCATTTGCTGTATGTAGGTTTTATTTTATTTGTTTTTATCTTATATTTTGGAAATGTACATCCAGGTTTTTTTCCCTTTATTTTTTTTGGGGGGGGAGGCCCCAAGAATTTGGGGCCCTAAGCCATAGCTTGTTTAGCTTATACATAAAGCCGGCACTGGGAACACCAACAAGTTAGCAACCTTGCCCTCCTAACATTTCTTATCTCTTTCTCTTCCATTCTAGGGGCACAAACCACCACTTATCAATGCTGGAGCATACAAATGCCCCGATTCTTAAGTTTTTAGAATAACAGCAAACAGCAATATGGTATCTGAAGAAGTGTGCATGCACGCGAAAGCTCATACCAAGAACAAACTTAGTTGGTCTCTAAGGTGCTACTGGAAAGAATTTTTTATTTTATTTTGTTTTGACTATGTTAGACCAACACGGTTACCTACCTGTAACTAGCAATATGGCTGCACTACGTAACTCCCACTCACCTGTCATTTGTAGGCTGCATTTCATTATGGCCGTGAACAGAATGGCCTACGAACCCAATCCAATGTGTGGCTTTGATTTGCAAATCCAGGTCAGATCTGGTCTGGTCCATAATGATCTGGACCCATTCTGACCCGTCCCAGATTGTGAACCAGACATAACACTTTGAAAATCCCATTAGTTTTTATTGCAATACCAAAATGCCCATAATTTTGTTATTTTACCTAAGGGCATGGAATTTGGATACATGTAGCCCCTAAGGAGGGGACTGACCCTGCCAAATTTCAGATGGATAGCTCAAGGTGGTTTTGTGCTTGCCACAATTAAAATGTGCTTCTCCCCCCCCCCCAAAAAAAAAGACGGGGAAAAGAAAGAAAAAGATTGAGTTTGAAATGAGAAGATTATAGTTCATAAAGTCTGGGCATGTATTCACTGATTGTCTGCATGAGAGAGAGAGAGAGAACAAGAAAAGAGAGAGAACACACACACACACATGTCTCTAGGTTTGAGGGTAAGTCAATTATTTATCCATAATTGCCGCAGCCCTTGAGTGCTGTTTTTCTATTGTGTTTGGGAATTTAATATATAATATGCCAGTGTGCTGTATGGTCAAGGTCTGGATGAGTGCCACATTGCAACATCTGCTATAAAAGCCATTCATAGCTGCAGTTCAGATGAGTCAGTATTCAAAAGACTTTGCATCTTGGAGAGGTGAGCCAGCACTGAACAGTTGCAGAGAACAGCCTGTCCTGTCTCCACCGCACAACACAGCAGGCGCCTCACGAAATCCAGAACGAGGATCAGGGTCACAAAAAC
The DNA here is from genome assembly GCF_009819535.1 of Lacerta agilis. NCBI lineage: Eukaryota > Metazoa > Chordata > Lepidosauria > Squamata > Lacertidae > Lacerta > Lacerta agilis. The sequence continues at coordinate 34,183,876 of NC_046327.1, forward strand.
TCCATATTTTGGTGTAGTTAGAGGCAACAGCTTCGCCCCCGCCATCCTTCCCCACCTATCAGACCTGATGTTAACTAGGAACATCAAACTATTCCAAAATATCGTCTTCTGAGAAAATGTAATTTAAATTCCTGTGCTCCCCCCCCCCCCACTGATATATCCTGGGATGTAACACTCATTTACAAGTCTGTTTCTTAGGCAGGGCATGGACCGGGAGGATTTTTTGACAAGCAAAAGCAAAATGGTCTGATGTTAAAATACAGCCACAAATGTGTTATCACTGTCGTTATAATAAGCAAGGCTCAAAAAACTCCATCAATATTACAATGTCATATTATTCCTCCATTGTGATTTTTTGCATTCAGCCAGCAATCAATGGATCCACAGATATGCAGGAGAAACCATACCTTCTGATTTGGGCTTGTTAAGTTTCGGCAGATATAATTGCAAAAGAATAAATGCTGGACTTATGGGTGCTAAAAGAAACCACCCTTGGTGTCGATGTAAAGAAAGCATTTACATATGCTAGAGTACTATTGGATAAACTTTTAAACCTCACTGAGGTTTTATTATAATCAAGCGGAATATAAATTTTGTGAAACAAAACAAAACAAAACAAAACAAAACAATAAGCCTGAAAGTGTTGCAGCAGCTGCGGTTCCTGCGATGATGGACAGACAGGTAGGTCTTACCACACCATTGAAAAGTGATTCCTCAATCTAATGTGATATGCTAAGTTTAATGTTGGTGTTATTACTTAGCATTATTGAAACAAAGTAATATGAAATTACCACTTAAGGTTTTGCCTCTTGAATATTTGACAGTTATGCTTTATAGTTTGGATGGTCTGGAACATTGGCTTGATACAGAATGTTGATGTGAGGTCTCTGGGAACTGGAGGTGATCAAGAGAAGTAATAGTACTACTCTATTCTGCTTTGGTCAGACCGTGTTTGGAATAGTGTGCCCTGTTCTGGGCACCACAATTTAAGGATATTGACAAGCTGGAACATATGTAGAGGAGGGCGACCAAGATGATCAAGGGTCTGGAAACTAAGCCTTATGAGGAACAGTTGAAGGAGCTGGGTATGTTTAGCCTGGAAAGGGGGAGATTGAGAGGAGTTATGCTAGCTACCTTCAAATATCTAAAGAGCTGTCACATGGAAGAGGGAGCAAGCTTGTTTTCTCCTGCTCTGGAGAGTAGGACCTGAACCAATGGCTTCAAGTTACAAGAAAGGATATTCCAACTTAACACCAGGAAGAACTTTCTGGCAGTAAGAGCTGTTGGACAGTGTAGCAGTCTCCCTCAGGAGGTGGTTGGCTCTCCCTTTCGTTGAGGTTTTAAAGCAGAGGTTGGATGGTCATCTGTCATGGTCATCTGTTTAGTTGAGATTCCTGCGTTGCAGGGGGTTGGGATCCCTTCCAACTCTAAAATTCTATGTTTCTAAGTAACATCCTTCCTTATAAAGAGCAATGTACTTGTTTAGGAGAGGAGGCCTCCCTCTCTCCACTTAAATCCTGATACAAAGGGTAGTTCAAAAGGTGATGTGCTCAACTTTCAATTTCTTTTCCCTTTCAGAGCTTGTTACGAATATATAGGGTTACTGCCCTAGCAGGACTTAATACAAAAGTGAGGTCAGGTTTTAAAAGCAATGGTCCTGATGTAAGACGAGAAAGAAAGCAGCATGCAGAGGTTAATCACAAAGCCGAGGAGCAACTTGCTAGGAAGATTAGGAGAAACTGCTCCTCCTGTAAAACAGTTTCAAAGAACACCAAATTTGTAATTAACAAAAAGAAAATACACCAAACATCACTTCTTATGAAACCTGCAGAGCAAATACTATTATATTTGTGAATAAATTAGTCTGATGCATCTTATCAATGTTCACAAGAACAATGGTGAATATAAATAGATCCCATTTTTCTCTTTTACCCCATTATTAAGTAATACAACAATTGCCTTGCTTGATTAATGTAATTGCTTAAAAATGTACCTATGTAAACAAAGTGCAAAGTATCGTTTCCTAGATACAGTGAATATATGGAAATTAATGCCTTATACATAGAGGTTTCCTAACTCCGTGCCAGCACAATCTGGCGACATCATACAAGCAAGCATTCTTTCATTGTCAGAAGTCAGTTTACTTTGCCATGAATCACAAAAGCAGCTCCAGCCTAACAGATTTCAAGGCATCTGGCAGCACTAGCCAAACTACTGTTGTCTGTAGCTACCAAATACTCATATCCTTCATTGCTTGTCTGATAAAAACAGGCAACCTCGTTGCAAATGACAGGAATGAATAGCTCTTCATTGTGAGATATGGACATTCAAGGCACCAATGGGCTGCCTCTCTGCAGTCTGCTGCTCAAACTCAGTATTGTCTCTGCTCTAATCGGCATTGGCCTTCTGGGGTCTCGGTCAAAGGTGTTTCCCATCATGTTACCAGACGTGGGCATGGCCAAGGAGGGACGGGGAGGGGGGCAGCTGTCCCCCCAATCAATACAAATCTGAGGTTCTCCCTCCCCTAACAAAAGCCTGCCACTGCCTCCCGCAGTTTGGCCAAACTCATGCCAGTCGCTTCGAGAACACTGTCCAACCATCTCATCCTCTGTCGTCCCCTCCTCCTTGTGCCCTCAATCTTTCCCAACATCAGGGTCTTTTCCAGGGAATCTTCTCTTCTCATGAGGTGGCCAAAGTATTAGAGCCTCAGCTTCAGGATCTGTCCTTCCAGTGAGCACTCAGGGCTGATTTCCTTCAGAATGGATAGGTTTGATCTTCTTGCAGTCCATGGGACTCTCAAGAGTCTCCTCCAGCACCATAATTCAAAAGCATCAATTCTTCGGCGATCAGCCTTCTTTATGGTCCAGCTCTCACTTCCGTACATTACTACTGGGAAAACCATAGCTTTAACTATACGGACCTTTGTTGGCAAGGTGATGTCTTTGCTTTTTAAGATGCTGTCTAGGTTTCTCATTGCTTTCCTCCCAAGAAGCAGGCATCTTTTAATTTCGTGACTGCTGTCACCATCTGCAGTGATCATGGAACCCAAGAAAGTAAAATCTCTCACTGCCTCCATTTCTTCCCCTTCTATTTGCCAGGAGGTGATGGGACCAGTTGCCATGATCTTAGTTTTTTTGATATTGAGCTTCAGACCATATTTTGCGCTCTCCTCTTTTTGTAAAGGTTACTGATTTGGCTATTATGTGAAATTCTTTTAAAATATTTTATTCACATTTTCCATAGAATACAAAACAAGATAACCTTGAAAACAACAGCAACAACAACAACAACAACAACAACAACAACAACAGGATCGGATCTCAGTTCTATTATGTTAAGTACTTGAACTTCATTATATAAATGTTATTGTTAAAGATTTTGGAGGTTTTCTGGGAGAGATTGCAATATCTGAGATAGCCATTTCTGTAGGTGCTTGAAATAGTTATCACCCCACTTTTTTGGACAAGGATGCATGAGGCTTATTTGTAAGAACCAACAAATAACTACAAGATTTGCCCTCAAAGAACCAGTAAATGCAAAGATAATCACATTGGCTGGCAGATAGGCCAAGGAAACTGTTCTTGAACTGCTTGGTGAATTTCAGTGGTTGACAAGGCTACCGCTAAGCTGCACATTAACTCTACAGTGATGCTTTGACCTGATAAAGATGCTGCTTTGCACTTTCATTATTCACTGCTAGTTCATTGCCAACAGTGAGTGCTCGTATTATCTTCCAGCGCTCTGGAAGATCAAAATTAATTAAGCTTCACAGCCTGTTTCTGTGTAAGTGTTTGCGCTGGGGGAGGGGGAGAGACAAGAAGAGGTGTCCGTTCCTACATGGTAAAGCCCAAGTGTTACACGGCAGGAAGTGTCTTTCATCCCCTAGGATCTCCTAGCACTTTACAAAACACAAAACTAATTAGCCATTGTTTGCTCAGCAGTTACATGGTGCAAATGTATGTGCCTGAAAGCTAAGTATACATTCATTAGCCTTCAAACACTGCAGAGCAAGAAAGCAAGAAGGAGCTGGAGCAAGGGAGAAGGACGCCTGCCAGTCTACATTGGTATGTGACAACAACAACAACAACAACGAGAAAGAGAGAAAACACACTACAAAGTTGTTCAACTATGGCCTCTAAGATGTCCAGTAACTGTAACGATTAAGGGTTGTATCCAACATAGCTCCAAGTTAGTCACTTAGCAGTATACGTGTTCCTTTGGCAAGACGTTTTGCACCAACAGAACATTGTTGCACAAGCGAATGCATAAAGCAGGTTGGTGGTAACTTTGCTACACAACCGCAGACTCTCCAAATGTCCCTATTCTCCAGGGACAGACATGGATTTACAGAAGCCGTCCCAGTTTCTGATTTGATCCTGGAATGTTCCGCTTTTCCTTAAAAAGGTAAAGGGACCCTTGACCATTAAGTCCAGTAGCGGATGACTCTGGGGTTGCGGCGCTCATCTTGCTCTATAGGCCGAGGGAGCCGGCGTACAGCCTCCGGGTCATGTGGCCAGCATGACTAAGCCGCTTCTGGCAAACCAGGGCAGCGCACGGAAACACCGTTTACCTTCCCGCCGGAGCGGTACCTATTTATTTACTTGCACTTAGAATGTCCCTATTTTCATCGAAGAAATGTTGGAGGGTTTGGAGTTATTTGATCCCTGGACCAAGGAGATAGGTAACTTTACAACCTTTAGAAGACATATGAAGACAGCCCTGTATAGGGAAGCTTTTTTATGTTTACTGCTTTATTATGTTCTTATATGTGCTGGAAGCCACCCAGAGTGGCTGGGGCAACCCAGTCAAGATAGGTGGGGTATAAATAAAATAATAATAATAATAATAATGGAATAGGACATCCCTATTTTCATTGGAGAAATGTTAGAGGGTATGCAACCGATTGCACAATCTGTTGTGCAACACGTTTCTGCAAGCACAACTGCATAACCAGGGTGGAGGAAGGGAAGATGCGCTGTACTTCACAGAAAAGTTATCAAACCACCACTGACCTTTAAAACTGTTACTTCTGCATGGGTTTGATGGGACTCCATCTCCCCAGGTACTCCACACAGTCCTGCTAGAATGCTCCTTTGGGGTATTCCTGTAGTGGCTGCAGATACTAGGACTGCTTTCCTGATAAAAGTCATGATGCCTCCTTTTATACTGAGCAACCATCCTTCAGTGCTCTTGCGTCCCTGACACTTGCCCTTGAAAACTGGGCAACTGGGTTACTGTGTTGTTGGGTTCCAATTGTTTTGGTGGCAGTTATTTTAAATCTTGTATTATGCTTACTTTAAAAAAAAGTTTTTGGTTTTAAATACCCTGATAGAACTTCCAAAGATGCAGTGGGTTAAAAATCTATTTCTCTACAAATTCAGTTTAAAATGTGGTGTCTTTTATGAAGTCCCATGTAACCACCAGAATGGTTATGGTACCCAAATTGTAAGGAATGGAATAAAACTAAACACTTTGTGTGCATTATCTTCTGGAAATCCGTACAACAACCTTCTAACGAAAACAATTAAAATAAATCCAATACTAGGAAATTCCTGACTCATAACCATTAATAAAGTAAAGTGTCTGTGCTGGCTGAAACATTTCAGCATTCGAGGCAGAAAATCCAAATTGTACCCACAGCGAGTAACAAGTGGCACGATCCACTGGCATGAGTTCCTTTGTGCAAGTGTCATTTCCAAGGGGTAAGGCACAAGAGAACTTCCTGGTGGACCATGCTCCCAGGTCCAATATGGACACCTCCCATTCTGCTGCACCCTGAAGGATACCCAGACAAATTAGAGGCCTCTGGTAGCAGCAGCAACCTTGTCTCACAGTAGGACAGCTTCTACAAAAGATGCACAAGAGCAGGGAAGAGAGAAGTAGAGGACAATGAACAAGAATGCAGAGCTCTTGCTCAACACAGAAGGACTAAGAAACTCTCCTCTCTCAGCCTGGGTTTGATCCTTGCTATATTTAGATTTTACTCTGGAGGCTCAAAAGCTGCAGCTAAAGTCTGTGGGAGGCAAGGCTGGCAAAGCCTTACAAATGCTTCCTCTTTAATCTCCCAATGAATTGCCTGCACAATGAGAGAAAGACTTCTTGTCATGTTTTTTTGTGGGGCAAAGGATCGGTGGCAATTCTTGGAACCAGTAAAGCATTACCCACTGCCTTGCTCATCTTAATTCTAAGAAGGCTGTGTCCTATTTTACAAATGGTACAAAAAGCTTTCCCTTCTCTGTGGGGAAATCTGCTTGTTTTGAGCAGAGCTGGAGTTTAATTTGGGGCGGACATATGCCACCATTAGGCTGATGTAGTTGGCGCACTTCTGTCAATTGCTTCACCTTTGCAAACTTTGTTTCCAACAAGCTGCTCAGCAATCAAGCACCATGTGTCACGTTAAATTCTTAAATGAGAAGGAATGCAAGTGGTCCCTTGACGAACTGGGCCTATATCAAACAGCTGAGGTCTTCAAGACAGCCTCACCCATTCAGAGAAATTTGGTTTTTTTTGCATAGAAATCATAAATGCTTGCTTTGAATTATCTGTTGCGGTAGTTGACACAAGAGAGAAGACCACACATGCCAAATTTAACCACTGTCTATTAAAAGTTTAAATAAATATTTACCCTTGATTAAACCACTTAATCAAGTCTTTTTGGACTGCAAAAAGATCAAACTTATCCATCCTTAAAGAAATCAGCCCTGAGTGCTCCCTGGAAGGACAGATCCTATAGTTGAGGCTCCAGTATTTTGGCCACCTCATGAGAAGAGAAGACTCCCTAGAAAAGACCCTGATGTTGGGAAAGATGGAGGGCACAAGGAGAAGGGGACAACAGAGGATGAGATGGTTGGACAGTGTTCTCAAAGCGACTGGCATGAGTTTGGCCAAACTGCGGGAGGCAGTGGAGGATAGGGGTGCCTGGCGTGCTCTGGTCCATGGGGTCACGAAGAGTTGGACACGACTGAACGACTGAACAACAACAACAAAAAACACTTTCTGTTATAATAATGGAAACCCATCCCACCAGCTAAGGATAGCTCTGCATCACCACCCCAGTGTTAGAAACTCAGATATAAACGCTAATCGTCAAATGGCACCTTAAGCCTAGAATGTCTAGGTGACATCCCCCCATTAGATTTATTATTTTTCATTTCATTTCTATACTGCTTTATATTTTAAAGAAAAAACTCAAAGCGGTTTATAACACATTAAAACATAAAATAAAACAATACAGAATCAAACAAGTTCAAGCTTCAAGGGAAATATTTCAGATCCTTCTCTATGTGACATTTTGCTTTCCCTTTATTCATTTATTTACCTACTTTTTATAGCTGCCCCATTGCAGAAGAACTCTAGGAAACCAGTGTGGTGTAGTGCTTAGAGTGTCGGGCTAGGACCTTGGAGATCAAGATTTAAATCTCCACTCAGTCATGAAACTCACCGGGTGACCTTGGGCCAGTCACAGTCTCTTAACCTCCCTCACATGGTCATTGCAGGGATTAACTGAGGAGGGGAGTGAACCATGTACTCCTTGGAGAAAAAGGTGAGATAGAAATGCAATAATTAAGTGCTTCAGCTTACCAAGAAAGCTGGAGGGGGCAACCAGATGGAGATGTCAGTCGCCAACCTGGCATCCAAAGATCTCCATGTGGTCACAATTGGACCCACGCCAGTTACAAAATGCACCTGGGTAATTTCTAACACTGCACCACCCACAACCGTGAGGAAAAAGTTAGCAGTTTGTAAGTCCTTTCTACATTCTGGGCAGGTTTCCAATGTATACTCATTATCACGGTCCGGATACCAATTCCACCAACATGGACAAGTGTCTTTATCAATCCAAAGACTTCTTAAACATTTCAACAGATAAAGCACACAATTGTAAACACATTACCTACATTATCATCTTAAAATTATTGATGGAACAAATGACTGATTATCTACTATGCAGCTTATCCAAGACCAAAGGCCTTGAGCCCTAGACTGAGATTGAAAAGTATAATTGCGAAACAAAACAAAAGCTATTGATGAAAGGGCAGCAATAAGAGCTGAGCTTTCAGCTTAATAAGACCCAGCATTTGAATTAACAACATCATTTGTCAACAAGAAATCTGAACACCAGAGGCTTTCTCACCACAGAAAAGACAGAGGAGGTTCAGACATATTATAGCTTAAAATAATAAATGAGAAGCAACATTCAGGTCTTCACAATTGTTCTGCAAAAGGCAGAGTAGAGAAGAAGATCCCTGATGCTGCTTTAAGCACTATCATAATGGAGAGAATGATTACTGTAATTGTAACTCATGCAGTGAAGCCTACACTTCAGCTAATGAGGCACCAATGGATTCGCAATGCAAGCCACCCAAAGTCTGCCCAGAGCTATGCAACAGCCTGGACAGAGCATCACTCACACATGCAGAGCAGTGGTAGAAACTCAGATATATATAAGATGGGCATCAAATGGCCCCTGAAACCAGAGTTACAGTCACCAAAACAAAATGTCTAGTTGCCATTTTGGGGCCAGACGGCTCGAAAGTCATGTTTTCCAACATGACTTTTTGGTTCCTGAAATTCGTTTTGATTGTGCAGATAAAATATCATGGACAGAATTCTGAAGATCCAAGGATTCCCAGGCATGCACCTCCAGATGGAAGAGACATCAGGTACTATCCTGACACCTGGGCAACTTCACTTGGTTGCGAGTGGCCGAAAGCCAGGTGCAAAATGTGCCTAGTGATTTTTGAATGCTGATGCAGAATATGCAGGGTAGCGAAGTCAGCCAACAGCACATCTGATAACCTTTAGTGTTGGCCTTTAGGGAGACACAATGCTGACATCTGCAGAGAAGCATGAAATGAACGTAAGAGATTGCTACCTAACTAGTTACTTGCCACCTGATCAGTAGTGGGACAGCAATATTATCACAAACAACACAGTTCAAAGGGAGAAGGTAAACACTCAGTAGTAGAGCCCCAGAAGGTCTGGGGTACAATCCCTAGCATCTCATGGGGGGGGAGGACTGGGGAAGACCCATTGGGGAGATGTTGCTTGCTGGTTGTTGCTTTGGTGAGATGCTGTTCTGGCTGGGGCTAATGAGACTTGGAGTTCAATAGCAGCTGGCGAGCCACAGGTTCCCATTCCTGTATTAAAGGATAAAACAGTCCTTGCCTCTATCTAATAGATAGGATACAAAAGGAACAAGGAATAAGAAGGTAGAGAAACCAAGCTCTGGAATAGCTGCTGCTCTGTTGGTCTATGGATGGAACCAGGCAGGCCTCCCTCTTACCATGTTATTATTCCTGGGGTGTCGGGGTACAGTCTCCCTGTGCTGCTTGAGGCTGGCCAATGGCATAGGCCAGAGCTTGCTTCCCTTTGATCCTGCAGTCCTAGGGTAACTTTGTCCCCCAAAGGCTCAAACACAATCCAATTTCACAATCCTGTTACAAGCTGCACCTACCTATCTTCCCTCCAGGCAAGCAATCGTGAGCCGCCATGATGATATCAGTTAATCAGCAGGCGCTGTTTATGTCTTGTTTATTTTCCTGCCAGTGTTATAAACGGGAAGCTGGAAGGGAGCTTTTATTTCGCTGTTAAAATAAACTAATCTTGGGGCTTCTTAACGTGTGCCTTTCATCAAATCCTCCAATTAGAGAGTAATCAGGTATTTAATATGTATCAAGCTGCTTGGCGAGACATGATGCTGCCACAGTGGGGGTATGAAATTACAGGCAGAAATAATGCCACGAGTCTTCACCATTACAGCACAACAAGAGCATGAAACTGCACAACCTTTCAGCTCAAGAATGTTTGCATTGTCATCCACTGCCGAGACTGAACTGTACTGTGGCTAAACAAAATAAAAAATAAAAAAAATCCTTCCAGTAGCACCTTAGAGACCAACTAAGTTTGTTCTTGGTATGAGCTTTTGTGTGCATGCACACTTCTTCAGCGCTGTACTGTGGCTGTTTTCTTAATGTTGCAAATGAGGACATCAGGAAGAACTTTCTGATGGTAAGAATTGTTCGATAGTGGAACGAACTCCATCGGGAAGTGGTGGACTCTCCTTCCTTGGATGTTTTTAAGCAGCTTGGATGGCCATCTGTGATGGATGCTTTAGCTGAGATTCCTGTATTGCAGGGGGTTGGACTATGACACAATGACCCTTGGGGTTCTTTCCAACTCTATGATTCTATGAATGCAACAAGAGATATGCTCCAAGTGCCTGTCAAGTTTAACGAAAAGACAAAAATGATGCAGTTTTAGACAAAAGGAAGCACAGGTCCCCAAACCATCATAAAAATATTAAGATTGCCGATACCCTCTTGAAGTCCTTGGGAGCCCATACTATTCCTAGAAACATATGCTGCCCAAACCTAAGGAAAAGCTAGACTTCCTGGCTCTCAATTGCCCTCACATTTCATTTCTAAGACATCAACAGAAACTGGTTGAGATGCTCACTGAACATCTTCCGTCAGCAACAGCAAAGCAAGGAATCTACAGCACTGAGTCCATGTTGATTCCAAGACAGAATTATGCTAATCTATGACACAAGAATGAAAAGGCTCAGTTGCATATCAGGATACTTCTGATGAACCTAATCACTGCCAAAACAAACAAACAAACAAAAACAAACCCAAAAAAACCAAGATTAGTGACTCACAGACCAGTATTTCATTAACATTTTGTGCCAGTTTTCAATCAAACTAAGGCATGATAGGGGCGAAGAAGCATGCCTTGATAAATAAGCCCCTATACTGAATTCACTCACAAACTCATGGGCACCAGAGCTCATCTGGGAAGCAGCACCATCTCAAGGGCAGTGTTCGAAACTCCCATTGTTCTAGGCGCATTTTCGACAGGGAAATTCATTACCATGAGCAGTTTCTGAGCCCTGGGCGCAGTACTACACCTAAGATTTCAGATTAAAACTGCAAAGTAGAAGGAAAGAAGGACCTTTTTCTGGCTCCCCACTTCTAGCCACTCTCTGAAGACTCTTAAGAATATATTTGGGGGGGGGTGAGCAGAGGAAGGACTAGACCAGGGGTCAGCAACCTTATTCAGCTGTGGGCTGGTCCACCATCCCTCAGACCATGTGGTGGGCCAGGCTATATTTTGAAGGAAAAAAATGAACAAATTTCTATGCCCCACAAATAGCCCAGAGATGCATTTTAAATAAAAGCACACATTCTACTCATGTAAAAACACGCTGATTCCTAGATCGTCCATGGGCCGGATTGAGAAGGTGATTGGGCTGCATCCGGCCCACGGGCCTTAGGTTGCCTACCCCTGGACTAGACCATGTGAAAAATGAACATAATATTTTAGCTGCAGCTCATTCATTTTCAGCTGTGTATTCTTGTTATAAAAAAGCACATCTAGACATTTCGTTGTTTAAGGTGTCATTCAGCTCCTAGCTTTCCCATCTCAGTTTCTAACACTGCTCAAGGGTGAAAGTAACAATACATGCAGATACAGGTAGGTAGCCGAGTTGGTCTGCCATAGTCAAAACAAACAAACAAACAAAAAATTCCTTCCAGTAGCACCTTAGAGACCAACTAAGTTTGTTCTTGGCATGAGCTTTTGTGTGCATGCACACTTCTTCAGACACACTGAAACAGAAGTCACCAGACCCTTATATATAGTGAGAGAGTGGGGAGGGATATTACTCCGAAGGGTGGTGGGAATGGGTGATTGGCTGATAGATGTGGAAAACCTGTTGATGCCTGTTAACGACTGCAATTGGTCTTACAGGAAAAGGCAAGGGGTGAGATGGCTAAAAATAGCTTTGTCATGTATAAGAATCCAATGTCTTTGTTCAGACCAGGTCTCTCCATGGTTTTAAGTTGGGTAATTACCGGTAGTTGCTTTAAAACCTCCAGGGAAGGAGAGACCACCACCTCTCCCGGGTAGAAGCCAAGATAAACACCTCATCCCTGACCTCTGACTGGCTGGGCAAAGGGGACAGCAGGATGCTGAGAAGAAATATAAACTGAGCTCCTTCTGCAGTTGTAGGGAGCATGCCTGCCCATTGATCTGGAAGCTGGCTGAGGAAAAAAAGTGCAGGACTTAAACATTCTTCCAATTTTAGTCAGGGGTGGGAGCAGATATCAAAAGATGTAGGAAGCACTGTAATTGTCATTTCTACCTCACAAACCAGCACTGTGTGTCCCCATGCCTCCTCAAATATCCATCTTTCAGTTATGCTCAGCAACAGCACACATCCCTGGGTGAGTTTTCTCCCCCAGTCTAACTACACTTCCCATTCAGTTGTGTAAGTACTACTGATTTGACACAGTTGTGTAACTGGACCTTTTCACTTATAAAGGTAGAACCCTTGTTGGCACTCTGTGACATCGGAGCACCTTAACCAGTAAATGGAGGCAGAGATGGGGAGGGGATGGGAGGAAGAGGAGCTTGCAGGCAACAAGTTGGCAATTTTCAGTTTTGCATGCTCTACTCAAAGCTCAGGATCATGGCCTTCTTCCACTTAGCCCCATTCTGGCTGTTGTAAGCCCCATCTAGATCCCACCACCCCTCAATGTTACGAGTTTGAAACTTGCAATATTTTTCTCTCGCAGAAAGGCTATTTCAGTCATTGCAAACTTTCATTCAACCCAGACAGAAAACTGCCAGAATCACATTCTTTTACTGCTAGCTTGGCCTGGATGACTCACTCACACTGCAACAGATCATCCCTAATAGACAGAGAGGCAAGACTTGCTTATTATACCTGCATGCTACCCCGAGATAGGTTTTGACTTTGCCTCTTAAAAATTATGCATTTTCTCTTCCACTTGCTTATTGTTTGGCCAAAGGAACTGCCTGGACTCAGCAGTTAAGAGTTAGATAGATTCGATTAAATGAATAGGAAATAAATCAACCTGAAACCTCAAAACCAGTAAAAAAAACACGCACCAAAAAACCTATTCATTAACAAGAAGAATGCACACCCAGAATGCACTTCCCTACAAAGATTGAACCCCCCACTTTCTTTCCTTTTTTGTTTCTTCTTCTTCTTCTTTTTCTTCTTCTTCTTCTTTGCTTGGGGCCTTTATTAAGGTCCAGGCATTGTATACCGGTACTCATGGGGGTGGTAGATGGTTGATGGAAGACCCTGGGTGGGAGGTAGGGAAATGTCAGCCTCCCAGGGTAAGAGGCTGGGAGGAGAATAGAAAGATCCCAAGTGAGATCTGGGAGAGGATACTACCTCTTGTGGGTGGTAAGGTCTAAGAACTACCCTTGAGAGAGGATTCCACGTTCTCTTTATTCTATTTGTATTTTTTTGTAGCTGTTATCGTACTGTAGTATGAAAAACAATTGGGCAGCGATTGGGTAGTGCACCCGTATTAGGGCTGCGCCACATAAATGATAGAATACGCTCCTCCATACAAAAAAACATTATCTGCACAATTCAAAACCCGCAAAATTAAGCTGTCAGGTTGCTCACTGGGGCAAGATGGTTTGAGCATATAATACCAATCCTGGCCCAACTGCACTGGATGCCAATTAGTTTCTGGGCCAAATTCAAAGGGCTGGTTCTGACCTATAAAGGCTTAAAAGTCTCAGCACCGTAATACCTCAAGGACCACCGCTCTCTATACAAACCAACCCAAACCCTATGACTGCCCTTTTACAAGAGTATCTTCACTACATACCTTTAGGTGCCACGCAAAAACATTCCTCTTCTCCCAGGTCTTTAGCTAATTAAACTACCTATGACATTTTAAACTGGAGGGGGGTATTGTTTCATTTGTTATTATGTTATGTATTTCTGTGTTTTGTACTGTAAACTGCCCAGGGATCCTCAGATGAAGGGAGGTATAGAAATTTAATAAACAATAATTATTATTTAAAAACTAGTATCTTTGCCCAGGACAGACTAGTTTTCTGTGTGAAAAGAATTATCCCTGAGTACTCCTCCCTAAAGGGACGGGGGTGGCGCTGTGGGTTAAACCACAGAGCCTAGGGCTTGCTGATCAGAAGGTCGGCGGTTCGAATCCCTGCGACGGGGTGAGCTCCTGTTGCTCGGTCCCAGCTCCTGCCCACCTAGCAGTTCGAAAGCACGTCAAAGTGCAAGTAGATAAATAGATACAGCCTTTCCGTGCGCTGCTCTGGTTCACCAGAAGCGGGTTAGTCATGCTGGCCACATGACCCGGAAGCTGTACGCCGGCTCCCGCGGCCAGTAATGCGAGATGAGTGCCGCAACCCCAGAGTTGGACACGACTGGACTGAGGTCCCATTACTTTTACCTTTACTCCTCCCTAATCTATAAAAAAAACACCCACAACCCTCCTCCTTTCACATAGGGAACTTGCATGTTACCCTCACAATGGTGTTTGCAGACCATGTAGTTATTATTTAATATATTAAAAAATTAAGCCACCCTATCTCAGAGGCTGAAAGCAGCTTACAAAAAGAGAACAAAACCCCAAGAGAAAAAGATCACACAATATTTCCATTGTGTTGCAGTTTGTTTTTGTGAAGAAACAAGGCAAGAATAATCCAGTGTCAGTCTTCCCTCTGCAGCTCCTTCTCAAGCCCGCCAATCCCTACATCACTGCAGATGCTATTTGCATCCTAGTCTTCCCATATGGCATTTATGTCATAATAAACAAGACACTCTTTTCCTTTGCCGCTCTTCCATCTTTCCAATAAATTAAGCCTCTCCCCTTTTCCATAGGGCAGAACATCCAGCATTATTTAGCACCAACAGTGCATTAGGTGTATACAAAATACCGCACACTGTGAGGTGTCAGAGTCCAAACAGATTTACAGATATGGCAATAGTTGAGGGCAGTCTTGAACAAAGAAAGGAGTTGTGCAACTGTGCATGAAGGGAGGTTATGGGTGGCAGAAAACTAGGAGTGGTCCAGGAAAGGCTGTTATAAAGTTATGAAAAGAAAAACGGTTTTGTAAGGATTTCAATCAGAGGAGGGAGTGGGTTTAATGGTGAGTGAGCAAAGGTTCGGCCCAGGGGAGAGCATGGCAGAAAATACAAAGCCCCAAAGAGGAGGAAACGGGGGCCCAAGAACAAATGAACCTGAACTGCGCACATAAAAGAAACAAGGGAAGGAAGGGAGGTGCTGAAGAGTTACAGAAAACGCGTATGGTGCCCTCTTATTGCCCAGACCCTACTTCCTGACAGCTACATTCCTTGCACAACTGGTCCTTGTGATAATAAACATTATTATTACAGGTAGGTAGCCGTGTTGGTCTGCCGTAGTCAAAAAATAATAATAAAATTTAAAAAAATCCTTCCAGTAGCACCTTAGAGACCAACTAAGTTTGTTCTTGGTATGAGCTTTCTGAAGAAGTATGCATGCACACGAAAGCTCATACCAAGAACAAACTTAGTTAGTCTCTAAGGTGCTAGCTACTGGAAAGATTTTTATTTTTATTACTACTACTACTACTACTACTACTACTACAAGGAAGGCTTCCAGAGAAAAAGCCGCAGATAGGTAGAGGAAGAGAAACTTGGGGTCAACTTCTACCTGGCTCTTTTGCAAGTCCCATGGCACTACTAGTTTTGCTCCACTCCGTCTTATCTCAACCTGTCTGACCAGTAATCAGCAATGGTGGCTCAGTCATACCATACTAAACAGTCCTCCTCCTCCTCCTCCTCCTCCTGCGATCACTTGTGGCCGAGTAAGATTGTCTTCCATGAACACAGTCTTAGCAGTGAGTCCGTAAGTGACCGTGGAGGTCAATTCTAGATTCACACAACCTTTCATGTGGGGAAATAGGTTTCCGGGCAGGAGTTGATCACAGTGAGGGTTTGCCAAGCGAACCTTTAGATTTGGAGGAGACTCATGCACCTGACCACTCCAGGCAATCAGGGCAATGGTGTGAGTGTATGTGTGTACCGGTGGGGGTGTGTGTGGCAATGGTGGGGGACTACAGGAGCAGCATCACTTTTGATGAAGAGCAAAATGCTGGACCCACAAGTCTCCTTCCAACATGCTCCCCCAGCCAGACACTGTGAAAAGGCTGTTGTCGTTGACCAGATTTGCAAGTGCTCCTGGTTGGTTTCTGTTTCCAGAGTAAATACCAGGAGTTGCTAGAGCAAGAAACACTGTTTGTTCCAGAAAGGAAGCTGTTGCTGAAGGTGGGAAGAGGGAAGGAGGAGAGGGGAGAGATACTTTGAGTGCCACAATGCTTTTGCTTGCCTGTAGGGGAGAAAAAGGCTTATTATCTACTACTTTCTTTTGCAGACGCAGTCTGATTTAGTAGATGTGAATGCCAAGCAGATTACGCATGGGCACAAAGCATGTCCAAGTGTGCTATGGCAAAGAGCCTGGACACCTGCGAGAGTTTAGATGATTGCGCTTGTGGATCCAAGGATACATTTTGTTTGCATGCACAAGGAAGGAAGTATGCAAATATGCCAAAGCATATGTGAGCGAGACAAGACTGCACAGGCAAATTTAGAGACCTTTGGCATAACCCAGAGGCCACAATTTCCCCATTCCCAGCATGTCATTAGGGGGACAAGTAGCTCTGGACAGGGTTAAGCCTCTGATGTCTATAAAGTGCTGCAGCAACTGTTAATTTGAATGATGGAGACAGCGATAGATACAGGAACAGCACACTCTTACTTCTCCCTATCTCTCTATTCTCTCTTCCCCCCCCCCCCAGGTTACAGATTAATTCAATTCCAGCCGGTGCTCTCAGATAATTTCATGGCGGCTGTCACCACCCCCAGATCAGATACAGTAAAGCAAAGCTGTTAAGTTAGAGAAGTGTTTCGGAAGTGTGATCAGAATGGGAAACCTGGAGTGTGTGAAGGGAAGCCTTCAGAGGTGGGAAAGAGAGAGGCAGCAAGAGTGAGAGGAATTAATTCATTTGACAATAACTCTCTGAGGAAGAAACCTCCAGCTACCACACACCGTGCTCAGAGCCAGGGATAGAGCCCAATATAGTGAGCAACACAAGTGTGCTAATATCTGCTGCCTTTGGCTAGGAATGGCAGAGCAGGGCTGCTGTGGGGTGTGGCCTGGAGAAGATGCAGAGCTTGCCAAGAATCCAGAGAGGCATGGCCACATTTGGCCCCTAGGCCTGAGGTTCCTGAGCAGTGATAGAATAACCCTCTTCCTTTCACTCTTTCTACTCTGCAGCCGGGTGGAATACTGGCATTTACTCAGTACCATGCATGTCTATTTCTAGCATGGCCTACTTTTATAATGTTTCAATCTAAGCCCTGATGTCCCATCTATAGTTTCATTTAAAGTTACCCTGCATTGTGCAGCTTACAACAGCATTCTTATACATGCATTTTTCTCTCATTGTTCATCTGCATTCAAACTGTGTATGCAAGAGAAGTGTATTGTGCCCGGGCACAATTCAAAGTGTTGGTGTTGACCTTTAAAGCCCAAACGGCCTTGGCCCAGTATACCTGAAGGAGCATCTCCACCCCTATCATTCTGCCCAGACACTGAGGTCCAGTGCCGAGGGCCTTCTGTCGGTTCCCTCACTGCGAGAAGCCAAGTTACAGGGAAGCAGGCAGAGGACCTTCTCGGTAGTGGCACCCGCCCTGTGGAACACCCTCCCACCAGATGTCAAAGAGAAAAACAACTACCAGACTTTTAAAAGACATCTGAAGGCAGCCCTATTTAGGGAAGCTTTTAATGTTTGATGGATTACTGTATTTTAATATTTTGTTGGAAGTTGCCCAGAGTGGCTGGGGAAACCCAGCCAGATGGGCGGGGTATAAATATATTATTATTATTATTATTATTAGGGACACCGCTAACAACATTTGGTGGTTGTATATTATAGGCAAAATGACCACTCAAGTCACATTACACTTATGATTCCCAATGTGGCACCATGGCAATCTCACACAGCTCCTTGGTGCATGCCCATGCCCCTCCCATTTTAAATTATTTTTTTGAGGGTTTATCTTTTTAACCGCTGCTGCTGCTGAAGTGACTGGAAAGTGGCATGCAGGCATCTTATGACACCTTGACCTTTCCCCAGAATGTCTCTGGATCCTACCTGGAGCCCATAGGGAAGGAAGAGAGGGCAAACAAGCTAGAGGACACCAGCAACCCTCTCCTGTCCAGAACTTGTTTTAATGCTCCTGTCTCCGCTGCAGGGACCCTGTATGAGAACTGCTTGCAGCTGGATCCTTGCAAGAAAGAGCACACCATCATGTGCCATGGCAGCAGCTGCAGCCCTAGCTTGCCTGGTTCACCCTCATCCAGTCTATCGCTGATTTAGAACAGAGACAGCTTCCTTGGATTTAGATGGAAAGGAGAAATGGTTGGGAGTTCAGGAGTGCCTTGTGTGTTTGTATTTATCCTTCCCTCCACCCTCTGAATCTGCATTTTCATGGTTTTAGACTACACATGGTTGGCAAAGAATAGCTTAAACTCCACATTTTCAGCATTAACCCCCACCCTGTCTTTCTCTCCACAGATCAGGAGCTATGAATGCTCCCTTGCTCCATCAAGCAAGGGAGCTCCATCAAGCCCACATGTCTATTCTTTCTGGAAGGTCAAGCATAGCTTTCAAAGGTTTTAGGCTAGATGTTTTGATCTTATTAGGCAATGCACCTGCTCCAGCTTGATGTATTTTTATGTTTGAAAGAACAAAACTGTCCACGGGATATGAAAGTAATGGAGATCAAGCTTGATTTCCTTTTCTGTTTCAGTGAGCAGTTGTTCTTGCAAACAGCACCCTCCCAGCACCATCATCAGTGCGAAACTATTAACTCCATATGCAACTCGCCTCCCAAGTCTTCTAATGGTGCAGTTTCTCTTAAAGGTAAAGGGACATCTGACAATTAAGTCCAGTCACGAACGACTCTGGGGTTGTGGCGCTCATCTCGCTTTACAGACCGAGGGAGCAGGCATTTGTCTGCAGACAGCTTTCTGGGTGATGTTGCCAGCATAACTAGTGAAACCAGAGCAACGCACGGAAACGCCGTTTACCTTCCCGCTGGAGCGGTACCTATTTATCTACTTGCACTGCATGATTTCAAACTGCTAGGTTGGCAGGAGCTGGGACCGAACAATGGGAGCTCACCCCTTCACGGGGATTCGAACCGCCAACCTTTCGATTGGCAAGCCCAAGCGGCACAGTGGTTTAACCCACAGTGCCACCTCTTTTTAAAACACCATAGCATTTGCCAGGTAACTTGTATACCTGGACTTACCAACACTCCTGGGGAAGGGGAGAATATAGGTTTGTTTGCCTATTTACACAGATTTGCTTTCCATATGGAAGCTTAACATTGCTTGTTGCTTAGCATTGTTTCAGCACAACACAAAAAGGTGGTCAGATGGTGAGATGACTATGCTCTCCACTCCCAGTTGGAAGAAACAGGGAGGCCCCACACCAGTGCACATTCCTACTGTTCATCTGAGGGTTTCCGTTGTACACTGTCATACCTTGTCAGATCTGAATGCCAAAACTAAGGAACATTTGGCAGCTGCTTGGTAAAGCCATGCACTTTTTCTGCACCTCCACATTTTGGATATTTAAGGCAACATCCAGCCCCAAAGGGGACTCTGATTTACAAAGTTTCTGAAAGGCAGTGGCTCCCAAGCAGCAGGTAATGGACCAAAAGTTACTCAAAGATGACTCATTTAAAGCAGCCCTCAATTATGTTTTGTAATAATTTCATTAACAGAATAATGGGAAATCACTGTCACCAAAATGGCTACTCTGCATTATTGCTTATCTCCAAGGTTTTACAAAATTGCCTTAAAATTACATTTTTTAAAAAAAGAACACGAAACAGTATCTCTTGAGCTTTCATGCAAAGATTATGTTTTGCCACCCTTCTTGCTGCCTCACTTTCTCCAATCCTGTTGGCAACAACATTATTTTTTTCAGAAATGCCGCTGGGGAGGTAGAAGAAATAGGAGGAAGAGAAACGAGCAGCTCTGGGCAGGGATTGTGTACAAAGAAGATAGCAAGGAAAAGTTATGAACACACCAGTGGTTTCCTTCAGCATTCAATATTCACCTCATTGTTTTAGCCTCAGGTATCATGTTATGAGCTAGAAACCTCATTGTGGTGCTCTAGACCAGCAACTTTGTACCCTATGCCATCCCAAACTCACCTGAACACCACCAATTCCTCCAAAGACATCCCTTTGTTGCATTTCTTAAATCAGCCATAATGTCTTTTTTTTAAGTCTTTGGTTGCAAATCAACTCATGCATCTACTACTACATGTTGAATCCAGCCCCAGGCTCCCTTCCACGTTCCTGACACTTGTACCGTCCCTCAGTTGCAATAGTGAAAATGTCTACTGCATTCTTAGAACACTTCATACCCCAGTGGACCTCCTATCTCATCATTGTTCTTGGACCCAGAAGCTGAGGCCATCACCTCCTCTTTCCCCTACAGCAGATAAAAAGTAGTTTTGCTTTCTTTGTCCTAATATTAGAACCTGGGAGAATCCAATGAAGCGGAATATGGGGAGATTCGGGATAGACAAAAGGAAGTCTAGGCAACACATCCCAACCCCCCGGTGCTCTAGGATCATTTGACAAAGGATGAATGTATAAATATTGGTATCATGGTTTCATAAAAATATGGAATTCACTTCCTCAAAATGTGGTGATGGCCACCAATCCTGATAGCTTGAAAAGGGGAGTACACAAGTTCATGGAGGAAAAGGCCAACAAGGACTATAAGTCATGAAAACTATGGAAGACGTCTGAAACCAGAGGCACCATGCCTTTGAATACCAGCTGCTGGAGAATGTGGTTACACTCATGTCTTGCTTGTGGACTTCCCAGAGGCATCTGGTGTGGAAACAAGATACAGTGGTACCTCAGGTTACATACGCTTCAGGTTACAGACTCCGCTAACCCAGAAATAACGCTTCAGGTTAAGAACTTTGCTTCAGGGTAATAACAGAAATTGTGCTCTGGCGGTACAGCAGCAGCGGGAGGCCCCATTAGCTAAAGTGGTACTTCAGGTTAAGAACAGTTTCAGGTTAAGAGTGGAACTCCAGAACGAATTAAATTCTTAACCCGAGGTACCACTGTACTGGATACTTTTCATCTGATGAAGCAGGGCTCTTCTTAGAGGAACATAATGAAGGGGTTAATTAGCTAACCTGTATATATTTGCCTGAATGTATTGTTAGTCCAGAAGTATAAAAGAACTCTTTAAGCTTTTCTTTATGAAACCTCTCTGTAAACCTGTGAACTTTGATCTGCATTGCACTTCTTTCTGGCAAGCTATGACTAAGAGTCTGGAGATAACAGTAGAAGGTCGACCTTGCACAGAGAGGAATTGTCTAGGTCACAGATAGGATGGCCTTGCTGGAGTGCGCATGAACCAACTCAGGGCTAAATGTCCTTTTGCCTTATATGTACAACAGGAAATGTACAAAAGGATATATATGGACAAGAGGAAGATTCCTGGGGTGGGAAGATGAGCCAGGGAACTGTCTATAAGAACTATCTGAAAATTGACTTTTTTTGTACTTGATTGAGTGTCTGAACA
Organism: Lacerta agilis; assembly: GCF_009819535.1. Classification (NCBI taxonomy): domain Eukaryota; kingdom Metazoa; phylum Chordata; class Lepidosauria; order Squamata; family Lacertidae; genus Lacerta; species Lacerta agilis. The sequence continues at coordinate 34,205,346 of NC_046327.1, forward strand.
CCGCAAGTGCCTCTGCATGCAGAAAATAAATCTTTCTCTCTCTGAAGCCAGCAGCCTCAGGTGTCTTTTCTGCTTCCATGTTTTCTCACCGGGCGCAACCGTAGGAACACGTAGGGGCAAATAAGGCTCCAATAAGAGCCCTTATGACCGGATCAAGCCAAAGCCCCATCTAGGCCAGCATACTGTTCTCATAGCGACCAGTCACATGCCTCTGCAGAGCCCACAAACAGCACTCGCTCCATATGCTATTCTTTATAAAGGGCTTGGAACCATCCAAGTTGTATTGACCTGTGAAATTGAGGGGTTTGGGGGGGGGGACATTAAAGCTGCATTGGAGAAGCCCTGTAAAGGCAAGGGAGGAACATGTCATGGTTGGAAGCAGAGGAATAGTGGGAGGAACCAGCTGGGGAACCCCCAAAGGAAGGCAGCTCAAAGCCTGGAGAGTCGTGGTGAGATGATGATGAGTGACCAGAGGGAGAAGAGTGGGAAGAGGAAGTGTCAAAAGCTGAAGACGTAGCAGGGTTTGGTGAGCTGGGAGAGTCTGTGGCAGAGAGAAGGCAAGGGTCAGAGTCAGAAGCTGAAGCTGAGATTAGTCAGGCTGGTGAAGAGGCATGGGCATCTCCCCCTCCTGCTGCAACAAGCTCCCCTCCCCCCTTGTCTCCAAGAACCAGAAGAGGCATTAAAAAACAATGGAGAGGTTGGCTGCATGCAGGTGCAGTCTCCAATTGCTTGGGAAAAGCCCTGGAGAGGAGGGGACTTAAGACGGCTGTGAGGTGGTGGGGACTTCCCGTCTCAGCAACTGATTTTCATGGAGTAAGACCACTGGGAATGAGTTGCTCTGCTTATTAGGCCTGACACTCAACCGAGTCTGAAGAGATTGTGTTTTTGCTAATAAAGGGTTAACTTTGAACTTTCTGATTACTGACCAGCACGCTCCTGTGACAGAGTGGAAAGGTTATCCTTATATTCCAAGATTTCACTCCCTTGGCAAGTGTTTGATTTCCCAGGATGATAACATATAATCCTGGAAAAGTAGTATTTAGATTACTACTATCTGCACCTTCCAGAAAGAGTTGAAGATATTTTTTTGCTCCAACATGCTTTCCCAGCTGGACAAATGGATCTTCACCACAAGTGTCCATTTGTTAGTTTTGTTTTAAATGTATTTGCTTTTATGTTTTAAACTGTTTTGAATTATTTTATTTGTAAATCACCTAAACTGGTGGTTTAGAAGGTGACTAATAAATAATAATCCCACACACTGAGGCTGAACCTACTTAAATTCACCTATTAAATGCTACTGCAATTTGCTCTCCCGGGAGAGAAAGCAGAGAGTTGCTCAGATGAAGCTTAATAGCTCGATACAGAACTCCAATAATACACTATTGGAATTCTATATCCAGGCTTAAATATAGGCTTAAAGTTACACAATACTGAGATTAGATGATGATACAACTATTGATGTTCTGTTGTGCATGTCCAACGTGATTAATTACTCAACCAGTGATTTACAATATGCACATCACATTGTGTTTACCCATTTTGTTGCATGAAGGTGGGACTGAGACCTGAATTCTCTCTTTTGTCAAGCTCAGATCCTAGGATTACATGCTTATATATGGTAATATGCAACACATCAGATAAGCAAAAAAATGTATTTTTTAAAAAGAAACTAAGCACATAACAAATCCCAAACTATAGCAAAATGTGTGTTGGTGAAGGCTAAAATGTATGTCATGTCAATTTAGTCAAGCTATGTTAGGTGCTAAAACGAAGGGCAGAACTTCCTTGCCTTAAGATTTATGTCATATTCAGCCCCACATTCTGAGCAGGAATAGCATGAATTAATTGCAATCTCTGTCTCAAGAGTAGCACTGACAGCATCTGACAGCTAAGCAAGAGATTTGCTCAACACATGTCTTTCATAAAGACGCCAAACGAAACATATGAGTGATTTGTGGCCCATTCATTTCTAGCGGGTCAAACTCCACCCCACCCCACCCCCGGCCAGGCCCAAACAGAGGGGGGGGGTGTCATATGGGCCACTTGGCTCGGGCCTCTGATTCCAAAGGGGGCCTCGCTCAGCATATTCACAATCACTCACCATTATTTAAATGTAAATACTTAAAATAATCCTTTTCCCTATGTATTTTTTAAAAGCACTATTATTTATATACTTACTTATTTATAAGACTTTGGAGATCCCCAGGGTTTAAAAAAAACGGGGGGGGGGGCACATTATCTACCTGGCCTGGGCCTCTACCCGGCTCTGCAAGGACCTGATCCATAGTAGACAAATGTTGCTTGTATGTAGATAGATAGATAGATAGGTAGATAGCTAGACAGATAGCTTTTTGGCATATTCTTAAAGCAATAGGCTATCCATTTTGGGGCCCTGGGGCCCCTCCCACAAGGAATACCTCCAAAAAAAGCACACTGTGGAGGAGAGTTTCCTGGCTCCCTCTCAAAGAAGAATTCAAACTCAGGCTGCAGTGTCTACCCAAATCTTTAATGCTCAGATCAGTGTGATACATGGGGGAAATGCCATTAAAAGGCACAGCAGGTGCTACACATAGCCAAGCAAGCAAAGACATTGATCCAGGAATGACACATACCCCAGCTTAGCAGCGAACTCCCAAAAAAATATATTTTAGGGGGCCGGGAAACTCGCCCCCCAACGTTGATGGGCATTGCCATTTAATGGTGTGTGCCATGTCATGTGACGCCCCCCCCCCATATTTTATTCAAGTTGACACCGCAGCAACCCTGTTATTAGGGAGTGGTGCCGGTACTAATTTCTTACCCATGCGCAATGATCCTATGTTGAAAACCAACACATTTGTATCCACTGTATCAATGCGCCAAGGGACTTTTTTATGTGTCATTATGACTGACAGGTGGTGGAAGGAGCGAGCCAGAGTCTAGTGAGTGAGACTGTCCCTGGCTGTAATGCTGGTTTTAGCCCTCTCACTGGTCAGAGCTGAAGTTGTTATTTACAACTTTAAAAAGAGATACAACAAATTGTCACTTGTGATCTCCACAGTTGGCAATGGTAAATGTTGCTTGTAGATAGATAGATAGATAGATAGATAGACAGATAAATAGCTTAATTCAGTAACTCCCTAAAAAGTGTTAGGAGAGGCAATACATTTTAAATTAAAAGGAAACTGAAAGAAAATATAAGTCCAACAAATAATTAATCATAATAAAACAGGGACAGTAGATTGTGGACAGATGATGGACTTTGAGAAAGCCCCCAAAAGAAAGCTTAGCCAAATTTAAACTGAAAACTCATAAAAATACCAAGATGAAGATTTTAAAGAGAATCAAGAAAAGCAGATACACCTGATGACTAGCAAAGCCAAGGGAAAACTAAGACAAATGAAAGAACGTGAGTGAGGGGCGAAATCAAGTTTATTTACCTTTCTACCAACAAGTTTTTGGATGTACGAAGGAGCAGAGCAAAGGGTAGGTGGATATGAAGTCTGCTTCAAGCAGAGTGAAGCATAATTGCAGAAAATGGAAGGCTTCTCTTTTAAAAGGCAACTGGAGAAGCTGTTCCATAAAAAGAAGTCTGCCGTTTCTGTTGCTAAATTTATTATTATCATTATTACTATTATTATTTATTTAATTTCTATACCACCCTATACCCAAAGGTCTAAGGGCGGCTCACATAAAATACCCACAAAATCAAAACAAAAATAACAACCCAATACCAGAGCATAGACAACAGTAGTCAGGCTATCCCTGTCCAGATAGGGGCGTAGCCAGATAGGGGCACCTGCCAAAGCTGATGGAAGGCACTCTGGGTCTCTCTCTCAACAGAGCTCATCGTACAGGGCGACCAAAGTAGTTTCTGTGCCAAAAGCAGGCCTGAACCCTGATTGAAATGGATCCAGAAAATCAGTTTCTTCCAAGAGCACCTGCATCTGGTCTGCAACCACTCGCTCCAGAATTTAGAAAAACCAATATTGGGAAGATTTTAACACAGGTAAGACTTAGAAGTGAGAAGGGTAGGGGGTTCCAGGGGGAAAAGAAAGCTGTGCATATGATAAAGAGCAAAGAGGAGGGGGAGAAGACAACATAGTTCCTTTTAATTTCATGTTAGCTCAGGTTGACTTGTTGACAAAAATGCATTGCATTGCATTTGTGATAGCTTCTTGGGGGCTACAGAAAAGCTCCTTCGCTAATGGGCAGAACTTCCTTTATTTATAATGTGGCTTCCATGGAGTAGAACAGTGTTTTTCAACCACTGTTCCGCGGCACACTAGTGTGCCGTGAGATGTTGCCTGGTGTGCCGTGGGAAAAATTGTGTTTATTTGATTCCTATTCAAGAGAATTACTTTATATATAGTCAATATAGGCACAGAGTTAAATTTTTTAACATTTTCTAATGGTGGTGTGCCTCGTGATTTTTTTCATAAAACAAGTGTGCCCTTGCCCAAAAAAGGTTGAAAAACACTGGAGTAGAATAACAAACCCTCTTGAGCTTAGAAGTGGTGGCATTTGGCATATGAAGCTAGGAAGAGGTATTATTATTATTATTATTATTATTATTATTATTATTATTATTATTATTATTATTATTATTTAATAATACACCACCCTTTTCCCTGATGGGAATCAAGGCAAGTAACAAGCATTCCGGGAGCCACTTCAAATTGGTGAAGTTAGAAAAGAATGAAGGCACGAAAAGAGAAATAACTACCGTGTTTCTCCTAAAATAAGACATGGCCATAAAATAAGCCATAGCAGGATTTCTATGCATTTGCGAAATATAAGCCGTTCCCCGAAAATAAGCCATACCCCGAAAATAAGCCATGGTGACGCGGCACCTCCCATTAAAACAGCCTGGAGAGGCGTGGCTATGCAGCGTACCGATGCGACACAGTTAAAATAAGACATCCCCTGAAAATAAGCCATACTGTGTTTTGTTGAGGGGAAAAAAATATAAGACGGTGTCTTATTTTATGAGAAACACGGTATTAAACAAGAAAAGGTTTGGAAACCACTAGGATCAAGAATTGGTTCTGGGGGAAGCATAAAAGGGAGAAATACCGTATTTTTCGCTCCATGGGGCGCACCAGACCATAGAGCGCACCTCGTTTTTAGAGGCGGAAACAAGAAAAAAAATATTTTTTCTGGTTTTCCTCCTCTAAAAGCCCTGTTTTTTTGAGGATCAGCTAAAAGTTTTGCAGCTTTTTTTGCAAAGGGAAAAGCTCTGGTTTTTTGAGGCTCAGCGAAAGGTTTTGCAGCTTTTTTTGCAAAGGGAAAAGCCCTGGTTTTTTTGAGGATCAGCTAAAAGTTTTGCAGCTTTTTTTGCAAAGGGAAAAGCCCTGGTTTTTTTGAGGATCAGCTAAAAGTTTTGCAGCTTTTTTTGCAAAGGGAAAAGCTCTGGTTTTTTGAGGATCAACTAAAGGTTTTGCAGCTTTTTTGCAAAGGGAAAAGCCCTGGTTTTTTTAAGATCAGCTAAAGGTTTTGCAGCTTTTTTGCAAAGGGAAAATCCCTGGTTTTTTGAGGATCAGCTAAAAGTTTTGCAGCTTTTTTGCAAAGGGGGGGGGAAGCAAAGCTCCTTTTGCAAAGGGGGAAAAGCAAAGAGGAAAAGCCCGGTTTTTATGGGGTTCAACTCACATTTCTGCAGCTTCTAAAGGAAAGGGAGCCTTTTCTACAGTTTCCAGACAGATAATCTAATCAGCCAGTCACATGTCGCTGGGGAAACAAACAACCTCCCTCTGCAGCACATTCAACAATGGAGGCCTGGGCAAGGGGGCAGGGCTGAAAGGGAGCCGGGACTCTTATCTCTCTCCTGATCTCTTGCTGCTCAGCTGCTCAGCGGGGTCCTTTCAACACTCCCCTTTCTCTTTGTAAAATAAAAAGCATGATCCTCTTTTGGCCCCGGGGCAATTCAGCTCCAGGGACCACCATTCGCCCCATAAGACACATAGATATTTCCCCTTACTTTTTAGGAGGAAAAAAGGGTCTTATGGAGTGAAAAATACGGTAACTGAGAAAGCCACGGATGTCCCTATTTTCATCAGAGAAATGTTGGATGGTATAATCTTATGATGGATGCTGGTGGCGCTGTGGTCTAAACCACAGAGCCTAGGGCTTGCTGATCAGAAGGTCAGCGGTTCGAATCCCCACAATGGGGTGAGCTCCCGTTGCTCGGTCCCTGCTCCTGCCAACCTAGCAGTTTGAAAGCATGTCAAAGTGCAAGTAGATACATAGGTACCGGTCCGGCGGGAAGGTAAACAGCGTTTCCGTGCGCTACTCTGGTTCGCCAGAAGTGGCTTAGTCATGCTGGCCACATGACCTGAAAGCTGCCTGCGGACAAACGCCGGCTCCCTCGGCCATTAAAGCGAGCTGAGCGCCGCAACCCCAGAGTAGTCCACAACTGGACTTAACCGTCAGGGATCCCTCTTCCTCACCTTTCTATATTCTTATGATAGTGTACTGTTGTAATAAGAGTTAAAAGTTGTCCTTCTCCGGGAGGGAGCCAAGACCTCCGGCCGAGCACAATTGGAAGCCCTTACCGGCTAGTAAATGAGAGACCAGACCAGAGTTCTAGTGAAAAGCAAGGCAGCTAGTTAAGCCTGATCTTTATTAAAAGCTGTGGCAACAGGGTGCTCCCCACAGACAGAGGAGGGAGGAGGAAGAACCCAGAGATATGCATGCAAGCCCTTATATAGACATTTTTAATTGCCTGCCCTGGAGTCCAAGACCACCCCCCAGATACATCATACCTACATCACAGAAAAGGCAGTCTGCAACAGATAGGGGCACAAGCCGAAGCTGATGGAAGGCACTCCAGGTCACTGAGCGCCTTCTCTTATCTCTCTCTCGACAGAGGTCATCGCACAGGGGGACCAAGGCAGTTTCTGTGCCAAAAGCAGGCCTCAACCCTGATGGTAATGGATCCAGAAAACAAGCTTCTTCCAAGAGCACCTGGATCTGCTCTCAACCAAGGGTGAGAGTATTATACCTAATGTTTGTTACTGGGCAACTGCAGAAAAGGGTCACCAAAATATTGTGGAGTTTTTGTTCCTTCAGATGTGTATAAATCCAGAAGGTTCCAAAAATGCCAGCATTTTGGATCCTCACCACTACTTCAGTTCCTAAGGTAGAATACCCATTTAGAATACATTCGTACCTCGTGTTGCGTTCATTGAGGGTTGCGAATGACATGGGATACAAAAGCGCCGAACCCGAAGTAGCGGAACGGAGTACTTCCGGATTCGGCAGGTCGAGCATGCACAGTGACATCACGCGCATGCGCGCCGAATTGCAACCCGCGCGTGGGCAGAAGCAGCGCCGCTGGTTGCAGACTGCTCAGGGTATGAACGGGGCTCTGGAAGAGATCCCGTTCATATCTAGACGTACCACTCATTTTAAGACCTGATGCATGAAACGGCTTCCTTTGTCTGGAACAGTTGCCTTGCTGATTTCAGTATGAAAAAGCAAATAAGGCATTTTGAGGATGAATTTACTGGTGGCAATGGTAGAGGCATTGGAGTGAGTAGAGGTTTTCACCATTGTGTCGGCCACTTTTAAGCAAAAAAAGTCCAGCAAATGTTTAAGTACGTACATACATATTCAGAATTAGGAAGGATCAGCCTGGACCATTTTTTCCTGTACATAAAGGGCAGAAGATTTTGTCTGCTAATGGTAAGGCTAAAATGACTGAGGAAATATTTGAAATGTTATGAATCCCGACTCTCTGGCCATTTTGACTCGTACATAAGGGGGTGGCTGATTGTTCCACTAATGACCAGAGCGGGGCCACACCAAATCGTAATAACCCACATTTGTCATACATTTTGGAATAGATGACTGTACCCTTAAATCCTGTAGATAAAGGGGGCATGTAGCAACCAAATTTCTTTGCCTGGGGTACAGTTATTTCTCTTTAATGCAGGAAAAATGATGCATAAATGCTGAGACTTTATTAGAAATTGAATTTGACCCAAATTGTATTACTGGCATTTTGGTGAAAACTTGCACGATAGGGTTGATACTTGCTGGGTTTCCGACAAATACTAAAATTTGAATCCTCGCCAGTACTTTTGTTTCTTAGGTAGAATTCTCATTTAGTATACTCATTTTAAGACCTGATGCATGAAACGGATTCCTTTGTCTGTAACAGTTGCCTTACTGATTTCAGTGTGAAAAAGCAAATAAGGCATTTTGTGGATGAATTTACTGATGGCAATGGTAGAGGCATTGGAGTGAGTAGAGGTTTTCACCATTTTGTCAGCCATTTTTAAGCAAAAAAAGTCCAGCAAATGTTTAAGTACATACATATTCAGAATTAGGAAGGATCAGCCTGGACCATTTTTTCCTGTACATAAAGGGCAGAAGATTTTGTCTGCTAATGGTAAGGCTAAAATGACTGAGGAAATATTTGAAATGTTATGAATCCCGACTCTCTGGCCATTTTGACTCGTACATAAGGGGGTGGCTGATTGTTCCACTAATGACCAGAGCGGGGCCACACCAAATCGTAATAACCCACATTTGTGATACATTTTGGAATAGATGACTGTATCCTTAAATCCTGTAGATAAAGGGGGCATTAGCTACCAATTTTCTTTGCCTGGGGTACAGTTATTTCTCTTTAATGCAAGAATAATGATGCATAAATGCTGCGACTTTGTTAGAAATTGAATTTGACCCAAATTGTATTACTGGCATTTTGGTGAAAACTTGCACGATAGGGTTGATAGTTGGATTCACACTTCAGAGGGACAAACAAAAAGGTGAGCATAAAGGCAGAGTTTGAAGACTGGGACCAGTCTCTCTGTTCTGCCCTGCAAATTAATGGCACTCTGTGACTTAAACACATCTCGGTGAATATCCTTTGCTTGGCAAGGGATAAAACCTCGATTGTGTTCTGTCTGCAACTTCATAACTCTTAAGGGTTTTCTTTTTTCCTGAGAGAACATTCTGTATTCAGAGTGTTCTCTCAGGTTTTGCTTTTCACCTTGTTGCATTGGCCAAAAAAAAGCAAAAGACGCTGGTGGTCGGCGCTCCTGGTTTCCAGGACGGGGTTCAAGCCCCTGCGGTGTCCCTGCTTACTTCCAATGCAGCCTCTCTCTCTTTCTCTCTCCCCCTTAAGAGCTAAATGAAGAAAGGTGCTCCTCTGATGCATCACTGGTGTGTGTCTAAAACAAGGTGGATTACATGGATGCTTCCCATCCTAGCACTCCTTGCCATAGGGAACAAAAAACTTACTTCTTTTATATATATAGTGTGTGTGTTTGTGTGTGTGTGAATGACTGTAGGAAGTAACCTAAATATACAAACATTCTTGTACATTTTATGCTCCTTATTGCTACCCCCAACACCTGTGAGCGGAGGATCCCTTTCCCATCATCATCATTGGCCGAGATTGCACTGGGCTCCCTGGTCCCTGAGCCTGAGCCCCGCAAAGAAGGGAACAGCAAGAAACTGGACGTGACGGAGGACATCTTGCATGTGTGAGTATTGGCCAGGCACCCCGTTCTACACGAGGCAATGTGTGGTGGCATTCGGGGCAGATGGTGGGCTCTGAGTCCTGGGTGCAGCCTGCTGGAAGGTCTCTTGCACAAGAGACAAGGTGGCGCCATAATGGATGGCATGTTGGACTTGAACCAGGGTTTAAACAACAATTTTATTATTTGTTACCCCCCCATCTGACCAGGTTGCCTCAGCCACTCAGGGCAGCTTCTAATAGATATAAAACATTTAAAACATCCCTATACAGGGCTGCTTTTAGATCTCTTCTAAAAGTTGTATAGTTATTTATCTCCTTGACATCTGATGGCAGAACGTTCCACAGGGCAGGTGACACCATCAAGGAGGCCCTCTGCCTGGTTTTCTGTAACCTCATTTCTCAGAGGAGGGAACCGCCAAAAGGCCCTTGGAGCTGAACCCTTTTGAATGAGCCTGTTTCTTGGCCTGACCTACCCTGCAGGGTTGTTTTGAGCATAACTTGCAGGAAGAGTGGGGTGCAAGTAAAATAAAGTGGTGTGCTGATCAAGACCTGCATTTGGATCCGTGTTTCTGCAAACCTCCTGTGAGGCTCACACAGGACAACTTCCTGGGAACGTAGGAATCTGCCTATCATCCATTTAGCACAGGACCACCTGCAGTTTTTCAGGGGGACAGACAGGCATAGTTCCCAGACCTACCAGGGACTGACCATCTGCATGCAAAGTGGCTGCTCTCCTACTGAGCTGGGGCCCTTCCCGAAGGGGGGGGGGGGTTGTGCCCACTGCTAGTGAATGAAAGTTGGTGGGATGCAGATCCCCTCGTATTTTCTGTAAAGTGGTATACATGCTGATGATCCTACTGTGTTTCTCCTAAAATAAGACACCGTCTTATATATATTTTTTTGCTCAAAAAAACACAGTATGGCTTATTTTCAGGGGATGTCTTATTTTAACCGTGTCGCATCGGTACGCTGCATAGCCACGCCTCCCCAGGCTGTTTTAATGGGAGGTACCACGTCACTATGGCTTATTTTCGGGGTATGGCTTATTTTTGGGGAACGGCTTATGTTTCGCAAATGCATAGAAATCCTGCTATTGCTTATTTTATGGCTATGTCTTATTTTAGGAGAAACAGGGTATATAGAGGAGGAGGATAATAAGAGTAATTCCGCCCATCCTCTCTGTTGACTCCTTTGCATTCAGGTGGTGCTATGATAAGAATAAATCAATTAAGGGAAACAGTATATTTTCTGACATCAAAATGTATTGGACCAGGTGCCCTGTGTCTGACAAGAGTAAAAGGGAAACACAAGGACTGGAATAAAATGAGGATATTGGCAGAAGGAGTGGCATGTTCATAGGACTCTTAAGTGTAGTGCAAGTGTTGATGTTTTATGTTTCAGTCTACACAAAATATATACATATTATTTTTTGCAGTCGATGGAGAGCAGATGAAGCGCGGATTCTGCATGTGTCCATCAGCTCCTTCCTGGAGCATCTCTCCTTGGTGGTGGAAACTATGGACCTGTTTGGGCCTCCTGTGGCTTGATTGATGGTTGCAACAGGAAGCTTCCCAACAGTCTTGGCTGGACTCTGGACTTGCCCCTGGGCTGCTGATGTCAGAGGAGGCCCTGAACATACCATCCTTAGAGCCAAGATGTTGCTTTGTGTTCTGGAGCCAGCGGGGAACTCTTTGCTCTCGGATACTCTTGGACTTTGGTAGATTTTGGGTGCTGAGAAGCAGGCAAGCCTGGGACTACTTTGATATAAGATAAAGTACATGGAATCTGGTGCTCTAATAAATTATCCATTATACTTTACTTTATTGTCTGCATGTGTTAACTGATTAAATACATTTGAGCCGGCTCATCATATTGAGTAATCAGTTACACAAACACAAGCAAAATCTTAAAAATAGTGTTTCTCCAGGTGTTGCTGGACTCCAGTTGTCTTCAGCCCCATCCCGCATGGCCGAGGGTCAGGGATAATGGGAGGTTTTAGCCCTCTCACTGATCAGAGCCAGGCCCAAACAGAGGGGGGGGATCATATGGGCCACTTGGCTCGGGCCTCCGATTCCAAAGGGGACCTCGCTCAGCATATTCACAATCGCTCACCATTATTTAAATGTAAATACTTAAAATAATCCTTTTCCCTATGTATTTTTAAAAAGCACTATTATTTATATACTTACTTATTTATAAGACTTTGGAGACCCCCAGGGTAAAAAAAAGGGGGGGGGAGCACATTATCTACCTGGCCCGGGCCTCTGCCCGGCTCTGCAAGGACCTGCCCCCGGCTCAATTATCTGAATGATTCCAATGATTGTCAGGTCATGGAGCTTGATTTTTACTGGTATACATTCAGTTACACATGTGGCTAGCTTTAACAATGGGGAGTATCTAAGGCATGTGAATATGCAATGTCTATGAAAAGGATATAGCTGTCAGAATCCACAGAACAAAGGAATAGCCTTGATGGCTCCGTTTTTCGTGGCATAAGCAGGCAATCAGAGTCAGGCAGAATCACAGAGGTGTGTATAACATCTTATCTTGGAAGACCTTTGAAGTCCTAGTGATCTGCATGCAACAGGCTAGGATAAGAGCCACCCAGAGTGGCTAGGATTTGGGAGCCACCCAGAGTGGCTGGGGAAACTCAGCCAGATGGGCGGGGTATAAATAATAAAATTATTATTATTATTATTATTATTATTATTATTACCTCACTAGAAGCTAATGCCTCCTGCCCACCTAGCAGTTCAAAAGCATGTCAAAGTGCAAGTAGATAAATAGGGACCACTCCAGTGGGAAGGTAAACGGCGTTTCCATGCGCTGCTCTGGTTTGCCAGAAGCGGCTTCGTCATGCTGGCCACATGACCCGGAAGCTGTACGCTGGCTCCCTCAGCCAGTAACGCGAGATGAGCGCCGCAACTCCAGAGTCGGACACGACTGGACCTAATGGTCAGGGGTCCCTTTACCGTTACCTAGAAGTTAATGCTAGACTCCCAACACAGAACTTTTGGGATGCGTCTAGTATGAAGGTTATAGAAAGAAGAGTAGTTTCCATTTTATTGTTGTTTTTCTAATGTAAGTTTCTCTTTATCTCAGTGTTGTATATTAAAACAGTATTATTAATTATTATTATTATTATTATTATTATTATACAGTCCTTTACCCAAATATCCCAGGGCAGTTCACAGAAAAATACAAAATAAGAACACAAAATGCATAATAAAACAAAAAACAAACCAATAACCCTGCTCCCACAAACAAATTTAAAAAGCCATAGAATGTTAATCAGCCAAACATCTAGCTGAAATGTTTTTGCCTGCCGCCTAAAGGTATGTAACGAAGGCGCCAGGCGAACCTCCCTGGGGAGAGCATTCCACAAACAGGGAGCCACTGCAGGAAAGGTCTGCTGTCCTGTTGCCACCTCCAGACCTCTCCTTGCGGGGGGGGGGGGGACACAAAGAAGGGCCTCAGGTGAAGATCACAGGGTCCTGGTCGATTCACATTATTATTGAAATCAAAATAGTGACAAAAGCGTATCTTCTTCTTCCTTTTGAAATGGTTCTACTAGTCCAGGTCTGCAGCCCAAGAGTCAGCCTGGTTAGGTGCCTGGTTCACGAAAAACGCTAAACCACAGTTTAGGGTCCCCAATATGGATTCAGAAGAATTCTTCCAAGGAAAGGGAAAAGGCCAGTATCTGGCCTTCCAGCTACCTGCAATAAAACTCTTTAGAGAAGAAAAATACAAACGCTGTTGACGAACGGTTCATTTGGGGGAAGCAAGAGAGAGCCAGGGTGCACATTTTCCTGGAAGTTTTGTTTTGAGGAAGTGTTACCTGCCTTGACACTGTTGGGTGCATTTTTGCTGTTGGCTGCTTGGGTATGGAGTGCTTTTGGTTGTATGTGTTTTCTGTTCGGTGGGGAACAGTGCCTGCTATTTTGTAGGTCATGTTTTGTGCCTGTTGTTTTTTTGGGTTTTTTTAAATTTCCTGTGTTTTGAGGGGGGTGTTTTCTTGTTTGTTTTGCTTGTGTCTGTGGTGACATAGATATTTTGTGGTGACGATGACAATTTATTATTTTTCCAAATGTGTCCCTGGACCCCAAAAGGGAGGGAAACCCTTGTTTAAATCATGGTTTGCTCAACGAGCCATTGTAGTTAGCCACGGGTTGTCCCACAAACCAAACAAACTATGCCTTGCTTCTCCAAAGCTTGTTTTGTCTTTCAGCTCCTCTCACCTCATGACTTTGGTGTTGGGTGGGTAAGGAAGGGGGTGCTGGGTTGACATTTTAACACAAAGCCATTGTTGAAACACAGTAAGGGGAGACATTCAATTCTGCACCAAGGTGATAGTTCCATCACCGCCAGCAGTTTGGCTTGATCCCCCAACTCCTCTGTGAGCTGTTCCGGTGTCTCTCCCAACCTCTTCCTCCACAAGCCAATTCCAGAGGGTGCAAAGTGTGTATGTGGGGAAGCCTGTTGCCCAAGCGCAAGTCGTTGCCCAGAGCTTCCACTGACAGGACTCTTTAGATGAATCCCATGTCAACAACATAGCAGGGAATGCTCAAGGTCATGGTTTGTTGGCAGGTAAAAAAAAACCAGTTAAACCAGTAGACAGGGCTCAGATAAACCTAATGGTTTAATAAACAATGGCATAGCAGTATGTGTCTGGTCTCTGTGATGCACAGATTTAGGAAGTTGCTACCACTTTTAAAGCCTGCGTGAATCTTCAAACAAACAACTGCTTTTGTAAGCAGACTGACCTTTTAAAAATGGTTCACAGCTTGTTTTGCAAAGTCTGCATGGGGGGGGGGGGGGAACCGTTCCAGGCAAGACTGAACTCCTTGCACCCATCAACAATCCCAGAACACCAACCAGCTTCAGTCCTGGATTGGGAGCCCCTACCTGCAGACAACGGGGTGATGCTGCACACCTGTGAAATGGAAGCAGCCTCACAATCTTTCTATGGCCCCTGGCATTTTTATTATTATTACTATTATTATTATTATTATGTGTATTATATACCACCCTTCATCTGAAAAATCAAAGGGTGGCTTACAACATAACACAGGTAACAAAAACACAAAATACAAACAAAAAGAGGGAGAACCACCAGAGGAAGAGAACAGCCAGAGACTAATCTGAGAGCAAGAATTGAGGGCTTCCTGGGTTCACAATTAAGGTTTAGCCACTATGCTGCGCTATGAAAGTTCTCAAAAGGTTTGCCTCTGGGTGAAGAGAAGGATGTAACTTTTGTAGAGCAGTGAGTTTGGTTTGGAAGCTTCCTCACCATATTCAGTACAGACAAGGCCTCTCCTTCTAGAGTATTGTGCCTAGCGGTGATGATTGGGAACATGTTTCTAAGACACCCTAGCAAAAGCCAGCTCTGGATGGTGTCAAACTGGCTGCCACACACAATTTTGCCCAAACACCTCTCTGGATCCTTGGAGCTGATCTGCAACTTTTAAAAGAGCTACTTTTTTAAAAATAAAAATAAAAAGTAATAGGTGAAGCATTAATGCATTAATAGCATGCACACAACATTTTCAAAGCGGGCTTGTCATATAGAATATAGGGAGAAGCAAACATTCTTCACTGTTATGCATGGCTGCCATTCAAACGGTGAAAGTACAAAGGAGCCAAGCTTGCAATATGGATGTAGAGCTCCCAGTGACTTCTCTCATGCTACTGAGTCTTCCACAACTCCCAAACCGTGCTCTCAGAGCTAGATTACTGTTTGTTTGCCAGGTTGCTTAGTACAGTACTAAATTTGACATCAATACAAATTCTCATGGGTCAAGGCTGATGAAATGCATTCAGCCATTGATGTGAAATAGCACATGCCATCTCTCACCAAGTTAGAGAGAGAGAGAGAGAGAGAGAGAGAGAGAGAGAGAATCAATTAATGGTGGCTTCAGATAAGTGGAATTCTCAAGGCAAAATCTTTTTTTCAGGTTCAAAGTACTAGAAGCACTTTCCTTTGTCATGCCACCCACTTCAGTACACATACCCTAATTCCATTACCATATCCACTTCTTCAACTTGCTTGGGATTTTATACTTATTTATATCATATCTGTCCCATTCTCTCTTTGCTATGCTAAGTATTCTAAGATTTATTTATTTTTTAGCTTATGGAAGAAGTTTCATGCTTCACTTCTTTTAATCATTTGTGTTGCCCTTTTCTAAACATTTGCTTCTTCTTGTATTATTTTTAAGACTGGTGACCAGAAATCCAGATGTCACCCTAATGACACGCCACTGACTGATATTATCTGGATGCCCATGGCTATTTTCTATCAAGCCATGCACCTGATTATTGCACATTTCCCCAAACCATGGAGAAATTCACATTCCTTGCTACCTGTTTTCATTATCAAGCAACTTTAAATGCATATAGCTCTTTCTAAAAGTTGCACCCCAAAATTACAGTCTGAGAGCAAAGGGGAAAGTGAGCAATTCATGCTAATAACTTTAGATGCTGGAAGCTGAGGTTTGGCAGAATCAGCCTATTATGCTCCAAGCCTGCTGAGCAGTAGGGTCTAAAATAGATTCCTTCCCAAACTGATAATATGGCAAAACAGAATTCCAACAGCCACACAACCTGAACTTCCCATGGGAGAGAGGACAGAACACTTCATGTTCCTGAGAGAAATACACATTGCCGCCGCCCCCCCCCCCAAGTTAATCGCCTTCTTCCTGAGAAGCAAAGCTGTAACATATTCCGGATTTCATTTCACAAGATGGTTATGCCACTGGAAATTGAAGATTAAATTAGTCCGGATGTAAAATTGCTTACAGTGAATACTGGAAGGGGGAAAGAAAGCTAAAGCAGCAGGTGAGACAATCTGAAATGGCAGACACCTCTGGATGCATTAATTAAATCCAGCCCAAGTCAATGAAAGAAATAATGAAAAGAACATGGAAACCTTTCCTTTGATTTATGATTTCAATCCATTACTGTAGATTATCCTTCCCCAAGTCCAAGAGGACTGTTGAATCAATAAGAACGAGTCTTCGTGCTCCATGCCACAGCGGACGCCACAAGGTGGAGCTGTCTTATAATTAGTCTTATTTATAATTGGTCTTATAATTGGCCCTTCAATTATTTTAAGACAAGGAAGGGGATTTTTTTTTAAAAAAAAAAACAACAACCCATCTCTTGCTCACTCAGAATGTTCCACAATTAATAAGAGGTTTCCATATACTGTACTGTATGCTTTAACTAGCTTTGAACATTTGCTCCCAGCTTAAAACAAAAGCATTATTGCTTGCCTTCTAGAAGCCTGAGGGAGTTTCTCTCTTCGCTGGCAAATAGCCACACACAATTCCCACAATGAGTTCTGCACCATGGACCCTCAAACCCTGCTCAAAAGCCAGCTGCAGAGATGAGGCTAGGCACTTTGCTTGAATTTTTTTGAGGGGGTGGGGGTCCTTCAAATCTTATCAAGATATTCCTTCAACATGAACAATAGCAACACACTGGCAAACAGTTTTCCCAGCGTCATGTTATGGGGGGAAATGAGAGTTAGCTTTTACAGCCCAACTCCCCATCAAGGGACCCGGTATTATCGGTCAGTTAAGAATGAGTGGAAGCAGGAACCAGTTGAGGAAAGCAAGGGAGATATTTATTTTCTGTTGCAACAGAGTTCACTGCCCTCCTCTTGCAAGGAGGTGAGGCGATCCAGAACAAAGGTGTGAAACAACTTTTAAAGACATTAGAAATTGCCCCAACCCTTAGTGAAGGACCACCTAAAAGCACATGGGTGTAGTGGGGGGGGGTTGCAGTTGCCCCACCTCAATCAAGTAAACAAAAATACTTAACTAACTGATCAATTGCACAGCAATTAACTCTGTCTTGCTCCCACCCCAACATAAAGCTTTCCCCCACCTAAAATAAGTCCTGGTTACGCCCATGCAAAAGCATCATACAAGTGTTACAGAAAGAAGCAGTCTACAATGCAAATTTGGGACTATGGACTCAGTTGCACAGCTGCAAGTAAAACATTTTAAATGTGTTGTAAAGTGCAATATTCAAATGTGACACTAGATGAGCTATGCCAAATTCAATGTATTTTTCAAAACGTTTTTTAAAAAAGCATTTTCACAGAGTTTTTTTTTTATATGTTTGTAGATTTCACCTATGACATGTCTCCTGTCTTCTATGATAATGCTTGCTGATTTCTGGCCAGTCTAAACCATTCTTTAGGAATGGTGAATGCCTTGACTACAGAATCCATTGTCACAGACCTGTTTCATTCATGCATATATACCGGTATCTTCTCTTTTGACAAGTCTGCTTGGAAAGTTATCAAACCAGTTTGCTAAACCACTTTCATGGGGGTGGGGGTGGGGCTAAGGAAGAATGTCCTGCTATGTAGCTGGATGAGTCAAGGGGTCAGACATGGCTGCTGCATGGCTCTCTGTACTATTTCAGCTCAGGTTTTACTGGTAAAAGTGGTATTTCATCAAGAAATTGGTGGGTTCATTGGGGAAACAGGGCTAAGTGAAAGCATCCACTGTAAATACAAATCTATACGCTTTTGTTACCATTTTAAATGAGTTATGTTGCACAGGCCATTTGCAGAAGGGCTCCTATTGCATTACATGCAAGGGATTTGTGTTTTGTGGACATGTGTATGTGTAAATGCAGTTAACCCTGTACATTTATAATGACAGGTCATTAATTTTTCCACAACCACCACTACCCTTTCCCTACAACAGTTAAGATAAATGAGCCACTTCTCTGTGTCCCACAGAGCAGAGACAGACAGACTTCAGACTTGTGGGGTCCACTTTTGTTTTTTATTAGAACCCCAAGGTCCACCCACCAGAGCCAGGTGTAAAATGGCACCTCAGGGAGTGGAGGAAGATACAAAACAAACAAACAAACAACAACAGGCAGAGCCAATGACTTCCTGCACCTCAAGACCCATATGCTGGAAATACCTGTATATACAAGGGGAAATCAGTTACAACAGATCACTGATTGTAAAACCAGCCAGGAGACTTGCACGAAGTCTGGGTCAAAGGCAACCACTTAATACTCCTATTTTACAAGTGAGGAATGCAGAGACCAAGGCAGAAACAATTAGCAAAAGATCAGCTAAGCCAAAGATTTTTTATTTTATTTTTTGAGTCAGGTGCAGCTGCTTATTGTGCAAGCATTGGAAGTCAGAGACCTCTGCAAATCTATAGCAAATCACCCAGAGAACTACCAGTAGGTCTACCCTCTGCTTGCCTTTTATCGTGAAATTGCCCCCCAGAATCTGTGGCAGTGCAAAAAGGCTCCTTTGCAGAAGACAGATTGCAAAATATCACTGCATATTTTAAAGAAGTGATTGCGACAAGCGAGTAAGTGGTTGGTTCACTTCATCCCGGGGGGGGGGGGGGAAATCACCCTCCGGTCTGTCTTCTTTCCCTGCACCCCCACTCATAGTCACTGGAAGCAGAAGCAGAAAAGGCTACATTGCAGCCCCCATCACAACATTCCCACCCCACCTTTCACACCTTGTCTGGCTGCGCAGGGAAAAACAATCTTTTCATCTGCTTCCAGGCTGTTCCTGGCTATATAGATGTCAGTCTTGAAGAAACAGGACTTGCAGCTAAAAAGAAAGGTAAGGCAAGAATGTCCTTCTTTCCTGGCCATTCTTCAAGGTTGGGAAGAACCCTCCAAAAATTACTATTTCTGCATTTAGCTCTTGAATCACACACACCCATCGCTCGGTATAGATTCGTCATGGCTACATAATAGCAGGAAGCTAATCGCCTTGGCATTTAGGAGAGCAGGAGGCTGTGCTGGGAGAGGTGCGTGGGCTCAGCATCGCAGCTAGCATTCCCCATACTCTCTCTTCTGAAAGTTACAAACACTGAGGGACTCCTAAATGCTTGAGTAGTGGGGAGAAACCATACAGCCTCTTCCACTGGTTAGGTTACGGTCAGGTATGTCAAGGCTTTGCCTTAATCACTCAAAGGCCCCATCTGCACAACTGCATTTAAAGCAGCACTAATGGTTTTATTATCAACCACTTTTCCTAGTAAACTCTGGGAACCGTAGCTCTCTGAGAGGAATAAGGGTCTCTTAACAACTCTCAGCACCCTTAATAAACTACAGTTCCCAGGATGCATTGGGGAAAGCCATTGTTAAAATGGTATTACTGTATACTGCTCTGGATCCGTAGTGCAGATGGGGCCTAAGGGTGTGGAGAAGGGGTGTAGCCCTTATTGAAGCTTTGAATGCTTGACTGCGGCTCAGGGCTAAGAAAGGTGCTCTGGTACCCAAGGTAGAAAATCTGGAGCAGTGAATTTCCCACGCCCACCCACTGGCAGGTACACACACAGAGCACAATCTTCTCAAATATGTTGCATGCTTACTCCCAGTGAGACACTTCTGTGTCAGTTGTAGCGTCAGTTGCGCAGATAGGCATCCAAAAGAACATAACAGAAGAACACAACTGGATCAGGCCAAAGGCTCACATAGTCCAGGATCCTGTTCTCACAGTGGAGAATCAGATGTCCATTGAAAGTTCACAAGCAGGACAGACGCGCCACAGCCCTTCTGGTGTTCAGAGGCATGAAATGAACCAGCCTGAAACACTATGCAGGAACAGCAGGATTAGAACAATATCATAACCTCCAACATTTCTCCCATGAAATTAGGGACATCCTATTAAACAACAACAACAACAACAACAACAACTCCTCCTCCTCTGGGTGGCTTCCAACATATATAAAAACATAATAAAACTTTAAACATTGTTGTTTCGGTTTAATTTTTTACTTGGTCTGCAAAAACCCAGGATGAATACTGACCAAGGCAGCAACACAGATCGTGCCAGCACTCCCACCTGCATCCAGGGCAGTGGTTTGATCACCTGACTCATGAAAAGCCAGCTCATGCTGTAATGCAGGAATAGGGATCCTGGCATCCAACGTCTGGAGTGCTGCAGATTTTCCTGCTAATTCGTTTTGTGCAGGTGAGTTGCCAATTGAAAAGTGTAATCCTCAGGGGCTTAAGCTACTGCTGGTCAGCCTTTAAGGTAAGCCACATGATTTAGCTGGAAATAAGTACGGTACTCTAGAGGAGGGATATAAACCCACAACAGGATTGTAGGCACCTTCAACATCAAGGCTCCCACCAAAGTCATCAAATTAGGTTTCAGTTCTTCAGCTCTAAGCCCAATAGAACACTGGAAAATATAACCAAGAACACCTTGCTTGGACTCCAGTTTGGCTGAGTTCTATAAATGAGAGCCTCTCTCCTTTGTGTTACAGAAGCTGTAAAGATAAAAGAACTTATGGTGGGCTTGGAATAAGGTGGACACTTACTGGGCATTCATTTCTACCAGTATTAGTCAATCATACAGCAACTTCACTCCTGAACCTCTGCTTGCTCTCCTACCTATCTTGAGAAAAGGGGTTAAGGCAGAGCTTTCCAAACTGTGCATCATGACACATTAGTGTGTCGTCTACAGTGTGTAGGTCTGTTGCATGAACGCTCCCTGCGCTGCTCCAGGGACTGGAAAGGGGTTAGTTTAACCTCCGGTTTGCTAGTAAAACTGAATTACTGTGTCACGAAATGATGCATGTCTAAAAAGTGTGCCACCAACATGAAAAGTTTGGGAAGCTCTGGGCTAAGGGGTTAATAAGCCTCTGGTCCACAGATATCTGGTACTGAAGCAACTGGCAGCTGCTAGATTAGAAACTGCCTGCCACTGGAGGGAATATGGAATTGAGAATCACCTAATCACAGGATTGTAGAATTGGAAGGGACCCTGTAGGTCATCTAGTCTAACCCCCTTGGCAAGGCAGGAATCTCAACTAAAGCATCCACAACAATGGTCACCCAACCTCTGCTTAAAAACCTCCAAGGAAGGAGAATTCACCACCTTCCTAGGGAGCCTGTTCCATGGTCAAACAGCTCTTACCACCAGAAAGTTCTTCCTGATGTCTATTTAGAATCTCCTTTCTTGTCACTTGAAGCCATTCATTTTCAACTTCGTATTTTTGTTATAAACAATCACACCTAGACATTTCGTTGTTGCGCCCATAACCTAGGTTTAAGGTGCCATTTAGCTCCTAGCTTTCATATCTCATTTTCTAACACTGCTGGCCATTGGCTCTAAATGAGAAATTAACACAGAGTTGCCAGAAAGTAAGGGGAGGAATAAGCAAAGACAAGTTCTCCAGGACATGGCTTCAATTTATAAGGTATTTAATAACAAAGATAAAACATTCTGAATTTCATCATATCTTTTACCTTAGCTTCACTCAATAGGCCTAACTAGTCCTGCAATTTCAGAATACAATTTTTCTCACTATGGTGGTTTTGTACTACATTGTAGTTTATGTTTTTTGCAGAAAAATTCAATAGCAACTTATTTTTTTATTTTTTAAAAAAGAAAGAACACGTTGCTGAAACAGACCAAAGGCCATTCAGCTTGCCATGCCTCCTGTACGCTCGCAAGCAGGGGACAGCCAAACCCCTGCTGGAACAAATGAACCAGGGACAAACGACAAATTCTAAGTTACACAGCCAATTAATTCAGCCATATCAAATACCATAGAAGTCCATTTTTATTTTTCAGAAGTCGTCTCTCAGCTGCATTCCTGAAATACAGAGTATATATATCTGTTTGAACCCAAAAATAAATGCAGGCATCTGGGCAACAGACCAATCCATCCTCTTTATTTGTATCACGTCCTTCATTGTATTTGTAATCAATTTTGCTCTTTATACTGCTGAGAACTGGCCACCTGATGTAACTCAACAGCTTCCTTCCATATTCTGACTATTCCGGAAAACAGAAAGCAAGTCTGAGCAAAACTATACCGAATGCAAAAACAGTTCTACTGGATTTTGGACCAAATCTCCAGCTACTCTGGTGTTCTGCTCTAAAAAGGGGCCAACCAGATGTTCCTGGAATTTCACAAGACCACAGCATCTGGACATTCAATGCACACCGTTTCTGTAGATGAGTTTTCAATTCAGCCTTCATGGCTAATAGCTGCTGATAAGCCCAGCCATCCATAAATATTGTCAATTCAGAGGTGGGAAACCTTTCCACCCAAGGAGCACATTCTCTTCTGGGCAAATGTCAGAGGGGGCATATGGTAGTCATGAGTGGGGGCCAGAGGCAGAAGTGGGAGGGGCAATGAATGCAAATTGTTACCGCTGTACTCTTTGCTTATTTTGGCACATACCCTTCTCTAGCAGACATCCAAGAAAGCAAGAGGTCCTACTAGACTTCAAGAAAAAAAAACATTTCAGCCAGGGAGGGGCAGGCAGGGACACCCCAAGCGCAGGTCCAGTAGGAGATGTGGCTGGGAGGGGCCCAAAGGCCAGAAGGGAGGCTTGGAGTGCTGCATTCGGATCCATCCCATTGTTTTAAATGAGTGGCCCACACATTATTATTTTTTTAGCATTGAATTTTCTAACTTGACTGCCTACTTGAGTCAGAGATGGCAAGCATGACTTACAACTTCAACAGGAATTTTAATGTGTGTATTTATTACATTCATATCCCACTTTCCCACCACGGAGCTCTAGATGACATGGTTCTCCCCTTCCCTGTGGTGGAGGTTAGGCTAAGAGGCAGTGGCTGGCCCAAGGTCACCCAGGGAGCTTCATGACTGGGGATACGAACCCTGCTCTTCCAGCTCCTAGCCCAACTATACTGGCTCTTCCACTCATGTGCCATCTCAATATAGTACCCCATGGCTAGCTCTCTACTCCCTCAACCACAGCCCTACCATAAGATTTAGAATAGCTTACCATGTAGATGTCCATGTCTCTCTGCATCCATAGTCAATGTGGGTAAGAAATGCTACTACATCAGACACACACACCCCCCCAAAAAAACTGGACCCCTTTTATGCAATTTTGGAATACATACAGGGCCAGTGATTTAGCAAATATAGAAGTCTTGACAATTTGGTGTAAAGATTGGAGTTGGTGGACTATGGTTTTAATAATAATAATAATAATAATAATAATAATAATAATTTTATTATTTGTACCCCGCCCAACTGGCCGGGTCCCCCCCAGACACTCTGGATGGCTTCCAACAAATATTAAAATACATTAAAATATCACGGATTAAAAACTTCCCTAAACAGGGCTGCCTTCAGGTATTTTCTGAATGTCAAGTAGTTGCTTATCTCTCTGACCCCTGATGGGAGGGCGTTCCACAGGGCGGGCACCACTACCGAGAAGGCCCTCTGCCTGGTTCCCTGTAGCTTTGCTTCTCGCAGTGAGGGAACCGCCAGAAGGCCCTTGGCGCTGGATCTCAGTGTCCGGGCTGAATGATGGGGGTGGAGACGCTCCTTCAGGTATTTTATTTTGTATTTCCTATTTATTTAATTTGTTTGTTTGTTTGTTTGTTTAACTCCACATTTATAGGGTTGTGTGTTATTATTTAAAACAAATAAAAAGGAAAAGGAAGAAGTAACCTAGACACAGATCCTGCAGTTTTAAAGACTTAACACTACAGTGAAGTCAGTTACCTTCCCAGCTCCTACTCCTCATATTAGAAAATTCTGCACGTCACATATCAGGGATGGGAAACTTAATTGCCAGCAAAGCATTTTGTGACCTTTGCAAGAAAAGCACCTAGAGAAACACTAAACACTATTAGTGAAAGAAAATGAGAAACGAGGCCAGAACTTGAAACAATTACCAAAGCTTTCCCTGTAACCAGGAAGCAAGGCCCAATTTGTTCTCATTCTCATTCTGTAGTCCATTGTTCACCAAACCATCTATAAAAGGTCTGGGAGATGTGAAAGACTACAACTTGCAGTGTTAACCTGCCAAAAGCCTAGAGGAGTTCTGCAGAGCTACTGGGACAAATACAACCTATATTCAATTTACAAAAAGAAAACCTTTCAGTCTGACATGTAGTATTAAGGGCTTTCCATGTTCACTCAGGCTCCAAAATGCTAGGAAATTATAGCTGTTAAAAGACCACAACAACCGTAGAATATCAATATTGGCTAAATTATGCTTCTATATTTTTAGGACCTGCCTTATTCTTACGATTATTTGTTTTTAAGCATTTTTAATGTTGTAACCTACCCTGAGGCCTTATGGTGAAGGGTGGGAAACTAAACAACAACAACACTATAGAAGGAGGAAGAGGAGCATGGCCTGTAACTGGTGTAATTTTCCAGCATTTTGGTGTTTGAGCAAACATGAACAGCACTTAAACATTCTTTTTTTGTTTTGTTTAATATGTTGTATTAACAGAATTTGATTACATTTTGAGAAGCCTATGCCCACAAACTCTCTCATCAGGGAAGGCAAGCTTGACATTAAAAATGATAAACTAATTGGACAAAAAAGAAGACGAAGGGACCTCATTAATAAGATATCACACATCATTTAGAAGAGCAAAAATTCACATGCAACCTTACATATGCCTCTAAAATATCTAATCTATTAAGTGAATTAAGGTTAGAAAATAAGGTCGCCCATCCTTTTCTCCTAACCACACTGTTGCCTCTTTATTGGAATTGCCAACTTTGGGCGGCTGACACTGCTTTTTTGCCTGCGACAATTGGTTCGTTGGGTAGCATTAGCAAGGGATCATGTTGGTTTCCATGCCATCCAGCCATCCCAATTTATTTCTGCACATTGCATGGTTGTTAAAGGCATACGAGCAGGGGGTTCTCAAGTCAACTGACAAGCCTTGCTGTTAAAGCATAATCGAAAATTCTTTCTAGTAGCACCTTAGAGACCAACTGAGTTTGTTCCTGGTATGAGCTTTCGTGTGCATGCACACTTCTTCAGATACCGAAAGCTCATACCAGGAACAAACTCAGTTGGTCTCTAAGGTGCTACTAGAAAGAATTTTCGATTTTGTTTTGACTATGGCAGACCAACACGACTACCCACCTGTAACTGTTAAAGCATGCAATGAATAATCAGGAAAATAATCAGATAAAGCGCAAACAGCCAACGGTTGCCCCCTCTAGCTCCCTTCCCACCCCCTACCGAAGTTTCTCCTGTGCCCTCAAATGCTGAGCATCAGAAATCCAACCACTGTACACCTCAGAGTATTGTCCTTATGAGATGTTCACCATAGTGTATCAATGAATTGCACCCACACCCTGGTCTTTGAACCGCGTTCTGAGAATCCCTGGACTTCCTCAGAAGATTAGTGGAGGTTCCCCAATGAGAAAGGCATCAATGACAGAGCAGCTTCCCAGAAATACAGCCACAACACCTTTCCGACTGAATATGTGTTTATCCAGAGGGAGGTATTTGTGGGGTGTTGTTGTTGCTTTTTTCCAATTTCCATGGGGTAAGGTCAACTTCTGTGTGACTACCACACCTGGAACATGTCACGTGAAGAAATGATTCCATGAACAAATAGGATCTATAAGCCGCTGAAGTGAGATGACCACAATGGGCCAGATCTCAGAAGCGCTCCTTGGCATTTGTTATCCAACATTCCCTTCAGTCCCTTTTCAATTGATAGCAGTGGTCAATGATTTGGACTAAAACAAAAAGTTGTGAATTGGTATTTATTTGTTTATTAATTAAATTTGTAAACCGCCCTTCATCTGCAGATCTCGGGGGGGGGGGGGGTCGCAACATAAAAATACAATGCAAAAACACAAAATACATAATAAAAACAAGAACCAAAAAAAGGAAAACACACAAAAAACCTTCGTCATACCCCGACCAAAAAAACCTTACCTAATGTCACAGGGTAATTGATTATCCAATGATGTAATTAAGGTAAAGGTAAAGGGACCCCTGACCATTAGGTCCAGTCGTGGACGACTCTGGGGTTGCGGCGCTCATCTCGCGTTACTGGCCGAGGGAGTCAGCGTACAGCTTCCGGGTCATGTGGCCAGCATGACTAAACTGCTTCTGGCGAACCAGAACAGCGCATGGAAATGCCATTTACCTTCCTGCTGGAGCAATACCTATTTATCTACTTGCACTCTGACGTGCTTTCGAACTGCTAGGTTGGCAGGAGCAGGGACTGAGTAACGGGAGTTCACCCCGTCGAGGGGATTCAAACCGCCGACCTTCTGCTCAGCAAGCCCTAGGCACTGTGATGTAATTAGATCCACATAAATTAGTATATGATTAAATAACAGTTCAGAAGGAAAAGACATGCTTTATATCAGGGGTCAGCAAACTTTTTCAGCAGGAGGCCAGTCCATTGTCCCTCAGACCTTGTGGGGGGCTGAACTATATTTTTTTGGGGGGGGGAAATGAACGAATTCCTACGCCCCACAAATAACCTAGAGATGCATTTTAAATAAAAGGGCACATTATACTCATGTAAAAACATGCTGATTCCTGGACCGTCTGTGAGCTGGATTTAGAAGGCGATTGGCCCAGATCTGGCCCCTGGGCCTTAGTTTGCCTACCCATGCTTTATATCTACTGTATTTGTAATTAAATAATTACCGGTACTTCCCTTTTTACCTGGACCCATTTCCTGCTCTCAATGATACATTTCGGAATTTGTCAAGGATTAGAAATACAGATTTGGATTAACTCAAGAACTGATTCTGAAGTAACAAGAGCGCAGAATAAGGGTTAATCAAAATCACTCGTCATCTTGTGGACAGATTTCAACACATTTTAGACCATGCTTTTGCCGATATCAAAAGGTCTTTCATGAAATGTCCTGAAGAGCAACTTTCCCATCTGTTGCACTGGAACATGCTACTCTTGTGCCTTTCCTAACTCCAGTAAGGTAAAGATAAAGGACCCTTGGATGGTTAAGTCCAGTCAAAGGCGACTATGGACCATCTCGCTTCAGGCCAAGGGAGCCTGCATTTGTCCAGTTTTCTGGGTCATGTGGCCAGCATGACTAAACCACTTCTGGTGCAATGGAACACCGTGACGGAAACCAGAGCGCACGGAAACACCATTTACCTTCCTGCTGCAGCAGTACCTATTTATCTACTTGCACTGATCTGCATTCAAACTGCTAGGTTGGCAGGAGCTGGGACAGAGCAATGGGAGCTCACCTTGTCACATATTTTGCTGGGCTAGGGGTTGTTCTGTTCCCACTGGAGCTTTACACAACACATGGAGTTAGGTACTACCTGTTTGAACTGATGACTACTCTGAACAACCTACTTCTGCATGTTGCTTAGCATGGCTTTAAGCAATGTATGATCACAACATCTGAAGTGGGACCCACACCTTCCAACATTTTACAGATAACAGGGACACTCTTGTCAAGGGCTGGTGCCACTGCATGTTGTTTTGCAAACACAGCGAATCCACACAGAATTGGCTTGTGTAACTGTTTTAATACATAACTGC
The DNA here is from genome assembly GCF_009819535.1 of Lacerta agilis. NCBI lineage: Eukaryota > Metazoa > Chordata > Lepidosauria > Squamata > Lacertidae > Lacerta > Lacerta agilis. Next base: position 34,233,112 of record NC_046327.1, read on the forward strand.
CGACTGCCCACAATTATTGCAGCAAGACAGGCATCTGACATTTATCAAAATGTACAAAAAGACACGTAGGACGTTGTTGGTAATGGAGAGGCAACCCTGTCCAAGATTTCTTCACATGAGTTGCGGAGCCTGTTGATTTGTCTTTCTGTGAGTCCTCATTTATGTCAGATAATAATAATAATAATAATAATAATAATAATAATAATAATAATGGCCAAGTACATTTTCCAACATACCGGTACTTGGAATTTGTTTCGGCTACATTGCAATACAAAGAAGCAAAGAAACCCCACCCATAATTTTCCTCCCCTTCAGCTATACAACTACGAATTTAACAATTTAATGGCACAAGGGGAAAAAACTATTCTTGTGCCTGGCCGATTTTGTATATGAAGTCCTGTAGCGACGTCCAGATGGAAGTAAATCAAGCAGATGATGACCGGGATGTAAAGGATCTGCTACAATTCTCTCTGCTCTCTTCCTAACTCGGGTAGCATAAATTGTCTCTATTGAAGGCAAGCTAACACCAATTACCCTTTCTGCAATTCTTACAGCTCGTCGGAGCCTTTTCTTGTCTCTCTTGGAGGCTGTACCGTACCAAGCTGTTATAGAATTACAGAGAACAGTTTCAATGATTCCTCTGTAGAATTGGATCAACACTTCCTGGGGCAATTTAAATTTCCTTAGTTGACGCAGGAAATACAGCCTCTGGTGGACCTTTTTAATAATACTATTGATGTTGCTTGACCAATTTAAGTTATAAGAAATTATAGAGCCCAGGAACTTAAAGGACTCTACTACTACAACCATGTTACCAAGAATGGAAAGTGGTGGCAGAACGGAAGAGTGCCTTCTGAAATCAATTACCATTTCTACTGCCTTTTGGGCAGTTGAGGTACAGTCATTTGTGTATAGAGAGAAAAGCAGTGGGGAAAGGACACAACCCTGGGGAGCACCTGTATTGATGGCATTGTTTAAATTCCAGTTAAAGTGGAAAGTGTGGCTGGTGTAGGTTAAAGAATGAAGAGAGGGAAGTTAATTCCAGAAGTGTTGGAGAAAGACTCATACCTTTAAGATATCATGTTGTAAAACCTAATAAATTCTTTTTTAAAAAAAAAAAAAGATATCCCTCCCTGTTTGCCCGCTGTGGGGGCAACTTTGTCTCACCCCTTGAGATACTGCAACCTGAGGATGGGATCAAGGCATCTCCACATTCCTATGTGAAATTATGGGGGAAGGAGCAGCTTGAGAGTCCATAATTAAGCAGCATTTCCTACACCTTGTTTGTTTATTTATTATTACATATATCTCTCTCAGCAGCTTTTGACACCATCAACCATAACATCCTTCTGGACCGCCTAGAAGGGTTGGGAGCTGGGGGCACTGCTATACAGTGGTTCCGCTCCTTCCTCCTGGGCCGTGTTCAGAAAGTGGTGGTGGGGATGAGTGTTCAGACCCCTGGGCTCTCACATGTGGTCTCCCCCATGCTTTTCAACATCTACATGCAACCGCTGGGAGAGATCATCGGGGGTTTGGGCTGGGTGTTCATCAGTATGCGGATGATACCCAGCTCTCCCTCTCTTTTAAATCAAAACCAGTGAAGGCAGTGAAGGTCCTGTGTGAGTGCCTGGAGGCGGTTGGAGGATGGATGGTGGCTAACAGATTGAGGTTGAATCCTGACAAGACAGAAGTACTGTTTTGGGGGGACAGGAGGCAGGCAGGTGTGGAGGACTCCCTGGTCCTGAATGGGGTAACTGTGCCCCTGAAGGACCAGGCGTGCAGCCAGGGAGTTATTTTGGACTCACAGCTGTCCATGGTGGCGCAGGTTAATTCTGTGTCCAGGGCAGCTGTTTATCAGCTCCATCTGGTACGCAGGCTGAGACCCGACTTGCCCACAGACTGTCTTGCCAGAGTGGTGCATGCTCTAGTTATCTCTCGCTTGGATTACTGCAATGATGTCTATGTGGGGCTACCTTTGAAGGTGACCTGGAAACTACAACTAATCCAGAATGCGGCAGCTAGACTGGTGACTGGGAGCAGTCACAGAGACCACATAACACCAGTCTTGAAAGACCTACATTGGCTCCCAGTACGTTTCCAAGCACAATTCAAAGTGTTGGTGCTGACTTTTAAAGCCCTAAACAGCCTCAGTCCAGTATACCTGAAGGAGCGTCTCCATCCCCATCGTTCAGCCCGGACACTGAGGTCCAACTCCAAGGGCCTTCTGTCAGTTCCCTCACTGCAAGAAGCCAAGTTACAGGGAACCAGGCAGAGGACATTCTCAGTAGTGGCATCCACCCTGTGGAACACCCTCCCACCAGATGTCAAAAAGAAAAACTACCAGACTTTTAGAAGAAATCTGAAGGCAGCCCTGTTTAGAGAAGCTTTTAATGTTTAATATATTATTGCATTTTAATATTCTGTTGGAAGCTGCCCAGAGTGGCTGGGGAAACCCAGCCAGATGGATGGGGTATAAATAATATATTATTATTATTATTATTATTATTATTATTATTATTATTATTATTATTATTATTTCCTCAGATGACAATCTGAACCAAATCAATTTATCTAGCAGAAGATGCACAATGTGGTGACTGGCACTCACAAATATTTTGGTTTTGTGGATTGGAGAAGAGTGACAGCAAAGAGACAAGAGAGAATTCGAACAGCACACAAAAACCTGAACATGGCACCAGCAGATCTTTAGGATTCTGCAGTTTTTTGTACCTCATTGGGGCAAAATGCAGTTACCTCACTAGGGACAACTGGTCCTCGCAAAGTCAACAAACTTCCAATTTCTTGATAAATCATTACTTACATAATGTTGTCCTCCAACACTAAAGACTGGCAGTGGGTTATCCAATATAAACATGAAAAGTACATGTCTTTTTAATTAGAGTTCACTGATTCAGTCTGGATATAACTCATACCTGCAAGATGGGAATCACTGCTGAATGACAGCAATCAATAAACCATTAAATTGACTCATTTAGTTAGGACCACAAGATTTTTCAAACCTGGAATGGCAACCATGCTGGGTCAAGTCACCATGTAATGTGATTTGGGGTGGGGTGGGGGAATAACATGTGAAATCTACCCCTTAAAATGGAAGTTTTCAGGTGGCTGCCATTCACTAATACTATTCCTATTCAACATAGCTGAGACACTGATGCAGAGAGCAAGACCCTGCCCAACACCATTAAAAGCCCACAAACTCCCACTGGGCCCTCGGTGTTCACATATGGCAATGTCTCCATTTCATGAAGTACAAGCATGTTACAATTTTCCTACGATGGAGTCCAAATGTGTGCATGGCAAACATATGAGACATTCACACGCCGTTGAACAGTGCACCAGAAATTGTAATTCCAGAATTTCACTTAAGGTATTTCACTTCTTTTTTTCCACTGAACCACTTCCACTTTCTTAACTGAACCATTTGCACTTTCCAAAAGCCTACATCAATAAGATGCAAAACCAAACAGCTCTGAGTACACAAACTCAGAGCAGTTAAGACATTTATTTCCAGGGGTACTAAGCTGCAGCTCTCTTATCTGTAGAGGATATCAGGAATCGTTCGAAAATACCAGCACATTGTCCCCCCCCCCCCCCCGAGAATGAACGATCTGCAGGCACATGGAGCTCTGGCGTCTCCGTCAACAGGATGGCTGTGTTTACCTCATTCAGTTCAGTTCCAGTGTGCTTCTCTGCCAGCGGACTTCAAGATTTTCCAGATAGCAGCTGTGTCAGCCAGAAGCCAGCCCTTATGCTCAGCCAAGTATAGCTTACATGCCCCAAGTAGAATGTTCAAGGGTCAGCAACCCTGATCTACCACTCCAACCAGGCCATGGTTCAGTTCACATGTTGCGGTAAACCACAGTTAATGGCTTGCCATGAATGTCCCCCAGAAGGCTCTTTCACTCTTCCCTCCTAACACCACAATCTCTGGCTTCTTCTAACGTCCAAACAGCAAGTCACAATCTGTAGCCTATGCATGGTTTTTCTTTTGGCTTACTGATCAGTCTGTTAGAGAGAAACAAACCACAATTCTAGATCTGGACACAACGTAAAACCAGGGAATGTGGCTTGTTACCTCTGTGCATGGGCAGACAGAAGCCAAAGAACTTTCTTGACCACAATCAGAATAAACTGCAGTTTACTGTGACATGCAGATGGGGTCAATGCATTCTTGACCGCAGCAGAATCAGGCTCAGAGTCATCCCAAGCACTGTTTCTACAGTGCAATGGTAGGATAAATTACCTTTTAAAAACACAAGTAGACAGCAGGGGGTTGGGGAAGTTTTAAAATAAAACATTTCTTCTTATCTGTTTAGTTGTCTAGGTTTCCTACATTATGATGGAAGGAATTATATTCATAAATCTTTGATTTCGCCCAACAGTTATGTGTTTGAATTGCACCTCTCAGTTGCTCATACAGATAACTGCAAAGAGGCTGTATTACCCAAAACCAGATTTCCTCCTCTTTCCCTTGAAAAAGCTAATTTAAGTTTTCATACCAACTGTTCCAGATGTCGACTTAACTGTATTACAAATACAGTTACTGTACACCAACTCTCATCTCGGAAGAAGCATTACTCAGCGTTGACCCCAGACATTTCTGCTCCTGAGGCACTTAATACAAGAGCATCCCACTAATTTATTATGGGGCGCGATTCACTGCCGAAGTCCCAGTGAAATCAACACAAGACCAGGCTCTTATGCAGCTCCTGTTAATCTCAGTCACATTTGTGCAGGCACCCTGGTGAATTGTGTCCCATGGGTCAGATCTTTCTCCCTGTTATTCTACCACATTTCATGATGTCCAGGGTCCACTGGGAAGCTCCTCCTCCTGAAGAGCATCATGGCAAGGGGGAGACCACCCTGGCCCCATGGACTGGGACTGCAGAAGCAAGGGGAAAGGGACTAAATGGGGTGGCTGCCTTGACCCATGGTTAGCTCTCTGGGTCCCACATCTGACGTGATAAAGTGGGCGTGGCCATGTGAAAACTGCAGTTCAGGGCTGCTTTCCAAAGGCTTTCCCTCAAGCAAATCTACAGTAATTTAAATCATAATCTATAATATATTATTCAATTATTCAATTCAGGAAAACAAACAAAACAAATTGACTCACCTTTTGGCAACATGGAAGGGGAACCACAAGAGCCATCAATCATTTAAGAGCATTTAAAAAAAAAAAAAAGATTTTTAAAAATTGGGGGGGGGGTTTCTTTGGGGGGTCATATAAAAACTTTTGGGGAACATATATGGCCCAGGGACTGTGGATCAGCCATCCCTATCTACTGAGTGGAAGAACCAACTGCTATTCAAGCAAGAACATGCCCAGGAAAGGAAAATTATGCCCCTATGATAGCTTACCACTTTGTTCTGGTCTTCAAGGAGAAGTCTCCCTCCTCTACCCTTTTTCTCCATTTCCCTTTTCTTGTCTTTTTTCTTTTTAGTTTTTTTTAAGCTGATGACAGGAACCCCCCCCCCATTGATGTACTTATATGCTGCTTCCCACAATGAGCTGTGGCCAAAGTGGCTTACAGCAAACATTCCAAAACCTAGAAATACAGAACATAGAATTACAAATATACAAAATACAGAGCATGTCAGTAAATTAAAAAAATGACAAATATCAGTAAACACGGAATAAATTCAGTTATTACGGGGGGGGCCACCCACAATCTAGGCTGAAGAATGTATTATACCTTAAGGAGCATCTCTACCCACATCGTTCAGCCCAGACACACTGAGGTCTACCTCTGAGGGCCTTCTGGTGGTTCCCTCATGGCGGAAAGTGAAGGGAACCAGGCAGAGGACCCTCTTGGTAGTGGCACCCTCCCTGTGGAACACCCTCCCTGCAGATGTGTCAAGGAGATAAAGAACTATACAACTTTTAGAAGGCATCTGAAGGCAGCCCTGTATCGGAAAGTTTTTAATGTTTGACGTTTTACTGTTTTTATATTTTGCTGGAAGCTGCCCAGAGTGGCTGGGGAAACCCAGACAAATGGGTGGGATATAAATAAAAAATTGTTCCTTCCAGTAGCACCTTAAAAACCAACTAAGTTTGTTCTTGGTATGAGCTTCAGATACCTGAAGAAGTGTGCATGCACACAAAAGCTCATACCAAGAACAAACTTAGTTGGTCTCTAATGTGCTACTGGAATGAGTTTTTTTTTATTTTGTTTTGTTCCACTTATTGGTGTTAAGGATTAAACATCTCATGGCACTGCTAAAAATGTTCTGGTCAGCGGAAATCGCTGGAGAAAGGTTTTTGTTTTTGCTTTAATAAACACATTTTAAAAATAAAATAAAATAAACACTACCACACAGTATCACATAATGATCACTCCACTCCTCACAGTACCTTTGGATAATGCGAAAGGTGCAGACATTATGCCGTCTGGAGGGCACAACACAAGAACGAACCTTTTCTGCAGTGGCTCCCCAGTTTGTGGAACGCTCTCCCCAGGCTGGCTCCTTCATTATAAATATCTAGGCGCCAGGCAAAAATGTTCCTCTTCAAGCAGGTCTTGGGATGATTAACATCCTAGACCCTTTTAGATGTCTTTGTGGGAGGGGGTTATTGGTTTGCTGCTGCTGCTGCTGCTGCTGCTGCTGCTGCTGCTGCTGTTATGTATTTTGTGTTCTCATGTTGCATTTTTATATTGCCCTGTGATCTTTGGATGGAGGGTGGCAGAATAAGTAAGTAAGTAAGTAAGTAAGTAAGTAAGTAGTGGTGACTCCAAGCAGCTCACAGATCCTATGAACAAAATAAAATAAAAAATTCCTTCCAGTAGGATGAAGTGTGCATGCACACGAAAGCTCATACCAAGAACAATCTTAGTTGGTCTTTAAGGTACTACTGGAAGGAATTTTTTTAATTTTTTATTTTGTTTTGACTATGGCAGACCAACATGGCTACCTACCGGTACCTGTAACTAAAAAACTGTTGTTGTTGTTGTTAAGCAGAACAAGAATCAGCTGACAACATTCTGGTACTTGCTGCTCTCCAAGGAGCCTGGCTTACATACAGTTAAGAGATGGGGAGTAGATGACATACAGCTGGCATATAGACTAGATAAAAAACAGAGGAGGCAGACAGTAGCAAAAGGCAAACGCTGGGGAGGCCAGTAATAGTCTCTCCCACAGTCTTCTGGAAGTACCTACAGCTGCTACAGGTCTTATTGCTCTTCTCTGAGAGAGAATAATTGTCTGAAATGTTCATTTTCAGAATGGCAGGGAAGGATAGGCTCTTTTGGGCACAATCCACGGGGAAATTCTCTGGAAGTGAACTGAATCTGTGAAATAGCCTGGAGGATTATTCCCTGTGTGAATCAACCTGAGGGGATCTATTAGGATTTTCCAACTCGAGACCACCAAAATTTATTCAGCCAGACCAAGCCGTGCACTTATCATAGATATTTCATGTTGCAATCAAGCCATCTCTGCTGAGGCTCCTTCAAGCCACAGAGTGCAATATTAATGACTAGTCAATGGGGTAACTAACTAGTCTCATTTCCCCCCAAGCAAAATTGCAGGCTGTGCAAAGTCCTCAAAGTGTCATAGAGAATGCTTCACCACAGGCAGTATCAGCTAGGCCTACAAGATAGCTGATATTCTTTCTTTCCCCATAGGCCAACTGTATTAAAATAGCCTTCACCCATGCATGAATCATACTTTACATAACAATGCAATAAAAAGCATTGGAAAAATCTTTCAACTCATCCTCACCAGAACAACTGCAATGCATTCAAGTCTTCCAGTTTTCAAATATGAGAGATGAGGGGTCCTTTACCACACCCCAGTTCAAACCAACCTGCAGCCATGAATTCACCAAGTGGCCTTAGGCAAGCCACGTTTGATTATTGGCGCCTCATCTACAAATGTAGAGGACAACACTGGCCTACCCTACAAGGCTGTTGCAATTATTGGTAATAATCACAAGCCTTTTGAACGCTTCAAGTGTGCTATATAAATGCTTCCAATTGCCCTTCCATTCAGTGCTAGAACATCTGATTTGTGGGCAAGAAGGTTCCAGTTTCCATTCTTAACATCTCTAAGTAGGCCTGGGAAAGTCTCCTGGCCTGATCCACCGGAGAGCTGCTACCAGCCAGTGTGGACAATGCTAAGCTGATGGTCCGACTTCATCTAAGCCATACTCCTGTGTTCCCCTTATTTTCCCCCTCATATGTCTTTGGATTCCAAGGGTGCTAATTGTCCCATGATCACCTGGTCATTTAATATTTCCCTTGTGTGCCAGTTTAACTCTCTGTTAGGTTGCATGGATTAGAAGACTCTATGTTACGGCCCAACAGCTAGGTACATTTGCACATGCAACAACTTAAGGTTTTTGTTGTTTTTAAAATGCATTAGGACATCATGAACTAAAGTTGTGTTGTGTGATTCAATCAATTGCAGAAATCACTTTAAAATGCCACACAATAAGAGGGGTGGCAGTTTGAGGGACACAACCAGCGTTTTAACACTCAGGGGTTGTGGTTGGGGGTGTCTTTTACACAAAGCCTGTTACACATCTGTTTCAATCAGTGTGTCCCGTTAAGCAATGTTCACAGCTCAAGCTGTTAAGGAGAAGATTGCCACAAAGTGCCCAATTTGGGAATTCTGTCCTCTGAACTTTTAATGTACGAAGAAAGGACAGACTGAATACCATTCAGGGGCATAATGCTCTTCCAAAATTGTCTTTAAGGTGTTGGAGGTAGTTAAGGGGGACAGGAAGAGACATTAATCATAGGAAGAATTATTAATAAAGGGGAACTGGAGGTAATGGTCTCATTCCCACATACCCTACTACGCTTTGATTTGCTGCTAAATCTCAGATGAATTTTACTTGAAAAGAAACTTTTGAGGCTTTTTAATTTTCTTTTACTCTCTCACAGCCATACATTTTAAAATGCCTGTGCTGCTCTATTACAACTAATGACTATCTGTGGGCAGTAGATGCCTGCTCTCAGCCAGCCCAAAGGCAGCCTATTTCAAAAGAATTTTTATTTCATTGTTTAAAATATATTGGATTACAAGAGCAAGCTGTCTCTGCTCCCTCAGATAGACAAGGGAAGCACTAGTAGAATTGAACAACTCTACAAGATGTTAGAAGGAGAAGGCCTGAAGAGATACCAAGATGAATCAAGAGGAGGAGACAATAGGGAAATTGTGTTTTAAATTTTTTAATATTTTCAAACTTGCAAGATATCAGTTCTAAGCAACTGCGGCCCAAATACTATATTGTTCTACCTGTATGTACACATGCCTTAAAAGAAATTTAATTTGCTCAGGCAACCTACCGGTAAGTTCAACATCAAAACAAGCTGAATTTTGTGGTCTGTGTGAAAATTTGAATGACTTCTTATTTTGTATAGTGCAATCTAGTTTTGCTAACCATGGGGAAGAGCAAAGAGCTGTACTTAAACTCATCTGCCTAACCACTAGAAAATAAAAAATAAAAAATAAAAAATCCTTCCAGTAGCACCTTAGAGACCAACTAAGTTTGTTCTTGATATGAGCTTTCGTGTGCATGCACACTAGAAAATATATTCAGCTTATCACCTACATAGCTTCTAAGATTTCAAGGTATTGCCAACATGCTTTTAAACATCAGTTTGCAACTACAAGGACTACAAACTGATATGTGAAACATAAGATTCTATGTCCAATAATCACACTCTGAAATTCTTTCTCTTTCCTTCCTTCCTTCCTTCCTTTCTCTTCCTTTCTTTCACACTCCTGCAGGTTAGACTACTCCCAGCTTCTCTAGTTATCCAATAATGGGAAATGAACTGGGTAACTTTAAGTGGACACAATTATTCATATCCACCTACTGGTTAGAAGACCACATTTGGTCTTCAATGGTTCATCTATGAGTATATAGAGTAGACCAAGTCTCCACCTTTAGGATATCTGCCTCATGCCACAGTAGTTGGCTAACAGGCCAATATGTATCTGTGCTGCACACCAACTTGACAACAACCCCACTGTCCTTAGCTTATAGAAAGCAAAAAGCTACATATGACTAGTATTATTAATCAGAGACCATAATTCCCTGCTTCAAAGAGCTTAAATAATTTTTCAGCCCTGATGCAAGACATATCCACAACTGTTTGCACCACCTACCCAAGCATATGACTGGCATGAGCTTTGTACATTTTGCTAACTTATAAGCAGAAGGCAGCTCTCTGCAATGTGTCAAGGATAAGCAGGCTGAAGGACACCCCCCTCCCCATAAGTCAACCAGAACTCATGTTTGGATGCGATCTCCTGTGGCCATATGGCAGTCCTCTTACTTCATCAACTCCCTCCCTCATCTTCTTCCAATTCTTCTCTCAGCTACATCTAGACATATGTCAGTGTCTTGTGCCAGCTGGAGCTCCCATGTTGGAGCTGCCCATCAGACAAAAGTGGAAGGCAAGGAAGCTTGACAACAAGAATTAGCACACAGGGGTTGTACAGGCAGCCACCTCCTTCAAAGGAAGGCAAAGGTGCTTTCACTGCACACTTAAAAAGCTACTGGTAATGGCTGACGGGGAAGGATTGGCTGGAAAGCCAAGTAGGGGCAGGTGAGCACTCATGCTCTGGAAAGAGGCTGTTAGCAAATTATATACTGTATAGGATTCCTTCCACACAGAAAACACAACTGATACCACGATTGAAGTTACAGTATTCTAGAGAGTGTCATTGACCAATGAGGCAAGGTAGACTAGAAGGTAGACTGCAATCGCCTTAACATTCAACATTAGAAGGAGTCTGCAAGAACAGCTGAGCAATCTGCCTAGTGAGAAAATCATGCAATCCCTTTAAAGCAGGCATGTCCAAAGTGCAAAATCCGGCCCCCTGGTCGATTTAATCCAGCCCTCCAAGCAATTCTGAGAAATGAATCTGCTGTGGCCCCCAAGCGCCTGCTGTTCAGCTTGTTCTGCCCATGAGTTAACGCATCAACGGAGAGCTGCAGCTCTCCAGCATTGACCCTCGGAACTACACACCCACCCTGTTCTGTTTTCCGGCTGCTGGCCGGCTCGTGCATGCACCCTACATGCGGCTCTCTATCGTGGCCACTGTGCGCCTGGTGTGCAGCTCACTCTCCCGTGCAGCTCGCTCTCTTGCCTGCAGGCTGCTGCAGCGGCTCACCGTACGGCTTGCTTTCCCGCCTTAAAAAAAGCTCAAAAACTTTGGCCGGCCCTCATGCATGTTCACTTCATCAAATATGGCCCTCTTTGAAAAAAGTTTGGACACCACTGCTTTAAAGGCATGCTCAGCAGAAAAGAGTTTAGGATGAGTGACTCGTGCTGCAGTGGATGGGGCTGGAACTGACGAGCCTTAAGGTTCCATTACAGTTCTTGCTAATGTTACATGAGAGTGGGCCTTTTCTGTGGTGGCTCCCTGTTTGTGGATTGCTCTCCCCAGGGAGACTCACCTGGCACCTTCATTAGATATCTTTAGGCGCCAGGCAAAAACATTCTTCACCCAGTCCTTTGGCTGATGAAACAATCTATGGCCTTCTAAATGTGTGGGTGGTGCGGTTTGTTATTTTGTGTTTTTACAGTTTAAACCACCCTGTTATCTTCGGATGAAGAGTGGTATATAAATTTAATAATAATTACTAAGAGTGAGCTGTGCAGAGGGTATGGATGATGGAAACCAGGTAACACTGAGCAGTTGAAGAGATGTGGACCCTTTCTCCCTCATCATCGAGTAGCACTCATCAGAAAACCTGCAGGCCTTGGAGGAACAGTTTTAAGTGGCGGCGGCAGCCCATCTGCTAATAGCAGTTTTCTCCCACCCAAGTTTGTGGTGAGCTACTAGGGGGCAACAGATCCCAAAATAGATGTTTATTCAACCATCTTGTCCCTGATGTACATTTTCTTTCTTTTTTCTTTTTTTTCATTTTATTTTTTACATACTTTATTTGAATTTTGAAACAATTAGAAAAAAGACGTGAAAATACATTCATACATATATACCTAAAATTATGTGAGAAATAGAACAGTAGACAATAAACAATCTGTGCCCCCCCAATGTCGACTTCCAGCCTTCCTGTTATTGCGGTTTATACTAACTATATCTTTTTGTATACCTAATTTTGTTATTTGCTCTTTCCACTATCTTTCCCATATAGTTTTTAAAAGATTCCCAATCTCTTTCTAATACTTTGTTTGTCACTCCTTTAACTTCTCCTATTTTCCTAGCCATGTTCTGGTATCCTATTGGTTTTATTTGCCAATCTTCCAAATTTGGTATTATTGTACTCTTCCAATTTTTTGCGATCAGATCGCCTGACGTACATTTTCACTCACCCTTTCTTCCCTGGTGGGGAAGGGGGCACTATTTTGTGGTACACCTCCGGTGTCAAAATATCTTGTGTGACCTTGACAACAGACTCCAGTTCCATCAGCTTACAGCTAATATGAATCACGGCAAGACTAGCACAGGGTTCCTCAAGCCTTTCCGCACAGTTCTACCCGCTGAAGAACTCTTTAAAATGTCTGCCACAGGAACTAACATTTCTCAGAAGGGTCCAAGGCATATTTTGAAGCACCCAAACTAGGCATAACTCCCAGAGCCTAACCTATAGAGGATGACCAGTGGGCTTAACTGCTTTGGTTTAGGGTTGTTGACTTTTCAAACAGCTACAGCAACTTGAGGGCAGGCATTTAGCAGACAATGGTGTTCACCTCCATGATGAGTAAAGCTTTGCAGACTGAGTTGCGTAGATGAACATTACAAAATAGTGAAATCCGTGAGAGTAAGCTATGTTTCCCCGCTCCTGATCCACAGCCCTCATTTCAGTAGAGCCTGACATTTAACTTACCGTGGAGTAAGGAGGCTTGCATGAATTTGGAAGAGCTCGCATTTTACCACAAAATAAATAAAGACAACTTGTTCCATCAGATTTCAATTTCCTGAGAGCCTTCTCTCCCCACCCTCCTGCTCAGCCTGTTACAAAATGTTAATTGGATTTTAACGGAAGCCACACATTGTGGGAGAAGGGCAGTTGCTGAACCAAAGAGGCCACAGACAACAATACTAGCAAAAACCACGATTCAACGCTATCTCTTCTAAAAACAGGAAGTTCTGAGGAAGGGACTGGGAGGGTCACAGCTTGATGCCCATTTGAACTTCCCCTAACAAGGGCTCAACAAAAACCTTCCACTACTTTCGGAAAGCAAGGAACTCAGCTGCCCATATTTTTATTGAAAATTGGTGATTGTGGGGCGATGCCTTCAATGCCCCCCACCGTCCCTGGCTCTTCCTAAAGGAGGGGTAAGGAGCCAGTGGGGTTCTGCAGGTGATGTGGGGGCTCCAGCCACCACCAGCCAGCCCAGCAACAACCAGAGGGCTACAAGTCCTCCCCCCCCACACTGATGTTGCTCTCAAGAGTGAGGTTGTAGGGTTTGCTCTTTTCCGCACACTGAGCCTCTCGCTTTACATGCCTCTCTCATGCACAATACATGAACGGGGCTTGGAACTATTATTATTAATCAAAATAAAGAATAGGGTCGTTTGGAAATGCCAGTTTCATGCCACAGAAACCAGTACTTGACTTGTATGAGAGAGAAGGGAGCTGCTACTAATTCTCCTGAAGACAAGACATTATGAGGCATTATTATTCTCATGAACTGTATGGATGAAAGCGAGAAAGTAGCTAAGGCTGTTGAGATTGCCTACAATTTTATACCTGCCTAGAGTTCAGGCCCTGTGCCAATTGCACAAACACAAGAAGTTTCTCTGTACTGAGCTAGCCCATTCCTCCGTTTGGATCAGTATTACCTATACTGACAGGCAGCAGCTCCTCAGGGTTTCGGGGAGAGATCTTTCCCCAAACCTACCCACCAGCAGGTGCTGAGGTCTGAAGCTGAGACCTGACTGAGCTAAAGCCCATCCTTCCTTACTGGTGCTCTGTGCTGGACAGGTTATAACTTTAGAAGACACTACTAAAGCAGAGCTCAGGTGGAGTTAAGATTGCACACGGGGAAGCTGTGAAATAAGGAGTGCGCCTCTAGGCATGTGCAAAGGGCCGCCTGCCCACTTCTCTAAAAAGCAGCTATCGTTTTGCCCAGATGCAAACGCTCCAGGCGATGGGCAACCCTAAGCCCCACGGATGGGCAAGATTGTTGAAATCAAGCACAAGCCTCAGGGAAACCAAAAATCTGCGGAACGGGTCAAGCCGTCAAAACACGAAGGGGGAAAGAACCCGGAGCTCAGTAGAAAGCAGCAATCGGATGCGTTTCCCTCCGGTTGCAACAGTCCCCGGTTCCCCGCGCCAGGCGGCACCTTGTCCCGCCGAACCCCCGCGCAGCACCCCGGACGCGCGCGCCCCACGCCCCGCTTCGGAGCCTACCGCTTGCCGGCGTGGCCGCCTCCGCCGCTGCTGGTGGTCCCGTGGAAAGACGACGGCCAGGACATGCGGCATTTCTTCAACCCCGGCCGGTCGCTGGTGTCCATGGCGTCCGCCCTCTCGATCTGCCGGTGCGGGTGCCTCTCCGTGTCCGAGTAGCCGCGGTGCTTGATCTTGATGGGGGTCCGGGGCTGCCGCCAAAGGTGCTGCGGGGGCTTGAGGGTGGCCTGACCCTCCCGCGGCACGGGCAGCGACAGGGACAGGCTCTTCTTCGAGCACGGCGGCGGCGGCTCCATCCTGCTCCTCCTCGCCGGCTTCGGACGGAGCTGCCGAGGTACACGGTCGGGGCTGGCGGGCGGGCGGGCAGGTCGCGGGGTGTCCGCGGCTGAGGAGTTTGCGCGCCCGGGTCTCGGTCTCCGGCCAGCAACCCGAGTCGCCGCCCCTCGAGCGGGGAAGAGTCTCACAAACTCCGCCAAGAAGCCGCCGCCATCCCAAGCGAGGCTTAGCGCAGAGGCAGCCGCCCAGGGCCCTTCGCGACGGCTCCGGACGCCCCCTCCATGCTCCGCAGCTACCGGAGACTGGCGGCGCCTGCCGGAACACGCACCGAGCTCAGCCCGCGCCTGGAGCCGACGGAGCGTCCCCGCTGCGCGCGTCTGAGGCGCCGCCGCCGAGCGCCTCCGGAGGGAAGGAGGGACTGCGCCGCCGGCGGGGCTGTGTGGAGGGAGGAACCAGCGGAGGCGGAGGGGACGCGTCGAGGGTCGCCGCCTTCACGGCATCCCCCGCTTGGCGAGGCGGCGGCGGCGGCGGCGCCACGAGACGGGCGTGGGCGGGCGTCTCCTTAGGCTCCCGCGGTTCCCCGAGGAAGGCTCCGCCTGCGCGGCAGCCGGCTCGCGCGCGCCGACTAAGTGGAAGCACGGAGCCGGAGCGGCGGCGGCGGCAGAGCCCCGCCCGCGGCTGCCCGCGCCCAAGACGCGCCAGTCTTCGCCGCTTTCTCCCGTCCAATGTAGAGCCGGCTCCCTTTCTCCTTACAGGTCCACCCCCCTCGACGTACTTGAAAGAGCAAGAGTGCCTCTGAGCGTGTACAGAAAGCTTTTTTCTGTCAGCAAAGGCCTATGGACAATTAGCCATACCGCGTTAAGTATCAGCACTGGCAGTGCCGGGTTTATGTATAAGCTAAACAAGCTATAGGTTAGGACCCCACTCTCTTGCCCCCTCCATTTATTTATTTTTTACTATTAATATACAGTACTTCTTAATTGTATTTCACTTCAACAATCACTTTGATAAAATACATATTTTGTTATGTGCAAATGGATTTAGATACCTATTAGGTCGATAAATTATCATATAGCATATATTCAACACAAAAAACAGCCACAATTTGTTGTTGACAAAGGACAGCTGGACATATAAAGGGCCCCATTACCTTCAGTATTTTAGGGCCTCATCAAACCTAAATCTGGCCCTGATCAGCAGTGTCCAGATTATTGCAAGGGGGGGGGGGACTGGGCACCTTTCCGTCTTCCACTCCGCAAAACCCCGCCGCCGCCAAAGAGTAGCCACCAACAAAAGCCCGTTGGGACTGAGAGAGATGGTTAACTAAGTGGAACCTCCACATTCAGGAGTAGTATACCTTTGGATATAACACGTTAGGGACAAACAGTGGAGGAATACTGGTGCCCTAATGCTTAGGTATTATCATGTATTGGGTGCTTCGCAGGCACCTGTTGGATCTTATCCCGAACTGTTGTCTCCAGCAAGGCAATCAGGCTGCCCTTCCTTCTGGGTCCACACTTGACCTTGGGCCTCCTTCGTATGGCTGTCTCTCTGTCCGTCTTAGCCCTCAGAAATGAGGGGTAAAGATTTCAACAGAACTCCTGGACCTGGTTCACCTCAGAGTCTCAGGGAAACGCAAAGAGATTTCCTGCTTTGGGGTAAAGCAGGCAGAGCATAAAGGTGCTCTCCTAGCGTGAGAGGAGTGGCCCGCAAAAAAAATCTTATTTTAAATGGTGGGGTGGGGTGGGGTATAGAAAAAAGGGCATATGGAATAAAGGTCTTCTCAGTGGCTGCTCCCAAGATTCTGGAGCTCCCTCCCTAGAGAAGTCAGACTGGCTCCTTCCTTGTGGCCTTGTCCCAACAGGGTTTGGAACTGACTGCTTTTAAAACTGACATGCTATTTTTATTGTACTTATCTGTATGTTTTTAATAGACATATAGTTTTGATTATATTAATGTTTAATTATTTCCCCCGCCCATGTTTTTAGCTGTTCTTATTTTATCTGTAAGCCACCTTGAGTTTCCGTCAGGGGAAAATGCAGAGTATAAATAAATTATTATTAATAACAATAACAATAATGAGAAAGAAGGCAGGCTGAGGCATTTGCTGTATTTTTCTGTGTGGGGGGGAGCTGTTGTTTCAAATAGGGGAATATTCAGCTGACTCCCTCGTTACACATGTACAGCAGTCCGGGGGGGGGGCTTTATCGCTTGATTCTGTTGATGTTATGAAGTGGTCCTCAACACATGCAGAAATTACTGTATTTTTCCATGTATAAGACTAGGTTTTCCCTCTAAAAAAATAATGTCAAAAATTAGGGGGGGCATATTATACACGGATATATCTCCCCCCATTTTCTTAAAACTGAGTCCCCAAAGATTGGGGGCGTCTTATGGAGGGGAAAATACGGTAATTGATCCTAGCAGTCTATAAACCAGAGCACGGCCTTCCCAAGACATTTTAGCATCTGAGGCAAAGACACAAAATGGCAACCCCCCCCCCCCCGCCAGGGAGGAAGGAGCGAGTGAAGAAGTACATCAGGAACAAGCAGGGAATAAATACTGACATTGGAATCTTCTGCCACTGAGGATCCTGCCACCTGAGGTGGTCACCTGACCTTGCCTCATGGGTGGGGGCCGGCCCTGAACCAGGGGCATTGAGTCCAAATGTCTCCTTCCAGCTTTTGTTGCTGTGACCCAGTTACTGGGATTCAGTGCTGCTTTTGCTGTGCCACCTTCAGTGCTCTGGTGTGTGAGCAGAGAAAAGGTTCAGGCCGGGATACTGCCAAAATAGTACCAGTGTACAAGGCAGGGCAGCGGCAAGTGGCCAGAGACAGCCTTTGGCACAGAAGCTGCGTGATGATCAAATAATGTCATTATTGAGCAATAAAGTGGCTATTAATAGCACGGTGGCATGTCCCCCTCCTTCCTTGTAAATAGTTTATATTGGCAATGGTGATCCGTGTCTCTTGCAGGATCACCATTGCCTATTTTTCACCACAGGAGAAAAGGAAAGGTTAATGGTGACTTGCGTACACCAGCATAACTGGGGTGGCATTCTCCAGCCAGTGAGATATTTCAGTGGAAAATCCAAAATGGGGGCCCTCCTCTTCTTACCTGGCATACTGGGAAGCTCTTCTTCACAACCCTCGTTGAAATAAATGGGAGCTATCTGTGAACAATATTGTGTTCCTTCTAAACTCTTTCCATGGTTCAGCTCTGTCAGTCTCCCACATAAGGATTGTCTTTCTTAATCATATCAGAATCTATCTACCGGTAATCTAGCATTTGGTTTCCAACAATGGCCCAACAGACTTCTGCTTCAGGAAGCCCACAAACAGAGTAGGAGAGCAAGAGCCCTCCACAGTTATTTGCCATCAGTGCTTGGTATTCAGAGGTACACTACTTCTGAACATGGAGGTTCCGTTTAACTTCAATTAATCTTCTTCCACTCTTGAAAATGAGTAAAATGGGCCTCCTGCTTTGGGCCACCACAGCTACAGTAAGGCCATGTATGGGCTATCCTGGCTGCACATTTAATCCAAGCGAGAAACAGGGTATGCCCCTCCTGAATTCTGCAGGGGAGTGGTAAAATCCAGATGTCTTGCCCTGTCTACTTCAAAGGCTTGGGAGCAAATGATTCCTGCATTGCAGGGGTTTGGACTAGATGACCCTCAGGGTCCCTTCCAATGCTACAATTCTATGATACAGTCTCATCAAAACAGGTTTATTGCCCGCTCTCCCAAGACAACCTCACTCCCAAGACAACTTCACATACACAACATGGCTTCACTAAATCAATTTTTGCTCAAGAGGATCCCACGCAGGGAATCAAGCATTACATGGTAAGGTGACAGCAGAAATTGTTCCAGGATGTGATTTAGCTATTTCTGTCCCTCCAGATAAAAATAGATGTCTAGAGGATACTTTTGTTCAACATATTTCATGTGCCTTGAGAATCTACGTGTGTAAAGCCTCCAGAATAAAAGGAAACCAGCTCAAAGTAGACTCAGAAGGAGGAATAAAGAAGAGGAAGAAAAGGAGACAGAAGAAGGATGTGGTTCACCAGTCCAAAACATTTCCCTGCATGAAGTGCTTGTAGGATGGGAGAGGTACAGAACCTAAAGTGCTTCTGAGCTTGTGCAGAGTACTGCCCTCTCTTGTTTTCCTCAAGACCTGCTACTTTAGCAGAACCCCTCCTGAAGAACCTTGCGTGGGAAGGTCCCAAACCCTCCCGGGAAGTGGAACAAAGACACATGAAACTGTATTTTAGGTTAATGGGTGAAAAAGGCCACAACTTTATTGGTTACAGAATGTGAGTGATATTGGCTTAGGCATTGGAAACCACACGGCTATATCTGACTCCTGCCCATCTGCAGGAGTATTGGAAGGGTTAGCCACCAGTAGGGGGAGCCCTGCTGATGCACATCAACTAGGGACTCCCCCAGGGTCACCGCTAGGAGTCTTGCCATGGCCCTAGGGCGCCCCCCCTCCCCCGGGGTCTGGGGCTTCGGACGGAAAACCCCTCCTAAAGAACCTCCGCTCTCCTTTCTTCCCCTTCCTCAGCTACTTGCTCAATTCTGCAGTGCCAACCTCAGAGCCTTCCTGGATATTTCTCAGAACCCAGTGTAAAGTCAAATGGCGCTTCCTTAGTGCACCCAGAATGGCTCCCAGAGGGAGGTTGGAGACAGGAAAAAGCAGCCCACTTGGAACCTGATGCCAGTTTCATACAGATGGACCATTGCTCCATCTACCTCCTGTGGCTAATGGGTGACCCTCCACATGCTGTTGGACTACAAAACCCACCAGCTCCGGCAGCACAGCCAAAGGTCAGGGATGATGGGACTTGTAGTCCAGCCACATCTGGAGGGCACAGCACTGGTTACCCCTGGTTTAAGCTGACTAGCCAGTTGCTCTGCAGGGTTCCAGGTAGGGGGCTTCCCCCAGCCCTTCATGAAGGCACCAGGGACTGACCCTGGGACCTTTTGTATGCTATGAATGTACACAACAACAAGGCCACAACCTTACCCCTTAGCAATCACATCTTCAAATGCCCCAAACACCCAGTAACTTCCGTCATTGATAAGCAGGTATTTAAGATGAGGGCAGCACACTTACGCACACAAGCACCACCACCCCTGGCAAGTGTACTGTTCCGACCAGAGTTGCTTGCACTTTTCCTCATTCCGTCACTGGAATATAACACGGGCTGCACCCTGAGTCATCTGGCTGCCTGTCCTGCGTAAGGGATGGCCAGCCTTACTAGCAGGATCTGATGCCAGGATTTTGAACTATCTGAACAAAAGAAAGGCAAACACCCCAAGACCTAAACGAGATGCCACCGGTGTCTCTACTTTGCTAGTCAAAGGGTCTGAAGCTTCAGCCTGCAACCTGTTAATAAGAAACATATTTGCAAGGAAGCGGCGAGCAGCACACAGGCTGCTTGCCAGCTACAGAAGCATCTGTACATTGACTGCTCTGCAGGAGCCTAATTTTAAACTGGGCGATTTCTTCTCAATGAAGCAACAGAATGCCCACCCTTTGATCATGTGCCTTGGCAAAGAGTTGCCAAATCCCATTCTGCTCAAAAGCAATTTTGCTTCCCATATGTTCCCCCTCGCAGTACTGTACGTATCTGCTGTCGTCAGAGAAGGTGCCTAGAGAGGGAAAGAAGCCCTGGCAGCGGTGCTTGGAAACTCAGAGAAACCTACAGCCCATCCAAAAAAACATGTGCTGTACTAAGGCAGGAAGGCGGGGCGGGGGGAACCCTCAAGTCAATGGAGCAGGTGTAGTCAAAAGGGGTGGAGGCAGCCAGTCACAGACCTCTCCCTTCTCGTACTGACTGCAGGTCATGTCTGAGAGTTTTAAGAATGTGCTTGATTCAGTTTTAATGCAAATTGGGCTTTGCTCAATCAGATTTTTACATAATCAAATTGTATTTAACTTCTTCTTTATTTATTTATTTGCACTTTACTGTTTATATATTTGGAATTTTTGGAGTGCTTTAAAAGTTGTCAGAGGTCTGTGGCTAGTACAATAAATTTGTTGATGACTGAAGCTCAGCGTACAGGATTTTACACTGAGCTTCAGGATTTTAAATCCCAAACAAATTTTCTCTTTCCCTAATACCAGCAGTCTTCCTTCATCTGATAATGCCATTTGTCACTTATTCACAATTTCTTATGGGGTGTATGGGGCAAAGCTGATACATATCTACTTCCTGTTCAGTTCAACGGGCCTTATTTACAAGTGACTTTGTCTTGGACTACAGTATCAGCATGAAAGGGCTTTCACAGTAGGCATATTAATAATTAAAAGAGCCCCATGAGGAAACTGGTCATAAGTACCGTATTCCCACTGGAATGACTTAATCAAAGGTAAAGGTAAAGGTAAAGGGACCCCTGACAATTAAGTCCAGTCGCGAACGACTCTGGGGTTGCGGCGCTCATCTCGCTTTACTAAGCCGCTTCTGGCAAACCAGAGCAGTGCACGGAAATGCCGTTTACCTTCCCACCGGAGTGGTACCTATTGATCTACTTCCACACTGACATGCTTTCAAACTGCTAGGTTGGCAGGAGCTGGGACCGAAGAACGGGAGCTCACCCCATTGCGGGATTCAAACCGCTGACCTTCTGATCGGCAAGCCGAAGGGTCAGTGGTTTACACCACAGCGCCAGCTGCGTCCCTGACTTAATCAAAGGATACTCCAAATATTCAGAACTCAGTCCAGATTTGAACCAAGATCCAAATCTTACACTACATGGTCTTGCAAAGAAGGAAATGCTATCTAATGCTTAATTCAAGGTTCCCTGAACCCACTTGCCTGCTCACCAGCAGCAAGTATCTTTTCACCTTCTGACAAGGACAATCATGCCTGTCAGTAAAAGCCATTTGGGGGGGGGGGTTAGGAGAAAGGCCTTCTTTCTTTTCTTGTGTTCCCCATGGAGGAAAATATGGGTGGTTGATTTCACTCATTGCTTAAAACACTGAAAGGTCCGCTGGATTCATTTGCAGAAATCGCATAGAAGTTTGCCTGAACATTTTGCCTTACATTTCCTTCCAGGAAGCCCAGAAACTTACTTTAAAAATATTTTTAAAGTAACCTCAGACTCCAGGCCCCCTGTTGGTTGTAGACTGGGTACAACAGTGTTTTTTGTAATTGCTTCTCAGGAGTTCTGTTGGCAACGACCACAAATAATGGCTAGTAAGTCAAGCCCAAAATTTTAAACCAGAGCAACACATGGAAAAACAATTTACCTTCCCACTGGAGCGGTACCTATTTATCTACTTGCACTTCGTGCTTTCGAACTGCTAGGTTGGCAAGAGCTGGGACCGAACAACGGGAGCTCACCACGTCATGGGGATTTGAACCGCCGACCTTTTGATTGGCAAGCCCAAGCAGCACAGTAGTTTAACCCACAGCGCCACCCGCTAAACTTCTTTAGGTGGTTTCAATTTCCCAAAACTTTCCAGAGAGATCCATTTCTCAGTTAATCACTGGCTCAAGCCTGAGGCATTGGGCACCTCACTACTTCTTAGCTTTTGTCTTCCATGGTAAAACAGAACTCTTAGCTATTAAGCAACACCAGCACCAAGGCTTGCATGCATGGAATATGTCAACTGTCAATAGTCCCTATTGATTATTTCAATAAACAGGCACTGTAATGGAGAAGAGGTTAGAACAAAAAAACAGCTGGAATAGATGTAGAGAAGCTTTAGGCAGGTGGCTTGATCAGAGACTAAATAACTTTCCTGGGGGGGGGGGAAGTAGAGGGAGGTCTCTTTGATGCATCACAGATGATGGAATAAACTTCAGCTGCTGAGGACCAAAGCCAAGTAAGAGTGGAAATGCAGCACAAATAGCTCAAAAAAATATGTTTTATTGTATTATTTTTTAAGGTGGGGATTAGTCATCAAGGCAACTCTCCAAAAGGAAAATGCACATTCACCAACCTTTGACATATTCTGCAAACAGTGGGGAGTTTTGAAGAACAGAATCGCTCTGTGTGGGGTGTGGGGTGTGCCTGGCGCCAACACTCCTCCTCCTCCTGACAAAGCACAGGGGTTGACACTAGTATATACAAGATCCACTCAGAAAAGCACAGATTATAACTTAATAAAAACTAGGCTGTACGGGTGAAATTCGAAAAATTAGAATATCGTGGAAAGGTTCATTTCTTTCAGTAATTCAACTTAAAAGGTGAAACTAATATATGAGATAGACTCATGACATGCAAAGTGAGATATGTCAAGCCTTTATTTGTTATAATTGTGATGATTATGGCGTACAGCTGATGAGAACCCCAAATTAACAAACAAAGGCTTGACATATCTCGCTTTGCATGTCATGAGTCTTCCATTGGAGCCAAAGACTGTAAAAGTACTGGGACGATTGAGAAGCACTTAGCCTTTGTGAAAATACCACCTTTCCCCAACATTATTCACCACCACTGTCTCCCCTGATGGCTTCCTTTTATTTCTTCCTGAATTAATATCAGAAAGAAAGAAAAAAAATCCACAAACCAATCAGATTTGGCTACATAGGAGAAATGAGGGCTATTGAGAGTGAGGGCAAGTGAGGGCAACTTAAAATGTTTACCTGTTGTTGTTGTTGTTGTTGTTGTTGTTGTTGTTTTCAGTCCTGTTAAGGACATGGCCACACAAGACCTTTCTGTGTATGTTCCTGGTTCACTGCTATAGTACAAATACAGTGGTAAACAGTAGCTGAGAAAAGAATTTTGTTACGCTATGTTGAATTTTGAGCAACATAATTGTTCCTATAAATGTGCCACTATTCCCTACATTCCCTACAGTTGAACCATCAGCAGGTGTGACCTGCCTTGTGAAGGTCAGGAAGAGTGTTAAATGTTGGAGTCAGCTCAGAAAAACATTCTGGAAATAAAATAGGAAAAGTTAGGTTCTCGTGCCAGAGATACCCAGAGCCTTGGACAATTCCAGTTGCGAGTGGCAGCTGGACAAAATATAGCTAATTCAGGAAGAAGCAGGATCCAAGAGAAACAATGGTGCCGAACAATGTTGAGAAGGGTTTTTGGACCATCCAAAGTGTTTTTTTCAGGAAAATTCCTACCCTGCCAAATTTGCTAGGATTGGGATATGAAAAAGCCAGTTCTCATGTTATCACTTCTGCTGCAGCTGGAAGACAATACACCAATGGGCAGTTTGTTAGTTGCATTTTCCTATGTGGATATAACTCCACATAGGAAATAATGTGTATATTGTCAAGAAAAAACAAAATAAAAAATAAATCCTTCAGTAGCACCTTAGAGACCAACTAAGTTTGTCCAAGAACAAACTTAGTTGGTCTCTAAGGTGCTACTGAAGGATTTTTTTATTTTTTATTTTGTTTTGACTATGGCAGACCCACACGGCTACCTACCTGTAATTGTCAAGAAAGGTATCAAGAAAGAGGCTGGTCCACAGATCACACAGGGTCCTGTTTCCTGTAAAAATATGAATCTGCATGCAAAACTGTATATCATGTATGAGGTGGGCCTACATCTGCTGAACACCAGATTACTTCTGGACCACCAGCAATGTTCTGCAGGAAGACAATTTATGGTCCAAATACCACAGACGAGCATTAATCTCCAAACCTTGTCTTCTGCAAAGCCTTTCCTCCCAAACCCCTGCTTCTGCAGGCGTATTGCCAAGCAAAATAATATTCAGGAAAACCATGGATTCACTAAAGCCTTAGAAGCTGCTCCCAAATTCAGCCGGGGTCAACTTCTCATTAAGGGAAGACTTTCCTCCTGAGCCAGGTATGAGCCCTTGTGAATTGCTTAAATCCTCTTTTTCTCTAAATGCACCACCTGGCAGACAAAGGAGCCGGTAAACGATAGGAATGAAATCAATACCCACTCTGCAGTGTAATGGCTTTGTGAGGATGCTAAGCCAGTGGAAGAGGCTACAGATCTATTTATCCATCTCCTGCAGGGAGCGAATAAAAGATTGCTATTCAGACTCAGCGACTGTAGAGAGAATCACTCCTTGATTCTCTCTAGCTTGCGCCACCATTCTGGATGATCTGAGAGGCTCTGACCTTGGGAGGTGCTTCTTGGCTCTCAGAGATGGAGGCTGGCAATGAATGGCAACTTATGGCAGAGGGGACAACATTGCTCATTCCCACTGCTGGGAAAGGAAAAGAACAGGAGAGAGAGATGCAGGGTTTTTCTACCCTTGCTACCATCTTCAGCTCAAGAAGTTATTGGAGAATACTGTGGATTCAGGAAGAGGGGGAGGGGGAAAGTAGTATAAACACCGAGAATTGGGGAAACTGGAGTGGGGGACTGAAACTACTCAAAAAACCCATGACTGCTTTTGCAACTGCCGTGTGTGGGCGGCACGCTGTTTATGACTCTGTGCACGTCACAATCTCAATCCAAACAAAAGGCCCTTCTAAGGGCCAAATCTCATGAGGTGTTTCATTCATGCTTTTCAGCAAGCAAGCTTTCACCTTGGCAGCTTTTGCTTTGGAGAAAAAGCAGCTGCAGGGTCACGATGAGCTGCCAATCTGAATTGGGGCCCTGCATCGGGCTGTAAATCACCTCTCTGGCTGCTATTTGCGCACAAAGGTGCCGTTTGCAATAAAACAGCATTGGGGGGCGGGGGCGGGAACAAGCGGGCAGGAGGGAGTGATTTTCAGGAAGAAACTGACAAAGGGCCTCTGGACTGGGACCATGTTCCAGGTTGGGGCCTTGGGATTGTTTGTACTTCTAAATAAAAGTGGGCAAGTTAAGCATGTTCATTTAAACATGTGAGTAATGTTCTTGTATGAGGGGTGGGTGGGCTGTATGAACACCACCTCTGTTCAGGCTCCAGTTTTGAAAAAACCTCTACTAAAAAAATAGTTCCACAGCTGTGGATCAGTCGCTCACAACAGCTTGCTCTTGGTGCACTGATCACCTGCAAACCGAAGCACATGAAATATATGCAAGGAATTCTGGACTATGGAATTCTTGGAAGCCCTCCAAGATGCTGATCATGTTGGGCAAACAGAACACCTGCAGAATTGTACCCCTCCCCTATTTTGACATTCTTTCCCTTTTGTAGCCAACAAAACTTTACAGGATAAATGGACATAAATCTGATATCAGGAATCACAAGACAGAGAAACCAGTAGGAGAACACTTCAATCTCCCAGGATATTCTATACAAGATCTCAAAGTAGTTCTCTTAATACAAAGGAATTTCAGAAATAGACTGGAAAGAGAAGTTGCTGAATTGCAACTCATTACCAAACTTAAAACCATGGAGAAACCTGGTCTGAACAAAGACATTGGATTCTTATCTCATTATACATAACAAAGCTATAACAAAACAGTCCGTCAACAGGTTTTCCACACCTATCAGCCAATCACCCATTCCCACCCCCCTTCTGAGTAATACCTCTCCCCACTCCCTCATTATATATAATGACTTCTGTTTCAGTGTATCTGAAGAAGTGTGCATGCACACGAAAGCTCCTACCAAGAACAAACTTAGTTTGTCTCTAAGGTGCTACTGGAAGGAATTTTTTTATTTTTTATTTTGTTAGGACATCTAGATTTCATTTTAGCAGCCCAGCTGTTAGAACATTTGTTTCCATCAATGACACGGATGCCATTTCAGGTTTATGAAGAAGCAAGATTAATAGAAAGGCTTTTTGTGGTATATTGAAGGTTACATTACAAGCAGTACTGATCTGTTGATCTATCTATATTTACACAGTTACTTTACAGCATTTTTTATTCTGATCAAGTTATTCTTCACAGTTACCCATTTTATTCTTATAACAACCTTAGCCGAAAGTGAGTCACTAGCCGATGGCCACCCTGTAACCTTTGGGACTGATTACAATTCAGAAGGGATTTGAACCCCAGTCTCAATACAACTGACAACTTGTATGATGGAATGGTCCTCAGTACAAAAACCAAAATCCCTGCATAAAGAAAACTAGTAAGTCAGAGGCAATGCACCTCACACCAGCCTGCAGCATGGGCAACCAACCCAAAGTAGGGTTGTTACATGCTTCTTCAGATGAAGGATCATGATATCCTCATGAAGGCTTCAAAACACTTTGCGATAATACAGTGGATTCTGTCGCCCTGGCAGCTCAAAAAGACCCATGATAGGGTGTGCTCTGCATGCTGCCCTTTCTTGGAACATCAGTCTAAAGGCAGCTTGTAGCCCACCAGATATTACTGGACTTCAGCTCCCATCAGCCCCAACCAGCATATCCAACCATAAGGAATGATGGGAACTGGAGTCCAACAATATCTGCAGGGCACTGGGTTCTACAGCAGGGTTTCCCAAACTTGGGTCTCCAGCTGTTGCTGGACTACAACTCCCATCACCCCCAGCTAGCAGGACCAGTGGTCAGGGACGATGGGAATTGTAGACCCTGCAGTCTCCAGCATCCGATTTCCAACTACAGTGAAACCAGAAATCTACCGGTAATTTACGGTATTTTTGCTCCATAAGACGCACTTTTTTCCTCCTGAAAAGTAAGGGGAAATGTCTGTGCGTCTTATGGAGCGAATGCATGGTCTCTGGAGCCAAATTGCCCAGGGGGGAAAGGCAGATCCTGCTTTTCTGTTTTAGAAAGAGCTAAAGGCTAACAAGAGGGAGAGAGACTGTTGAAAGGAACCCGCTCAACAGCTGATTGCAGGAGATGGGGAGGGAGATAAGGGAGCTAGCTCCCTTCCTGCCCCGCCCAGGCCCCTTGCACAGTAGTTCCTTTGGGAGGGCTGAGGATCCTGGGAAATTGAGTTTTTCAGCCATTTGGGGCTTTCTGTTACTTTTCCTCTTGCTTTCTATTACTTGCTGGTGCTTACTGGTTTGCTTTCTTCTTGCTTCCTATTACCTATTGGTGCTTACTGGTTCTGCAGGCTCCCTTCCCAACCCCCAACCCATTTCTCTCCACAAACAGCCAATTCTTTTTTAATTGTGCAGAAAAGACCATTTTCCAATCAACCTACCCTGGGAGCGCAAGCTTCCACTGTGTAATTATTCAATAAGTCCTAGCACAAGAACAACAGTCGTTCTCTCCAGTGGAAGGAAGACATAGCCTACTGCTGCCTGAGAACACCAGCCAAGGATGAGACCCACGGCATACAGGAAGAAAAGGTTACTGCCCATAGGAGAGAAACAGCATGTAGTTTGTGTTGGGATGGATGCACCTCCTAATTCTCCTAGGGCTGGGAACCAGGGGATCCCAGAAAGTTAGATCCTACAACACAAGGCTCTCTTCCATAAGCCCTCTGCTCTGCTTCCTCGATATGGGCAACCACCAGACTGGCAGGCAGGCTGCTCTCTAGGTACTTGCCAGCAGCACTCTGGCCTCAGCACTTGACAAGTCACCATACGTTGCAAGAGAAAGAGAAGCATGTGTGCCTGAAAGACAGGTCGACAGAAGTGCAGGGCAATCTGACAGAAGGCCACAAAGCAAGGGCACAGAAATCCCACCCCCTGGACACTTTTGAGCCACTTACTACTTTCCCGTGTGTTTAAACGCAGTTCTATGTCCACGAGGTCTAGAAATGTTTTTGTAAAACAAAACCAAGGGTCCCTAGAGAGCAGTTTCTGCACCTGATTCTGGGCCCACGCAGAACTGCAGAAGGTGAGCAATTCTACCAAAGTTTGCCTGCCTCTGTGAATATTATCCACTAACCCTTTCTTTTCACTAGGTGACCTGCTAGAGTTGTTTTGCCCAAGCTCACTGGCAGAGCGCAAGCTTCACCTGCGTAACAGTGCCAGCCAGGCTCAGTCCTTAAACTCTGGGCACGCAATACATTTAAAGTGCATTCAAAGCACATTCACTGTAACTCTGTGATGGGTGAAACTACAGTGACCGGGATTCTAGGAGGGACAGCGTGAAGGCAGCCATGGAGATCAGGCAGCAAGACTGGGAAGGACTTTTGCCTGAGATAATGTAGAACTGCTGCCAGTCAGTAGATTATATCAGGCTAGATGATCTAACTGTCTGACTCAGAACAAGAAAAAACAAGGTCCACCCCCAGAAAGAATGTAAAAAAGCTGAGAAGCAAAAGAAAAATTACACTCGCAAAAATATATATTCAAACGATATTAATGTATTGGCAAAATGATAAAAGTAATGCATGGCAATAATGCGGTGAAATATATAAAACACATATGTTACACAAAACAGAACATGCTAAGTACAAAAATAGGGTTAAAAATAATGTCAAGGTGTTCAAAAGACAGAAAGCAAGCTAGTCCATTTGTTAGGTTTACATCATGTTTATGCATGGGAAATTGATCAAAATAAGAAAACATCTTCCACGTTGTTTAATTATAATGGGTAAAATGTAAACAATATGTTCCATGTCTACTGGAAACTTGCTGATAAATAAATAGCTTCTTGAAAGCTACCCAAAAACAAAACAAAACAAAATCATACTCATTATGCAATTTCTCTGCAATCACTGAGAAAAAGTTAATTCTATGAGGTTTGCAGCCAAAATCACAAATCCATGTTTTGCAAGACAAGCACAAGGCTAGTACACAGAGAGTTCTTGAACTTCCTAGAGATGATCCTCTGCGTATGGTACAAAGGAGACCATTCTTTATATTTCCATCTCCCTTTAAAAAGACTCTCTTTTCACCATGCCTCCAAGCTGTCCAGACATGCATGGCTAAAGCTCCTGCTTTCAGCCATCTTAGCTAAGACTACCAATTTTAATTTTACTGTAACTTAGAAGTATCTTTTGCACACTATGTTGCTGTATTTGCTGCCTGCATTGAAATGTAAATAAATCCTTTTCCCATTTATCTTACAAAAACATGTGGTTCTTTCTCTGCAACAGGAGTTAAGAGGTAGAGCTCAACGGACCGCAAACAGAAAGGTATAACACGGTATAACTGCCTAATTCGGGATAATGCGGGTTCCTGATCACATGGATACTTCTAACTACATTCAGCTGAAAGCTGTTCATTGGCTCTTGGAATCAAAGAGTTGGAAGGGACCCCAAGGATCATCAAGTCCAATCCCCTGCAATGCAGGAATCTCAACTCAACTCAATCTCATCCATAACAGATGGCCACCTATCCTGTCAGAAGTCCCTTTCAGACTCACACATGCGGGTCTCCTTTGGGGATGGGGACAACAAGGGTGGCTTCATCTGTGTAAACCTATTTGCCCTGTTCACACATTCTCTTTTAATTCCTGCAAAACTGTGATCACATTGGTTCACGCAATCACCCTTGTTCGGGTCCATGGCTGATAGCTGGCTAGATTTGGGGGGGGGGGTTTATCATATGGGAAGAATTCTAAATGGAAAGCAAGGATACAATAGACAACAGAAAGATTTAGCAAGATTCAGATCCTGACTTAGCTGTTTACCTCTTGTCCTTGTCAACATTCTTGAGTTTAGACTTCATCTGGCTCAGTCTGATTATCTGTTCCTGAATCCATGTGGCTACATTGCAGCTTCTCCCCAGGAGAGGGAGAGAGATGAAAACAGCCACCCAGAAGCAAACACGCCAACCTTCCCAGTTCTCTGCAAAGATTTTTACAGATAGTCCATAGCAAAGCTGCCGCATGTCTCATATTTCATTATGCATTCTATAAAATAATGAAAATTTCACATTAGGAAGAACTATTATTATCATCAGAAATTAAAACTTCCATTTAAATTGCCCAGACAAAATGAGTCAGGGCATATATTTGGTAAGGCCATTTATACAGAACAAAGAGCAAAAGTAATAGTAAACAGTGTGATATCGGAGGAAATTGAAGTTGAAAAGGGAACAAGACAAGGGTGCCCTATCTCCCCCTTATTATTCATTACGGTCCTGGAAGTCCTCCTAAATATGTTACGAAAAAACAAACAGATAAAAGGAATTAGGGTGGGAGAGAAAGAATACAAACTACGCGCCTTCGCAGATGATTTGATGCTATCCCTACAGGAACCGGAAAGCAGTGTCCCCAAAGCCCTGGAATTAATTGAACAATTTGGACGTGTAGCTGGCTTCAAACTAAATAAACAGAAAACCAAAGTTTTAGGTAAAAATATGAGTGTAGAACAGATACAAAGATTACAAGAGGGCACTGGCCTTAACTTTGTAAAAACTGTAAAATATCTAGGTATCAATCTCACAACAAAAAATTTGAACCTGTACAAGGACAATTATGAAAAACTGTGGACAGAGATAAAGAAAGACTTGGAGATATGGACGAGACTAAAACTGTCGTTAATGGGAAGAATAGCAGCAGTTAAAATGAATGTTCTACCAAGGATGCTGTTTCTATTCCAAGCCATACCAATTTTGGATAAATTGGATTGTTTTAAAAGATGGCAAAAGCCTAGAATTAAGTTTAAGATCTTGACAGACTCTAAAGAGAGAGGAGGCTTTGCCCTGCCGGATTTAAGACTTTATTTTGAAGCAGCGGCCTTTTGCTGGTTGAAGGATTGGTTTAAACTAGAGAACGTGGATGTGTTGGACTTGGAAGGACATGATAATATGTTTGGTTGGCACGCATACCTTTGGTACGACAAGGTTAAAATCCACAGAACCTTTAAGAACCACATAGTTAGAAAATCCTTGTATCAGGTTTGGATAAGATATAAAGACTTATTGGAGAGAAAGACTCCTAGATGGATCTCACCAGTGGAGGCCAAGGCCTACAAGAGACCGAATATGTCGGCAAGTTGGTTACGATATATGGACATATTGCAGCAGGAAGGGGACTCATTTAAGCTGAAAAGCTATGATCAAGTTAAAAGTCAAGTCCCTGACTGGCTGCAATATCACCAGGTACATGAAACATTTAAACTAGATAAAAAAATTGGTTTTCAAGTGGAAAAATCAAAACTGGAAACAGAACTGATTGAATCGAACTCTAAAAACCTTTCCAAGATGTATAATTTATTGCTAGAGTGGCATACGAAAGATGAACTGGTTAAATCGACAATGATAGATTGGGCGAAAGATGTGGGACATAATATTATGATGGATGACTGGGAGAGATTGTGGCAGAAAGGTATCAATTTTACTGCTTGTAACAGTTTAAGAGAAAACATAATGAAAATGGTATACAGATGGTATCTGACACCAGTTAAGATAACTAAGATGAATACCAAAATGTCAGATGTGTGTTGGAAATGTAAACATGCGAAAGGTACCTTTTTTCATATGTGGTGGTCGTGTCCAGGGGTAAATGCTTTCTGGGATAAGATATATAATGAACTTAAAAGGGTAATGAAAATTACCTTTAGTAAGAAACCAGAGGCATTTCTCTTGAGCATGACCAATGAAGAGATACCCAGTCAGGACAGAGTATTTTTTATGTATGCCACAACAGCGGCTAGAATCTTATTGGCAAGAACCTGGAAAGGTGAAGAGATCCCAACAGTGGAAGAATGGCAGATGAAGCTGATGGACTACATGGAACTCGCAGAACTGACCGCCAGAATCCGAGACCAGAGGGAGGAGAAGGTGTCGCAGGATTGGAAAAAATTTAAAGACTATTTAGTTAAATTTGTAAAATTGAACATTTGAGCAGAATTAAGCAGAAGATTGGCTTTAGCAGGGTTAGGTTAGTAAAAACTGGTTAGAAGGAATTTTTTGTATGAATGATTCAATGGTTAAAAAAGTATCTTAAGATTTTTATGTTTAAGTTATGATCTATATTTGATTAAGTAAAGCTAGCATCAAGAAATATGGTAAATGTTAATGGAATAAGATATAAAGCTACCTATGACATATATATGATTTGGAAGACAGTGGAGGGAACAGGGGAAGTCCCTTGAATAGAGAAGAATGTAATAAGTAAATCACAAAGATAAGTGTTGGTCAAGGTTAGTATATGTTTTTCTTTACGTTCGTTTATATTGTTATTGTTTTTATTGTGTTTATGTATTGTGTTTTTTATGGTGTTTATGTTTATGTTTATGCTATGTTTTTCTTTGTTTTAATGGAAAATAATAAAATCTTTATAAAAAAATAAAAAAGAGACTTGTAGCACCTGAAAAAAATAAAAAAAAGAAAAAAATTAAAAAAAAAGAAAACAGCCACCCAGAAGCAAACACGCCAACCTTCCCAGTTCTCTGCAAAGATTTTTACAGATAGTCCATAGCAAAGCTGCCGCATGTCTCATATTTCATTATGCATTCTATAAAATAATGAAAATTTCACATTAGGAAGAACTATTATTATCATCAGAAATTAAAACTTCCATTTAAATTGCCCAGACAAAATGAGTCAGGGCATATATTTGGTAGTCACAGAACATTATCACTGCTCCAACGTGAATGTTGTTTTATTGCTGCAGATCCAGCATGGTACCGAACACTCTCAGCAAGCTAGTGATGGCTTATGGTTGGGTTGCTGTGCACTGTAAGGCCTGAATGGTAAAAGCATAAGCATTCAGAAATAGGGAGGAATTACCTGCCTCAACAACTGGATCATATTTGAGAGGATCGAGCTGACTGCAAATCGTTCAGAATTACTAATGCACAAGAACAATGGAAATTAAAGAAAACAGGATAAACAACAAAAAAATAGGTGATGAAACGGAGAGCTAGTCTTCTGTAGTGGTTAGCAGGGCTGGCCCAAGACATTCTTGTACCTGAGGCAAACCACAACATGGCACTCCGTCCCCACCCAGGGAAGAAGAAGGGGTGAGTCAAGATGTATATCAGGAACACCGGGGGGGGGGGGGTTGCATTATTTCCTAATGATCCCTAGCATGAAATTTGCCTTTTTCACAACTACCACTCACTACATCAACATCTTCTTGGCAGGGACTTCTCGGTAGTTGCACCCGCCTTGCAGAACGCCCTCCTGTCAGATGTCAAGGACATAAACAACTATCTGACTTTTAGAAGACAGAGGGAAGTTTTTAAAGTTTGATCTTTTACTGTAGTTGATGTTTTAATTTGCTGGAAATCACCCAGGGTGGCTGGGGCAACCCAGTCAGATGGGCAGCAAGTAAGCAAATAAATCAACAACAACAAACAACAAACAACAACAACAACAACTCCAAGGTCTTGTTCCTGGCTCTGCTTGTTTATGCTTGGTTATTTTATCTTTAACAATACTTTCCACTAGTTTTCCCAGAATGAGAGACCACTGTGATGGCAGATTGAGTAAACAAACAAACAAACAAACAAACAAACACTGCACAACTATCTCAATCTTCTTGTTGCTCAGACCACCACACAAAGTGGAACGTGAAGCTTTTATAGGCCTGAGGCCTTGCCTCAATATATGTCAACCATTTGAAAATTTTCACACTTGCACACGGTCTGTACAAACTCCCATCATCCCTGACCCCTAGCTATGCTGGCTGGGGCTGAGGGGGATCCAACAACATCTGAAGGGCCATAGATTTCCCATTCCCTGGGGTTTGGGGCTTTCATTAAAACTATCTTACCTTTCCCCTCATAATTTGTACTCGGGTGAGGATTCCAATTTGACAGTCTGGCAATGCTGGTTAGCTGACCTGCTGCTATTAAGAACCGCCATTGCAGATCTGAGTGGAGTTTGTTTCTCTCTCTCTCTCTCTCTTTTGCCAAACCTTGGTATAGCTGCACAACGCAGAATGCCAGACCCTCCACGTGTCCTGATTTTCCAGGCACAGTCCTGGAATTACAGAAGCAGTCCTGGTTTCTGATTTGATCTCAGAATGTCCTGGTTTTCCTTTTTCCTTGGCCGCCACGTCTCAGAGGTGAAGAAACAGAGTCCTGTTTATACTGAAAACAAAATCCCTGCTTCAAATGAAGGACGCTGGCATATGGAGCCTTTCCTATAATTCTGAAGGAAAGGTCACCAATCCACTTTAAATTCTTTAATTGCAATGCTTCAGCAGCCAGCCATTTCTTAGGAAACACATGGGGTGTTTATTCCTTTATTGTAAATGGAGACCTACTCAGAAAGAAGCCCCACTGTATTCAGTGGAGCTTACTCCCAGGTAAGGTGTAAGGTGCACTGAGAACTAAGTCCCAATGAGTTTAATAAGATTTACTCTCTGGTAAGTTCCTGATCATTCCCACAGTTTCTACCATTATTATTTGTCCTTCCTTTTTCCCCTGACAGAAACCCAAGGCAGCTTACTGCTAGCAGTTTATTTCATTCCATTTATCTGTGGAAGGTGTTGGGCACAATCCTTTCCTTTGCATATTTTTTTCTTTACAACAATCTTGTGAGGTAGGTTCGGCGGAGAGGTTGTAACTGGCCCAAGGTGGCTCAAGGTGTGCAGTGAGATCAAATGCGGAGAAAACTTCCTGATGTAGAATTAGGTGGTAGAATTAGGTGGAGGGTATGGAATGCCCAGCTGTGAAACCCCAACTCCCGCAATCAGGACCTGTTTGGTTCAGCATCCCGTTCTCGCAGCGGCCAGCCAGATATTCATGGGAAGCCTGCAAGCAGGACCTATTAAACAAGGTGCAGTAGGCATTTCCTTTCTCTCTCCCCCTTTCCCATGCCCTGAGCCAATCTGCTCCCCCAGGCCATCAGGCATGAATGGAGATTGCAGAAAGGTCACCACATCCTCCTTCAGCCCCACTGATCATGCTTCTGCTATCCTCACTTAATCACCAGATGGAGTGAATATTACAGCAGATGGAAGCCACTCCTTCCTTATCCTCTTCCTTGTGTATGGAAGGAAGACTACAATATCATATGGCTGTACATACTAAGCAGACATACTACAATGAAGCGAGCCCTGCAGAATATAGCAAGACTTCTTCATCAATAAATATGCTTAGGATTGTGCTGCTAGCTAGCAAAGTTGACTCAAGATCTTCCAACACTGCCTCCTCCTCCTCCTCCTCCTCCCTCCCTCCCTCCCTTCCTTCCTCCCACCCAGCCACCCAAAAAGGCACAGGTGACTATGTGCAATACTAAGAGGATGGAAATGCCAAAGAAAAGTGAATGCCTGGCAAAAGGCAGGCATCTTTCTAGATGAAAAAAGATTGAAAGGTCTCAGGAAGAGCCTTGGCTGTATTTAGGTGGAACACAAACCAAAAATATAATGAGGTCTCGCTTTGGCTTAATGCTTCATTTTGAATTATAAATGTAGCCTCTGAAAAGATCTGGGGTTCCCCTACCCAGTCCCTGTGAGCAGTGTAGGGTTTGGGGGAAAGTAGGTGGGTATTGTGCATAACTTGGAAAGACAGAATTGCTAATGTTTCACATTCAATAAAAGAAATTTTGCAATCGATTCAGGTAAATAAATTGGGTGATATGGCTTGACTGCATCTGATCAGCTGGTTCAAGTCTCCCTTGAGTAACATCGGCAGATATACCAAGTTTGAAACCCTAGATGTATCATCAATCCCCCCAAAATCACAAGGGACCCATAATAACACCCCACCCTACAAATGCTGACATGTGTAACAGATCCTCACTCCTACTCCACACACATTTCTGCAAACAATCTGTATTCTTATGTCTTCTTGGGAGTCAGGCAAACAACCCAGTAGGCTGACTTCAAAAAACACATGCACTGGACTGGGCTGAAAGTTGCACTTAAGAAGGACACTTTCTATGTTCTATAATCAGATGCAAACATAGTGCAGCCTGGCTATAATGGACAGACCATAGGGGGCAAGTCTGAGTCAACATGGACTGGCATTCTCAAGTCCAGATCAGAGCTTGCATTGTCCAACACTCAGAACTGAAGTTCAGGTGCTGAGTAGGGAAGCACTCTTTCAAGTTTGATAGTAATAAACCAGGGGTAGGCAACCTAAGGCCCATGGGCCGAATGCAGCCCAATCGCCTTCTCAATCCGGACCGCGGACGGTCCAGGATTCAGCATGTTTTTACATGAGTAGAATGTGTCCTTTTATTTTTATTTTTATGACCAATATTTTATTGGGTCTTGTTTGATGAACCACAGACATTAACTATTTGTACTGATTCTTCTTCCAATAATTTGAATGTAAACCAGTCATCTGACAATTATGACTTATTTGATAGACCATTAATTCAAAGTAGAAAAGTACCAGTGTCTCAAATACTGTCATGTGAAAGTCATGGCTGCTTAACCAGAAATTTTATCTACTCAGTAATTGAACACCACACACACTACACACCCAGATTTCCAACCGTTCACAACACGTTACAAAGCTGTTGAAAAAAATAAACTACCACTACCAAAAATAACTCTCGTCACAGATAAAACAAATTTGGGAGATCCAACACCAGGGAACAAGTTGGGTTTTCTGAGGAAGCATTCTACTGATGACAAATCGAGGGGGATACGTGTTAAGTGTAAATACATTTTCCTACTTGTCACCATGTCAACGTTTTATCTGTGCTATGCTTCTTTTAACAATTACAAAAACCATCCCACAGTATACAGCAGGTGTGAGCAACTTGTTTGCCTCTGGGGACAATACTGGCATACGCTGGGCATATCTTTCCATTATATATTCAAATTTATTTGAAAAGGCTAAAAATTTAAGGAAACAAAGCTAAATTTAAAGTAACTGAAGTCCTGCATAAAAAATAGCTTTAAAGGGCCACATGTAAATTGCAAGTGGCCTCTGGAATGTTAAGGCTGCAATCCTATGCACACTTATTAAAGAATGAGTACCACTGAAACCAGTGGGATTTAGTTCTAAGTAAACATGTATAGGATAGCACGGTAAGTAAATCATTATTTTGAAATTCCCCCTTAATCTAACATTCCATTAATTCCTGGTTATATAGAGAGACAACCAGTACATGATTTTTACCTTTTAAAAACAAAGCATTTACACTCAAAACTACGTTAAATGGGATATTGAGGGAGGGATCCCCTCATGCTTAAAAATGTCTTTTCTAAAACCACTAAAAAACTTGCATTTACAAAATAGTTGATAAAAATATTCCTCTGAATTGTACAAGATGGTGGCAAACAAACCACTGATTAAGAAACTTTGTACAAGATGTTACTGAAATTTTGCTTCTTTTTCTCCCGCTGCATCAGATACTGGGGCCTCCTCATCACTTTTTGCTTCTCCATTTTCTGCAGGCAATTTACCGGTATCCTTTAATTCCTCATTGTTAATCTCTTCAGCCTGTTTACCTTTTGGTCCCTTTTCCCCTTTCGCTGGGGCTTTCTTTTCCTCAGGCTTATCCTTTGAAGCTGGCTTTTTTGGTTTGGTTTCAATTTTGGCAGTGACAGGTTTAGCAGACAGGCGTGCAGATCGCCTTTTTGGCTCTTCTTCAGCGGCGTTCACCTTTCTCTTAGGCATGGCGGAGTAAGCGGCGATGCCGAAGGACGGCGCTCGGCTTTCCCTTGTGCTTTTATTTGTTCCCTATCGTCAGGCGGCGGGAGCGGTGGCGGCTGGCACTTCTTACTCCAGCCCCACTGGGAAGTCCGACTCTCACTCCTGCGCACAGACCAAGAGTGTGCCCACCCGCCAGTCTGACCCCCCTTCTCCTCCTGCGACCATCCCAGCAGCGCCCATGTGTCCTTTTATTTAAAATGCATCTCTTGGTTATTTGTGGGGCATAGGAATTCGTTCTCCCGCCCCCCCCCCCCCAAAATATAGTCCAGCCCCCCCCCAAGGTCTGAGGGACAGTGGACCAGCCCCCTGCTGAAAAGATTTGCTGACCCCTGCCTAGTCTAACACTCTGAGCACTATGTTTCCAACATCTGGGTGTCAATAACAAATGGCACTGATAACAGACCCAGGTGAAGCCATAAGTAGTGCTGGGCCCACTGCAGAACTAGCTCCAGATGTCTGTCTGACAAGAAAGGACCTGACTCACCCCCTTAAAAAAGCAGAGCTAAGTTCAACCTTTGAAGCTGTCTTTTGGAGATCCATTATCCCAGGTAATGTTCGAAGCAGTACTCGAAACTAGCCAGGATCCAACTGCAACCACATGGAGATCTCTGGGTGCCAGGTTGGCGATGGGGGAAAGCAAAGGGTCACTTAGAGAAGGATCTGATATGTCTTCCTTGGAGCTTGAATTAGTTTTTACACGAGTATAATGTGTCCTTTTATTTAAAATGCATCTCTGTGTTATTTGTGGGGCACAGGAATTCATCCATTGTTTTCAAAATATAGTCCGGCCCATCACATGGTCTGAGGGATGGTGGACCAGCCCACGGCTGAAAAAGGTTGCTGACCCCTGTAATAAACTTTAAACAGGTCCACTTTGTCCATAATGCCTCACTCTGAGGGAAAAAAAAACAATTCCTCAGACCAAAGCACATGGGAGTGGTGAGCACAGGGCCTAAGGAGTAGTGCCACCACTTGGGGTGATGTTCCTAGAGACCTAGACAACAGCTTCCGAGCAGGTTGCTGGTTGGTCAGCAGCAGCAGTAGTCAGACAGTTAACCAGCAAAATGGCGGCATGCGGGTCTGCAGGTGGGAGGCAA
Source organism: Lacerta agilis (assembly GCF_009819535.1). Classification (NCBI taxonomy): domain Eukaryota; kingdom Metazoa; phylum Chordata; class Lepidosauria; order Squamata; family Lacertidae; genus Lacerta; species Lacerta agilis. The sequence continues at coordinate 34,272,081 of NC_046327.1, forward strand.
TGATGGGGGCTTGGGGGACACTGAACTGCTAGGCCTTCTCACCCACCACCTGAGGCAAGGGGCTCACCTTCCTTAACAGGTGGGTCAGCCTCGGGTTTAGTGGTCCAGTTTTTCTTGACAAGACCCGCAAACTAGTTTTCTAGAAACTTGCTTCTCCCGAACAAGAACCTTCTGGCAAGAGGTTTCCAGGATGCTCTACACATGGAAGTTTATCGAGGCTTATCAAGGCAAGGAAAATATTGCAGCCATGGCTCCAGTTGCCTGGAGATGAAATAGCACAGTTCCTAAAAGGTTTGCATCTGTGGTTCAGCAAAACGCCATTCATCACGTTCAATGAGCCTTGTCACATTTGTGCAAGAAGGGCAAGAAGTAAAGAGCTTGTTATCAGGGGCTGGAGGACGCATATATCAGTGCTCCCTGGGCCAACTCCTGAGGAGAACAGAGGAAGGTTGCCCTTTATTCCTCATACATTTGTGTGGTTCTAAAACTTGTACCTCAAACACCAGGGCTGGAAACGTTAAGAGGTACAAGCCTGTCCAAACGCATGTACCTCCTGAGGTTTGTGTGTGCTCATTTCAGATCAATATAAAGCTAGAAGCTAAAATGTGATGCAGGCTCCTAAGAAGAAAGAAAAGAAAAAAAGCCCCATGGCCAACTACAGTTCTAAATCTTCCCCCTTGCCATTCCCTGCCATGAAATCCCACAACTGTCACATGTTAAGAGAGGCCAAGGTTGCGCAACGCTTCATTGGGTTTTGAGGGGCTCTTGAGCTAGATGCCCTCCATGCCCTCTCTTCCTGAGTGGGACCACTTCCTCGCCACCGTCACCCCTGCCCGCTTGCTTGTCCTCTCCCTCTGGACTCCATCTACAGCAATCCTGCCCAGAAGGAAAGGCTTCATCATCTCATCTTCCTCTTCCATGCTTTCGTCTGCTCGCCCATTTGGAGAAAGAAATGGATTGTCATTCTACTGAATATAGCAGGCATGTCCAACAGGTAGATCACGATCTACCGGTAGATCACTGGACGTCTGCAGTAGACCACTGGTAGATCATTGGTTCCCTCCAAAGAAGCTGAACAACTGTGGCTCCCCTTAAAAAAGCTCAACATTTTACCTCCTCCCTGAAAAAACTCAACAACTTTGACCCACCCCCCCCCAAATATGGGCCTTCTTCCTTCCTAAAAAAAACAACAACTCAACAACTTTGACCTGAACCCCCCAAAAGTGGGTAGATCACTGCCAGTTTTTAACTCTGTAAGTAGATCACAGTCTCTTGGGAGTTGGCCACCCCTGGAATATAGCACTATATTCCCCATTAAAAATCCTTCGGTGTCCTTGGGAATTATGTCCCTGAGTTGTTCCCCCCAAAAATACATCAGTTAAATGATTTAGTTATTAAAACACAGGCAAGTAATGAAAGCAGAACAGGGGAAATAGTGGGAAAGAAATAGACTCAGATTTATATACAACATGGCTGGAGACTGAATTAGGCTGTCTCATAGGTTTAAGTTTGATTGGGGAAGATGATCTTGAAAACAATATAGAGGACCCCACATGGAGTAATTTATGGTTAAACAAACCATTTAAATCAATATCAGCTAGAGAAATAACTCTCAAAATTTAACACCAGTGGTATCGCATGCCAAACCAACTGGCACATATTATGCCTTCCGTCAATTCCAAATGCTGGCAAGGCTACCACAATAAAAGGGTATATTTACGTTTGTGGAGGACATGCCCATATGTTGAAAGGTTTCAGGCCTTATTTCATGTTGAAATGATAAAAATGACAAACACACTGATAGAGGTCACTCCATAATTATTTTATCAATATTTACATATTTACAGGATCTAATAAGATGATAAGTTCTAAGGATTTGATAGCATGTTTATTGGTGGAAGCTAGAAAAACAATAGAACTGGAGAAAAACAATAGAACTGGAGAAACCTCAATAATGTGTCTTTGAAGATTTGCTATGGAAACATATGATATATAGCAATATCAGGTGGAAATTACTTTATCCACATGTTAAATACAAGGAAAAGCACAGCCACATAATTTTATTGCTGTGTGGCAGGATTTTATTCAATATGCAAAGGACACTTACAGGGCATTTACCAGAAGGGGCGAGAAAGGGGTGTGCTGGATTGGTATCTTCATCAAAGCTGTTTAGAGAAGTTTTTAATATCTGATGAATTATTGTATTTTAATGTTTTGTTGGAAGCCGCCCAGAGTGGCTGGGGAAACCCAGCCAGATGGGCGGCGGGGGAAATAAATAAGTTGTTGTTGTTGTTGTTGTTGTTGTTGTTGTTGTTGTTGTTGTTGTTGTTGTTGTTGTTGTTATATCAACTATGGACAACTGATTAGAATACACTTAGAACCATGATGTAAGATTTAGATACTTTATCATTTCAGTCACCTCCATAATGGTTTTTGTGGTTACAGTCTGCATTTTGTATTTCATTTGTAGGCTTTGAGATTTTTGTTTCTGTATACTGTCCTTGCTATCAGCGTCTACCCAGTGGCAAAAGCAAAGGCAAAGGAAGGAAGGAAAAGAAAACAGAGTCTGGAGCTGTAGTGGGGCATAGAACTACTTTCTTTTTTTAATTAAGGTTTATAGAAAAAAACTTACTATCTTTTCCAAGACTTTTATATGGATACTATAAAAATACAAAAAGGTGAGGGGGGAGAGAAACAGAGAAAGAAAGAAAGAAAGAAAGAAAGAAAGAAAGAAAGAAAGAAAGAAAGAAAGAAAGAAAGAAAGAAAGAAAGAAAGAAAGAAAGAGGTTAAAATAGTGAGAAAGAAAAATAAGATTCAGAAAATACAGAACTTCCAATTCTTCATGTCTGCTATATAAAAACAATATTCACTTCATTCATCCAACCCAAAACCCCACAAAACCACATTATCTTCAATCCTCAAATCCAGATGTCATTATTTCTTTTTGTTTTTCACGCAAAAAGTCTATGAGAGTTTTCCAATATTTAACAAATGTTAACAATGACTTTTCTCTGATTAAACATGTCAGTTTTGCCATACCAACTACTGGTAAGCCCGCCAGTTTTAGCAGCCATTCTTCCATTGTTGGTAATGATGTGTCCTCCCGTTTTTGCGCATACAAAAGTCTCACAGCTGTAATCATATACTGTAACAAATTCCACAGCTCTTTTCTAACTGTATATCCATAGGTCCCAGCAGGAAGTGTTCTGGTTTCACTTGAAAATCAATGAAGCTACTTTCAGAGTTTTGCTTGTGTGTTTTACTTTTTAGGAACGCATAAAAGCTGCCTCAGGATTGAGTCTCCCATGCTTCATTTGTGGGGTTACACTTCCTAAATTCCAGCTAAAAACTCCAATTGGAACTGCTGACACAAGCAAATGTATGTATACTTTTGAGACAGCAGTGGGGGGAAATGCACCTAATTAATTCTTATTAAAGGCTCATTGCTATTAATCAGCCTGTTCTCCATTATTCCCCCCCCCCCAGTGTTTCTTCAGCTTCCAGATCCAGCTCTCATTTTGCTTCTGTTCTTCATATGCTAACTTTATAAGCTTTTATTAAATGAACTTTTTTGCTACATTAGATGCATAGTGTGTGCCTGGGAAGTTTAAGCTGATATTATAAAGGCTTGCAACTAGGTGCGGAAGGAAGAGGTTTTCATCTGCTTCTGAAAGTCTTGGTTGTATTCTCTGACAATTTAAACAATCTGCTACTTGGAATAAGTGCCGACAAGATGCAAGTATCTTGTGACATTTCGCTGCCTGCTTCTATTTCCTGAGCAGCACCTTGGGCCTCGTTACTACAATCATACTTAGCACAATGTTAACTTTGCTTAATGAGCTGGAAGCTTAAGCAAAAAAAAAAGTAAAAAAAAAAAAGTGAATGGAGCTTGGTCACAGAAGGTGCACTGAACTGACAACCCAGCAAATCAGAATCAGAAAGTTTTGTTAGAAGAAGGTTTACGTAACATGGTTTGTGTACACCATGGTTTGACATAATGTCTGAACAATAATTGCAGTTGTTGCTCCACTTCTAGAGGCTACCATTCTACTGAAAGAAGTGCTAAGCAGACAGAAAATGAAAACCAAGAAGCAGCTCTTAAGCTTGTCTAATTATTTGAAAGGTCAACCATTTGTTTCACTTCCAAGCTATGGTTAACACAGTGGTGATGTCTGAATTGGGCTATTGGCTTGTGAACCACCTTGTGGCACAATCTTGGGCGTATTTATTCAAAATTAAGTTCCACTGTGTTAAAACAGTGCACACTCATTGATTTAATTCAATTTAATTTACCGGTAATTTAATTAGAGTGAGGGATTTAAACACCAAGTGCTTCTGATCATTCCATCAGCAAAAGCTTTTCCACTTGCCAGATGGAACAATCACTCTCCCTGCCTCGTTATGTTCTGGGGGTTTAACTGACCCCCCAGAGCAGATCTGAGGGAGCAACGGGGAGGAAGCCCCCCTTGCCCTAGTGAGATCCATTGCACTGACTTCCACTATAGCACTGAGTTCACTGAATCCAGCCCTTAGCTATTTCTAACATTATTTATATGTCTACCTATGTTTTATTGTGCTTTTAATTCTGTTGGGAAACTAAGCCAGATGGGTGAGGTATAAATATTATTATTATTATTAGTTCTCAGGATGTCTCACAGCAAGAAATAAAATCATAGGTGAATAGGATCTCCAGCTGAGAGTTTTGATTAGTAGATCAGGTTCGAGGCATCGTTACTCTTCATAACATCCTTTTGAGGAGGGCAGTTCATAATACTGATGGAATAAAAACGAAGCACCAGAGAGAAATTCTGAATCTGCATGTGTATCTGTTGTGGACAAAAGTCCAATGCTGGGGTGATGAGTCAAGAATCACACCAGGGTGGAAAAAGAAAAGATTTATTCAGACTGCAGTAAGAGGGTACAAGGGAATCAAGTTCCAAAACCTGCCTATCTTTTCACGGCATGGCTCACACATCTTATGCAGTTTATTTCCATACATTAATAATACTATGATTCTATTGGCTATTAGCATTCAGCGTAAGCAATCACTATGGCAACCTAGTATTTCTTTTTTTGTCCTATCTCATCTTGCAAAGTCAGCAGTTACAGCTTCTTGGGTAAGCAGGTTAGGGGATGATGGAACGTCTGGCAGTTTTAGCTAAGTTTGCTGGTCGGTACGTTTTGGGGGGAAGTGGGAGAGGTGAAAATGGCAAAATCTAAACGTGGGGTGGGGTGTCAGGGTGTTAGCAACTTCTTTTCAGCTACTGCTGACTATTGCAATGGCAGATGTCAAGGAAATAAACAACTATCTGGCTTTTAGAAGACATCTGAAGGCAACTCTGTATTGGGAAATTTTTAATGTCTAATGATTTACAATTTTTAATGTGCTGTAAGCCACCCAGAGTGGCTGGGGAAACCCAGCCAAATAGGTGGGGTATAAATGATAAAAAAATGTTGTTGTTGTTGTTGTTGTTGTTGTCGTCAGTATTGAGGTAGGTGGGGTGTGTTAGAAAGGCCAGCAAGTTGCAGAGAAGGCTAAATTATGCCTACCTTGATTTGAGCGAATGCCTATTATTTGAAGCAAAATGGAGTCTATTTGGTTTTCCTCTTCTCGTATTCCCATCATACATTTTCTGTCACAACTATGAGCTTGTCAAGCAAGCAGATTAGATAATTAAGTATTGCTGGTCTACACACATACACACACACACCCCTGTTATAGCTAGCTAGAAGTTGGCTAAAATTAACACCGTTTATAGATAGACAGAACCAGAGTTCCAGAATATTGCTGATATTTCTGTCACACACGCCTATGATTTTTACAGTTGTAAAGAACTGAATGTGGGTCACAATCCCAGAAAGTCCTTTGCGCACGTGTTGTGGGGATTTCAAGCCTTTTGTTTTTCTGCCCCCTTTCCTTCTGAAAACTGCACATATGGGTTGAATGTCTGATGAAGACACAGCAAACTGTAGGTGGGTGGGTATACACACAGGGCCGGATTGAGGTTTGATGAGGCCCTAAGCTACTGAAGGTAATGGGGCCATTTATATGTCCAGCTGTCCTTTGTCAACAACTAATTGTGGCTGTTTTTTGTGTTGAATATATGCTATACGGTAATTTATGTTCCTAATAGGTATCTATTTGCCATTTGCACATAACATAATATGTATCTTATCAAAGTAATTGATATAGAAATGAGCAAATCAGTGATATTTTAGGGAGCAGGCTAGCAGGCGGGACCCATGACTTATCGTACATCATAGGAGCCTACACAACACAAAACACTGTTGCTGTATGTAGGTTTTATTTTATTTGTTTTTTATCTTATATTTTAGAAATGTACATCCAGGTTTCCCCCCCCCCCTTTAAATCTTTTGGGGGGGCCCAAGAGAGTGGGGCCCTAAGCTATAGCTTGCTTAGCTTATACGTAAATCCGGCACTGGGTATACAGAGTCAATCTTAAAGCTGCTGCTCTTCAATTAGGGAATAAGTTACACAGAAAGAAAAGGCCCTGGTGGATTGCTTTGAAGTCACTACAGTAGAAGATGAAAAAATAAACTGCCCCCCAACCGCCCTGCCCCACCCTGTATTTTGCCAGAACAAAGGTGGCAACCATACCAGTAAGTGAGGCTCTGCCATAGGTGGCAAGGAGGGGCGAGTGGCTTGTACACAGGATGGCACCTGCCTGACAGCAGAATGTACCAGGCTGCCCCTGACTTCCACACTACCAGTTCCAATGGGCACCACCCTCACCTTCTGACTAACTAAGGTAGCTTTACTGGCCAAGGGAGCCGACAGCCGTTTGTCCGCAGACAGCTCCCAGGTCATGTGGCCAGCATGACTAAGCCACTTCTGGCAAAGCAGATCAGCGCATGGAAACACCATTTACCTTCCCGCTGGAGCGGTACCTATTTATCTACTTGCACTTGACGTGCTAGGTTGGCAGGAGCTGGGACCGAACAGGAGCTCACCCCATCGCGGGGTTTCGAACTGCAGACCTTCTGATCGGCAAGCCCTAGGCTCAGTGGTTTAGACCACAGCACCACCCGTGTCCACACACACACACACACACACACACACACACAACTGATTAAAAGGAGCATGTGTCATGGGCAGAGCCAGGACTTATTTGGGGAGGTGCTTTATGTTGTGGGGGCAGAACTGAGTTATCTGCAACACAATTTGACAGTTAGTTAAGTATTTTTATTTATTTACTGGATTTAGGGGGGCAGCTGGCCCCCTGCACCATGGGCGTAGCCAAGGTGGGGGCAGCTGTCCCCCTCAAATCAAGTAAAACAATAAAAATACTTAACTAACTGACCAATCACATTGGTTTAATCTCACTGCACACAGGTGGTGTAGTGACAATAAAGGTTTATTTATTTTTTCTGCCCCCCCATCAAAAGGCCTCCCCCCCCCCACCAAAAAGCATGGCTATGCTCATGTCCTGCACCCTGTGGCTATGTTCATGGCATAATGAAGTTTCCTAACCACTGCTTGAAGAAAACAGCCCTTGAGAGTGAGGGAATGACACAAAACCTGCTTGCAGCTAGATTTTTTTCTTCCACTGCTAAACTGAGCACTTTGTCATTTTTGGTAGCAAGGTATTTTAGCCTGGGGCCTTGTGGCTCTAAGGGGAGGATGGAAAGCTGAGCTTGTGACAAAATATTCAGAACAAAGGAGTCTGGGGCACGTAATTCGAGGCCATTTCTTTGTGGAGGGAGACGTTAACATTTAGAATACTGCGTGCTCTTTTAGTCGCCTCCTCCCAAAACGGGTATCATAAAGCAGGGAAAGGTTCAGAAACGGGCAGCAGCAATGACCCAAGAGCTGTAGCATCTCCCTTAACAGGAAAGGTCAAAGCATCCAAAGGTTCTCTAGAACCAATGAAATTGATTTAGCAGTATATTTGGGGCTTACAGATCTCTAGATTGAAGGACAGTTCATTTATACCCCATGTTCCCACAAGTACCAGGCATGGGGAATCTTGTTCAGCTTGGGGTCCACATTCCCTCGTGGGAAACTTTCCAGTTCTACAAGAGAGCAGAGGGGAGGGCAACCGCTGTGTCTCTTTCCTCTGCACTGCAGGCTGCATTCTAGTCACGCAAAAGGAAGAGGTTTCTACACATGCAGACCCCCAACCAGGCCAGCAAGAAGACCTCCACTCAGCTGAAGGGCACATTCCAGCCTGCCAAAAGTGCTCAAGGAGGAGGATGCAGAGTAGAGAGGCTTATTTAGCCCACAGGCCAAAAGTTCTCTACTTCCGTTGTAAACCCTGCAGCTTCTCTTTCTTTCTGCTTCATGTAGGATCTCCATTTTTTTAATTTTTGCTTATCAAAACTTTTGAGGAATGGAGTGATCATTCTGTGATACTGTGTGGTAGTGTTTTTTTAATGTGTTTATTAAAACAAAAACAAAAACCTTTCTCCAGCGATTTCCGCTGACCAGAACATTTTTAGCAGTGCCATGAGATGTTTAATCCTTAACACCAATAAGTGGAACAAAACAAAATAAAAAAACTCATTCCAGTAGCACCTTAGAGACCAACTAAGTTTGTTCTTGGTATGAGCTTTCGTGTGCATGCACACTTCTTCAGATACACAAAAGCTCATACCAAGAACAAACTTAGTTGGTCTCTAAGGTGCTACAGGAAGGATTTTTTTTAATTTTTAATTTTGTTTTGACTATGGCAAACCAACACGGCTACCTACCTGTAACCAATAGGTGGCGTTTGTGTTTTCATAGCTTTGTTATTTTACTTTTTTGCTTGCATTTTTTTAAATTGATACTCATGTATTTCACTGCTGTGATTTCTGCATTACAGGGGGTTGGACTAGATGACCCTTGCATACCTTACATCCATACTATTCCAAGGTTTTATGCTTCTACACATACTGTAGAAGCTCTTTAGGAGGAAAGCCAATTCATAATAAATAAATAAATAAATAAATAAATAAAATCTTACTACAATGTCTCTGCATGTAATGGTCTTTGTGACAGGAACAATAGGAAGCGAAATAATCAGTTGTTCTTTCCCCCCCTGTACCTGACAGTTGTGTCTGCCACTTCCCTATCCTATTTTGATTGACAATACAGTGGCATTAAGGCTTTAAAAAAAAAAATCTTCAATACTCTTGGCATGGACAAAATGTTCCAAAGAAGACTCTGCCTTTTTATTGGATAACCACCAAATGTGCTTTACTAGCGTCTAGACTTGACTCTACATTGGGATGCCCTTGAAAAGCACTTGGGAGCTTCAGCTGGGTTAAATGGCTGGAACTAGTTGCTTGGAGAATATCATGCTGGTATTATTTGATTTTGCATTGGTTACTACTATTGGTTTCTGAGCTCAGATCAAGGTGCTGGCAGGGGCAGAGGAAGGGGGGTGCGGTGGCGGCGGGCCGCCCTGGGTGTCACCACTGACAAAATGCCGGGTGCCACTCACCACACTGGGGGAGGAAGGGGCCTACAGCGCGCCCGAGCCACGCGTCTCTCCTGGGAGTGATGCAGTGGCTTGGGTCCCACAGGCTCCGCGCTGCCCCAAACAGTCTGCCCGTAGGGCAGCTGAGTGGAAGGAGGCAGGCAGACTCCTTGAAGGCCCCGGCTCACCCTGCCCCTGGTTCTCATCCTGGGACAAAGTTCTTAACCCGAGGGACTACTTCCGGATTAGTGGAGTCTCTAACCCGAAGTGTTTGTAACCCGAGGTGTTTGTAACCCGAAGTACCACTGTATTTCCTTTCGTCCTATCTGAGAGCCACTTGGTAGGCTTTTCACATTGTGTGCGTGTGTGTGTGTGAGAGAGAGAGAGAGAGAGAGGGAGAGGGAGAGGGAGAGAGGACTAAAGTTAGAAAGGATTATTTCCTGAACAGTAGCTGTATTGGTCTGTTGCACCAAACTTTCTTTCAAGGATAGAATGTGTAACTTTGGTTGGATCATGCCTGACATTTTAATAATGGAGAGGGAAGGGAGAGGAGCAGAGGAGGAGTAGACAAGAGCCCAATTATCTGCATGGAGAGGGTCCAATAGAACGAAAGGGGTTGTGCAATTTGTTCACCCCTGGGGAAGTCTGATTCCTGGCACTTATGATTGCAGGTACAGCAGACTTTTGTCTCAAGGTGGGAAATGCAGAATTTGCCCTAGAATGATGGCATTGTTTTAGCTGCACATCACTATTTGCTCAAACTTTAGATTTATTTATTTAATTTATTTTTTAGTTTCTATACCGCTTTATATTTCTAATAAAAATCTCAAAGCGGTTTACAGCATATTAAATCAATAAATCAAGAAAACATTAGCCGGGCGATGTTCCACCTAGGCCAGGTGGAAACGGCCTTGCAGGGAGCGGTCTTCGCACTCACAGCCAGGCGATGTTCCTCCCGCCTCATGAGGAGCCTCTTCAGTAGGGCTGGTGAGTGTGGGCCTCGCCCCCTAGGCCAGGTGGATGTCCATATGATACTGTGCCTAAGTATCTAACGGTTATATTTTGGCTGTGTTTTCCTCCAGCATGCCTTCTATCACCAGCCTTCCCAGTACCAAAGCTAAAGTTCGCATTATGGCTCTTTTCCGGTATGGCTGCTGTTCAGGGTATCCTGTTTGCAACTGGGTGCCTTTGTCCTGGCTCTTATTGGCTGCACTATGAACATCACCTCCACATCTGCCAATCTTGAATGGAGAGTGTGGCAGGTTGAGAACGTCATGGGCAGCAACAAACCTGGCATTGTGGGCATTGGGATCCGGGCCGCCTGTTCCTTGTGCAGAATTACAATGAAGATCAACATCATATGCGTACCATTAAACGACGAGGAGTCCCGACTCTCTGAAATCATCCTTGCCCAGGACTTGATGCCATTGGCCTCAATTGCCAATGCGGTGACCGTTTTTTGTATGGCCTTTGCGCTTTATAACATCTTTAAGCTGGGAAAACACGATGATTTCATCGCCACTTTCTTTCCCATCGGAGCAATTATGGACATGGCAGCAGGTACACTGGTACCTATTTCCATTTCGTGGAATCTGCATTCTAAATTAACAAACGAAGGAATTAAGCTTCCTGAGGTTTTGGGGTTGCCTCCCATTCCAAAAGTACAACGTGCTAGAACTTCTACCTATATTGAGTTTATTTCAGCAGCTTCACAGATCTTAAGTGGAACGCTGGTTCTGGGTGAAAAATATTTTTGGGAAATGAGTGAAATAATCACTTCCAAGCAAAGTAATAATCACACCCAGAAAGTGTTACAGACACTGAAAGCCCAATGCTTTCAGTGCGGGCATTACTGTATTGCTCTTCTGTGACACTTGAGTGTGAAGAAAAACCCACTATTTGGTGGAGATATCAAAGGAATATGAAAATGGAAACCATGCCAGACTCATTAGGAATGTGGCTAAGGAATGGCTCCAGTCCTGTGACTGGCTTTTTAAAAATCTTAGCGTGGAACGTTGTGCATATTTATTATCAAATTTGTTCGTTTTTATCTTTCCTTATGCATATTATGTTTACCGTACTTTTTTGTTTTTAACTGAATGCTCCTGGGATGATTACAAAATAGGGTGAAATAGAAATGGGGGGAATGAAAAGAATCAAATTGTTATATCTAGATATAGATTTTGACCTCTTTTAGCAATAAAAAGAATGTTATCTCATTGCACACTTATGCTGGAGTGCTTATTTTGCTGCAGACTCTGCTGTCTATTGTGCTTTTCAAGTTTTCTGCATTTCAGAAACACTGCAATTCTCAAATGTTCTGGGGCATGCTTGGGGTTTGGGTGTGTGCAGTCTGTTTTACAGAGAATACTGGCCAAGCCTTTGAGTGCCTGTGTGCTGCTCCCAGCCCTGGCCAGCAAGAACAACGATCAGGGACACTCGGTTTCAGTAGTCCACAGAGACCTAGGCCACTTCCAGCTTTAGGTAGAATAAAAAATTAAAAATGATGGAACACAAAACAAAATAGCTCCACACATCAAAGAAGTGAGACGTAATTAAACATGACGAAATATCTGCGAACAAAAAACAACCATGTCTTTTACCAAATCATATCTCTCATTTCAACGCTAAGCTGAGAGTGTGTGTCACATTTTGGTCTGCCGCAGGTAGAAACAATTTGAGAGAAGAATCAAATACAAAAAAATTAAGAAGTGACTAAATCTGAGGCCCACTTAATTATACAAACTATAATTTTGAACAGATCCATGATTTTCTGTAAACTTTTCAGTTTTAATGCTTCCAGAAGGTTGGGTTTTCTGCCAAATTTCACCAGATTTTATTTTATTTTATTGCTACCATAAACACAGTTCTGGCCCTTACAGATTTCCCAGTGATTTTCAGCCAGGAATGACTCTGACAGAAGACCACAGGTATTTAGGAACAAATTTCCCTGTACAACACAGTAAAATTGTTATCTATACAGACTGTGCTCTCTGTGTCTATAATCCATACTGCAAAAGGAAAAATACATTACACATTTGTAAAAGTCAACAGTTTCATAACGAAACCTTGAACGTAGCACATCACATGGAGGTGGGGAAGGCAACTTACATTTAATCAAATGTGCTTTACATTTAAGATGGAGAATATTAAAATACATTCACTGGGCTCTAGGAAAGACACACATATTTCCTGCAGAGTTTGTGTCAGTGCTCTCTTGGAATAGGCTCCTTGATTATAAAGCTATCAATGCCGCCTGCTGTTAACGTTCCTGAGAGATGGGTTAGGCTGCTAACAGCTTTGCTTGCCTGGAACAATTTTGTCTTCTTAGAATTGGCTCAGGCTGCAAGAATGCTCCACCAAATGGCTGCAGTCTGAGTGACAATCAGTAGGCCTATATTACAGAGCAAGATCCACCCTGTAACATGGACAGGTGACCATCACACATCCTAGAATGTCAGTGCAGGAAAAACAAAAGACTGCCTGCAGCTCACTCTCTGAGCATATGAATGCTTGCAGAATCCCACTATGGACTTTGGATTCCCTCCCCCCTTATAGACCAACACAGGATTATTAGTTGTTGTTTTTTAATGAGAATTGCAAATTGAGCCCTTCAAGAACAGGATAATGAAACTGGAGAGAAATGAATTCCTGTCGCCTGCATCTGGGATGTTACCTTTTGAGGGTTACATCTCCTCCAACCACTAGGTGATGCTATGCAATTTAACTTCTATTGACTTTTTTTTCTTTTACCCGGTATACCACCTAAAATATAATTTCCAGCTTTGCTATTACGAAAGCCAGTTGAGGCTAGTTCAGGAGGGCAAGTAGGGTGCTGCCCCACCAAATCTCACCAAATCTTGTGGCTGGGTGAGAACCCTGGTAGAAACCTCTGACTTCCACTTGGCTGGTACCCAGTATGTTGCCTGTGGAGAACGTTAAGAGTCATGTCTGCCTCTGGCCCCATCCACCACAGCATAGGAGCCAATTTCTAGGGGCTCAAGCCCCTTCACTCCCTATAAAATATTTGGAGGGCAAGGCCCCCCAAATTGATAGGCATTGCCATTCAAATGGGGTGTGTATGTGTGCCTTGTTTATGGAAGACAATCTTACTCGGCTACGAGAGATCGCCAAAGAAGAAGAAGTATGTGTGCCACATCTTGTGATTGATTATCTGAGCCCCTCCTTGGGGTTGTCTCAAGGCTTTCTGGAAATGATATATAACGAGTTAAAGAAAATGTTTAAGAACACTTTTGTTAAAAAACCGGAAGCCCTTTTTACTGGGTATAGTAGGTGAAGAGATACCATGAAAAGATAAAAGACTGTTCATGTATGCTACAAGAGCGGCAAGAACCCTTTTAGCCCAAAAATGGAAACAGCAAGAAGTACCAACGAACGAAGAATGGCAGATAAAAATGATGGACTTTGCGGAACTGGCAAAGCTGACAGGAAAAATCCAAAAGCAGCATGATCAAGTATTCCAAAAAGACTGGAGTAAATTTATACAATATTTGAAAGATCATTGTAAACAATTAACAACACTAGTAGGGGTATCTGAAGACTTGTAATGAGAATTTTTTTACCTTTCTACATTTATTTAAATTTTGAGGTATTTTGTGATTGTCTTATTAGAATTGGAAAATATATAATATGCTGTGGCATAAAGGTTAATTTTGAAAGCCAAGAGGTGGGAGGGAAGGAAGTCGATAGGCTCTAAAGAGCCAAAGAGGTAAAGCGGATAATAATGATGTGATTATATATGTTTAAATGGAAAATTAATTTAAAAAAAAATATCTGTGCCCTTCCAGTATTTTGTTCAAGTTGGCACCCCTGCACCATAGTCATCCAGCCCCTGAAAGGTTCATGAGGGAATGCCACCCTCAGACTGAAAAACACTTCTTGCCTCTTATCACAGGTGTGCCTCCGAACATATAAGGTGTGAAGAGGCCCTAAATAATCAGCCTATGATAGTGCAGTGACATGAAGCCTGAGACAACCCCAAGGTTTTCGTTTCGGAAATGTGCCTAGGACTGCAGCTTTAGAGAAGTCAATGCTGAGGATATATCCCTCTAGTGTTAGAAAGACGATTCCCAGATTAGTTTATAAAGTGGGCTGCACATTAATACTAATCTCAGGGCACATCATGCTGCTTCAACTAATAGGGCTCGTGGGGACTAAAGGACTATTTATGGGTGTTTTCTTTCAAAAAAGAAACATTTAAAGGACCTTCTAAAAATAAGCGTGCTTTTGGCTAATACCCCTTCTCCAGCACACCAGGGAGTGCTAATGATGGCATATGCTGCAAGCTATAATTGCATAGCATTAAGACACAAGATCTGTTGCATGGCAGTTAGTTGGGAATCCAAAACGCGCCCCATTATTGATAATCACCATCTTAACTCTGATGCCTTTGTGCCTCACAATAGTAAAAGAATAGCAAGGCCAGAGTTCTTTTGTGGCTAAGCCAGAATGCTATCTTTCTGACAAGTCCTTGCCAAAACTGGAGGGGGGCAAAGCCAGGAACGGAATGCAGCTCAAGCAGGGTAGTGCGGATGCAGGCAAGAGGAATGCAAATGCACGCAGGCTGTACTGCCACATGGGGCTTGGCCCTTAATAAGAGGGTGATGGAGGTGGCTGGCACAACATTGTAAAGTACACTTGGCAAATACACAGGGGTATTCTGCATGTTTGCAGCTGTTTGTGGTTCCATTTGATTTGTGTAGTCCAGACACGTCCAACAGGTAGATCGTGATCTACCAGTAGGTTAGGTCACTGGACGTCTGTGGTAGATCACTGGCTCCCCTCGGAGAAGCTCAACAACTTTGGCTCCCCTAAAAAAAGCTCAACATTTTTGCCTTGCAACCCCAAAAAGCGGGGCTTTCCTCCTCCGTCAAACAAGCTCAACATCTTTGACCTGAACCCCTAAAAATGGGCCTTCCTCCTTCCTAAAAGAATTTCAGAGCAACTTTGATATGAACCCCCCAAAACAGGGCTTTCCCCCCTAAAAAAAAGCTCAACAACTTTGACCTGAATCCCCCAAAAGGGGGTAGATCACTGCCAGTTTTTAACTCTGAGAGTAGATCACAGTCTCTTGGGAGTTGGCCACCCCTGGTGTAGTCCAAATGATGTTAGCCTTCAAACAAGACCAGTCTCAATGCTTCCCCCCTGTAAATTCAGGAAAATGCAGCTCCAAACAGCTCCACTTGGCGCTGTAGACTATTTGTTTGTATTTGGGGGTGGGTGCTGGATCAATTGTCATTTTCTGTTACTCCGCTTTCCATGCCCACTACTTCCTCAATGCTTTAATTTCTTTCCTGGCCCTGCTCATAACTATAAACAATGTATACACACCAGACACTGCATAGCAATCTGAAAAGTATATGATTCTTATTTCTTTCCCAACTATGCCGGTAACTATTTCTGGAGTATTCCTAAACTAAAAGGTAAAGGTAAAGGACCCCTGGACGGTTAAGTCCAGTCAAAGGTGACTATGGGGTTGCGGTGCACTGTGGTCTAAACCACTGAGCCTCTTGGGCTCGCTGATCGGAAGGTCGGCGGCTCGAATCCCCGCGACAGAGTGAGCTCCCGTTGCTCTGTCCCAGCTCCTGCCAACCTAGCAGTTCAAATTCCTAAATTAACCACACACACACACAGGAACCAGGGGGAAATAAAGATCTACAATGGGATCTGCTAATGTTGCTGTGGATCCTGCTGTCTGAGGCAGTCGCCCCACCTTGTCTCATGGGTGGGCTGGCCCTGTGTGGATGGTTTTGATTCAATTAATATTGCCTTTCCCATGAAAGTAGCTAATGCAGCAGAAGACAGAATCAGGATTCAAGATGACCTTAAAAGATTGGAGAACTAACAAAATGAATTTCAATAGGGATAAATGTCAGGTTCTACACTTCGGCAGAAATGCACAAATATAAGGTCTGGGGCACCTGGCTTGCCAGTAGTACTAAACTAATCATGATCCTTTGGCTGAGATGTTTTCAGCATTGGCTTTGGGCTCAAAGCTCCCTCAAAGCACAGCAAACAGGAGATTATCAAAGAGGAGATCATCACTCAGAGGATTTATGCAGGCCCCCTCTGGAATGGTGGCTTGAGAGGGAGGGAAGTTAAGGAGATGAAGGAGGTTTTAAAGGGAATTTCTGTCACAGGGAAATGTATATCTCTGATCTGAATAAGCCACTTAATACAGATGGTGTGGTTGGGAAGTTCAGAGGCAGATTTAATCATAAATCTCTCTGGATTAACCCTAATGGCCTGATGTGTGTAGTGAGCATACAAAGAGGAGGAGGGAGAAAACACTCTTTTTTCTGTTGAGATTCCTGCATTGTAGGGGGTTGGACTAGATGACCCTTGGGATCCCTTCCAACTCTACAATTCTATCCATTCCAGTCTCCCCCACCCCGGTCATCCAGTATTGGCCTCAATCCACCCAGATATGCTGCTGCTCAAAGCAGCAACTAGCTTCTCATTCAAGGAATCCTATTCTGAATTGCACAAGCAACACTCTAATTTACCGTAGCCCCACTCTGCTCACCTGGGCAAAGGTTAGGCTGACACCACCAGTGTCTGCAGCTACCAACAACTCCTGGCATCAAAAGTTCTGGCACCTAAAAGTGGCCTGGGACTTGAACTCTTTGAATCACTCCAGAGGCAGAATACTTAAAAATAAATCAATATAATTTTTAACAACGGGTTCATCCGAAAATAAACTCCATCCAAGTTGCTTTTTTCTGCTTGGATGGCAACCTTGTCAAAGTATTCCTTTTACATCTAGTTGAGGTATAATGTTAATATTGTTGCACGCCTTCCTAGCCTCCAAGCAGGTCAAGATAGCATGGTGCCAAGGGTTCAGTTTCCTTGAAATGAGGTACAGCAGTGACTGTGGTGTCTCTAGGATATATGGTTTATTTACAGATATATACAACCTGATCCTATGATGGAGGGGCTCACAGCATCAACACCCCAATAGGTCTTGCTTCTCCTATAGTCATAGCCTTGGATTCCAGCAGAAATCAAGCATGACTCTCGCCCTCTGGCTTCTGCCTGCTTCTTGCCCAGTTCTCTCTTACACATTGCTCCGGCTGTTGTCCTTCTCTCTATCAGCCAGGTGAGGGAGGGGGCCCACCACTTTGCTCTCTGCCACAGAGCCACTTGCTTTCTTATACAGTGGTACCTCTGGTTATGAACTTAATTCGTTCCGGAGGTCCGTTCTTAACCTGAAACTGTTCTTAACCTGAGGTACCACTTTAGCTAATGGGGCCTCCTGCTGCCGCCATGCCACCATAACGTGATTTCTGTTCTCATCCTGAGGTAAAGTTCTTAACCCGAGGTACTACTTCCGGGTTAGCAGAGTTTGTAACCCGAGGTGTTTGTAACCAGCAACCATGCTTGTTGTTGTTGTTGTTCAGTCGTTCAGTCGTGTCCGACTCTTCGTGACCCCATGGACCAGAGCACGCCAGGCACGCCTATCCTTCACTGCCTCTCGTAGTTTGGCCAAACTCATGTTAGTAGCTTCAAGAACACTGTCCAACCATCTCATCCTCTGTCGTCCCCTTCTCCTTGTGCCCTCCATCTTTCCCAACATCAGGGTCTTTTCTAAGGAGTCTTCTCTTCTCATGAGGTGGCCAAAGTACTGGAGCCTCAACTCCAGGATCTGTCCTTCTAGTGAGCACTCAGGGCTGATTTCTTTGAGAATTGATAGGTTTGATCTTCTTGCAGTCCATGGGACTCTCAAGAGTCTCCTCCAGCACCATAATAACCATGCTTAGTTAGGCCCATTAACACACCAAGAAGCTAGGTAGCTGGTTCAACAACGGGGTCCTCCATTAGATTTTAAGCCTTGCTGGAACCAGGACCCCAGCAATTAGAAGGGACCTGAAAATCATGCAGGCTACAACCCCCCCCCTCCCCACAACTCAATACAGCATGTACTAGCTAACGTGTTTAGCTAATCCACCTTCTTCACTCGGAAGAAGTGAAGACTATCCATTCGGCCATCGTATCAGCTAATGCTGCGAGTTTGGCCCTAGACTTATTCAAAGAGCTATCTGAGAGGTTGAAAAGCTTCCTAACATCACAAATCCTCAAAACCGCCACAAAGAGGGTAAAAGACTCAGCAAGGTGGTTTGACATGGAGTGTAGACAAGCAAGGAAACTTCTGAGACTAACATACCGCAAATATAGAAACACCGGAGCACCCTCTCTATTTACGGCATACGTCTCTTTAAGATGAAACTACAAACAAACAGTGCGCTGCGTGAACGCGTGTTGTCCCCCCTTTTGGACGGTTTGAAACCGCAGCATGGTGGAAGTGCTGGATTCTGTCTCTCTGACATTGACCAATGGGTGACTGCGGGGGTAGCCAAGTTTTTGGCAGCAGTGCTTCAAGGAGTACTTTAACAGGAGAAAATTTTAGATTTTACTAATACACACATACAATCAGCCTATGAGTTTAATTGTTGTTTCTTTGTGTATATATATTTTAAAGTTCCTGTATGTGATTCTTTCTCTTGCGATTTTACATGTAAATGCCTAATAAAGGTTTGATAAGTACCGGTAAGTAAGAGAAAAAAACAAAAAGCCAAGAGAACTGCATGGGGTTGTTTAGTGAAGGCTTCAAACGAGAAATATACCACCATATGAAGAGAAGTGGGTGCAGTTTCTTAAATGCCAGAGTGAAACAAAGGTAAACGAACATGGGAATCGCAAAGAAAAGAGATTAAGCGTTATTAAGATCTTACATTCCAACAGGAGTATCTCAAAAAGCATCCTAGTATATATTCATCATTTGATAATAATAAACAAATGAGTATAATGGGTGTATCACAGCCTAGAAGAGGAGGAGGAGGAGGTCTGAGCTCTTGGGACCAGGGCTAGCTTCATTAGCCATAGCTTATGGATTAACCATTCATGTGTCAGTATTCCTTGCTTGGCTTCTTCCTGCTGGGAAACAAACCACGATCCCTGGCTGTGTTACATCTGAACCAGAGGTTGCTGTTTGCTTCACTGAAACAAACCACAACCTCGGTTCAGATATACTAATGCAAAACCTTCTTCCTGGGTAGAAGCAAAGCAGGTTCATTCACAGTAAACCATTAACTACAGTTGACTGTGATGTGTGAACTAAGCCATCACAAGAGAATCCAACTCTGTACTCTTCCCCAATTATTTATCTGAACTACCATCTGAGCATCTCTCCACAACTTTGACAGCCTGGCTGAAGAAGAGGAAGCAAGTCCCAGAACTTCTCCTCAGCAAACATGAGCAGAAGCTGATGCTGATAGTGGAAGTCAGAGGCCAGGATTGCTGCATCAATTCTGCTCTTTCTTAACTGCAACCAGACACTGTTTATTGACATCATATGCAGTGGACTGTTTGGGCTTAGTAAGGTTTAGGGCCATGTTGCTTCTGTTCTGTTCTGTTCAGTATGACCACCACCAATCTTGCCACTAACAAGCAAACTTATAAGATGAAATTTCTCCCGTAATGTGCAATTGAATTTCTTTCTTTTTTAATGTTTTTTTTTTATTTTGACAAAGTAATAAGAATGAATAAGAATAAAAATGTGCACCATTCCATTGTAACTATCCAACCTCCCAAAATTTCAACACCTCTTGTGTTGGTTTGACCCCTTTCCATTTTAACAGTACAAATTCTACAAACACCCTCCATATCTCCTCAAAATCATTTCTCCTGCATGTTCCCCATCTTGCCTTAATAGCACATGTTAATTTATCATTAATAGCTATATACCACACCTCTTTATACCATTCTTCCATTTTATATTCTGCTTGCCCCATCCACTTCCTAGCTATAGTAACTCATGCAGCTGCCAGTAAATTTGTGAGCAAGTCCTTCATAGCCTGTGAACTTTCCACCCCATCGTAAATTGATAATAATGCTACCTCTGGACTTTCAGTCAGCTTTAACCCAGTGATTTCTGTTATCCCCTTAAACACCCTTTGGCAAAAATTATACATATTTACACCCCCACCACATGTGAATGTAAGTCTGCAACTGAATTTCTAACCCACCTCTGTTGGCTGTTTGTGGATCCAGAGATTCCTTGTAAATTGTATGCTGATTATACGGTAGCAAAGTTTTTACATACAAACGAGGCACAGGTGTGTTGGGGGAACCATTTCCACAACTCTTTTGCTAGATGCCTGCCCTCACATTATTACAGAGGTCACTCCCAACCCTCTCTTCCCAGGAGCTCCAAATGCAACACAGCAAACAACCATCCCTTATATTCTCTGTGTGCTAACATCTCAGATCTGTAGGAAGTCCACCGGTACACTTGCTCTCTCAGTAACACAGCACCCCTGCTTCACTATCTCCCTTTGCCTTACCTGTCCGGGTCAGCATGGGTGATAGAAATCCGTGGAGGGATTCGTAGTGGGAGAGTAGTTGGCCGCTGGACATTGTCGGGCTCTGGTGAGCGTGCTCTGTCTCTGGGCTTCCAGGGTGGGACTTGCAGGCTGGAGGAGAGGCGTCTACGTCCCCGATGCAGGTCGGCACCCAGCATGTTGGAGGAAGTGTAGGAGCGGCTGCACCAGCTGGGGTCCAATGTGTCCTTCTGCAGAGGAGAAGAGGGAGAGGGCTGGGAATTGGATTACTCCATTCAACAGGGTTTCAGAAACTTAAGAGCTATATAGTGCAGGCTCAGCTTGCCAGGTATGGATACGGGCAGGCAAGATAAAGCTGAGTTTAGGAATGGAAGGATCTGTCAATGTTGGTTCTCTCACTTTCCCCTAATATAATGCATTTTTGTATGCTGTTGTAATGTTTTGTAAAACATTGGTTGGTCGCGTAGCTTTACTGCAAAGTTTGAATAAGTGTGGATTTTAAGGATGCCTTTGTTTCAAATGAGAATTTGGTAGTTCCCCTTTAAAAGTAAAGGTAAAGGGACCCCTGACAATTACAGGTGAAATGTGAAAAATTAGAATATCATGGAAAGGTTCATTTCTTTCAGTAATTCAACTTAAAAGGTGAAACTAATATATGAGATAGACTCATGACATGCAAAGCGAGATATGTCAAGCCTTTATTTGTTATAATTGTGATGATTATGGCGTACAGCTGATGAGAACCTCAAATTAACAATTTCAGCTTTGGGGTTTTCATCAGCTGTGCGCCATAATTATCACAAACAAAGGCTTGACATGTCATGGGTCTATCTCATATATTAAACTGCAGTAGCTAATGAAAACAATTGCTTACATAAATGGACTTTTCCAGGATATTCAAATTGTTCGAGTTTCACCTGTAAGTCCAGTCGCAAACGACTCTGGGGTTGCAGCGCTCATCTCGCTTTACAGGCCGAGGGAGCCGGCGTTTGTCCGCTTCCGTAAACAGTTTTGCCAGGTCTATTTATCTACTTGCACTGCGTGCTTTCGAACTGCTAGGTTGGCAGGAGCTGGGACCAAACAATGGGAGTTCATCCCGTCATGGGGATTCGAACCGGCGACCTTTCGATTGGCAAGCCCAAGCTGCACAGTGGTTTAACCCACAGCGCCACCCGCATCCCAGTTCCCCTTTAATCTGTATCAAATTTCTCCCCTCTACCAAGCTGAGATATGAATTGGGTTTGGAATGTGATTCCTAAGCCCACCTCTGTTCATTCCTCATTTGGCAAGTAGCACTGCGGCCTGACCATGATGGGACAACAGGGTGCCGTTAAATTCTGCAAAATGCCAGTCACAGCACTCATTGTGTTATTTGCTTGTTTCACTTTTGCCTTTTGTCCCAGGAACTCATGGCAATGTACATCGTCCTTGCAGGCACTTCAAATGTACCTCTTTAATTAGCTGGACATCTTAGATAGGTGGATATATTAAGGCAATACATTTATCAGGCCAAATATAACAAAATAGTGTGCAAGCTTTTTTTTTTTTCTCCAGCACTTTTCATCAAGCTAGATGGTAAACAAAGCAAGAACAGGTGGGGAAAGAGAAAAGTTGGCCTGTGCTGAAGTCATGAAGTCTATACGAAGTTATAAGTCTTCAGCAGGGGCAAGACTAGGCTTTATTTCACCCAGTACAACAAAACAAAACAAAACAACAACACCACAAACTGGCTATAAATATAAAACCAAATTTGCTAGAATAA
Source organism: Lacerta agilis (assembly GCF_009819535.1). Lineage (NCBI taxonomy): Eukaryota > Metazoa > Chordata > Lepidosauria > Squamata > Lacertidae > Lacerta > Lacerta agilis. Next base: position 34,294,626 of record NC_046327.1, read on the forward strand.
TAGATAGAATAGAAATGGGCTAGTAACCATTCAAATCACAAACATACTAAGGTGCCAAGTGCAAATACTGGGGAAAAAACAGGAGAAGATAAAGGCTTATTCCCTGCTTTCCTTTCTCATTTGGCTCTTCCCCCTCCCTCCTGCTTAATGGAGAACAGCTTGTGGGTTCTCTCCCCCCCCCCCCCAAGCACAGCATGAGACAGAGTAGACTGAGCTTTGAAAACAAGGTTCAGGAGATGTCTGCATGCACACGAAAGCTCATACCAAGAACAAACTCAGTTGGTCTCTAAGGTGCTACTGGAAAGAATTTCCTATTTTGCAAGAAGAAGAAGAAGAGTTTGGATTTGATATCCCGCTTTATCACTACCCGAAGGAGTCTCAAAGCGGCTAACATTCTCCTTTCCCTTCCTCCCCCCCAACAAACAATCTATGAGGTGAGTGGGGCTGAGAGACTTCAAAGAAGTGTGACTAGCCCAAGGTCACCCAGCAGCTGCATGTGGAGGAGCGGAGACGCGAACCCGGTTCACCAGAATACGAGTCTACCACTCTTAACCCCTACACCACACTGGCTCTCTTTGCTTATGATTTAGTTCTATGGATGCATTGGCAACCGTCCAGATTGTTATAAAAATCAGGTATTTCCTTTGCACCTCAACCCTGCTGAAGGGACTTGTGTTCCCTTAATGTTCACTCAGTGGTCATAGTAAAATCGGAGACGGAAACCAGGTTAAGTAAAAGCAGTGCTTTTCTCCCTGGAGGCACTCAAGGGTACGCAATACTGGCACCTTTTTTCCTAGAAGAAAAGCACTGAGTAAAAGCAGAGTGGCTGCTAAGTCTGATCCGTTATTTGGTCTGCTGCAACACGGTTCACTTCCAGTGACAAGAGGAAGAGAGACTCCAATCATTGTGCGCAGCATCTTTTTAAAGATCAGATTTTGCCCAACCCGTTACAAAAACAACAACAACCCACCTACAAAACATAACAGAAACATAACAAAAAAAGGGAGGTGTTTAATGAGTACATTATTTGCAACCTGTCCATCGAGATACTGTATTTTGAATTGTAAGTCTCTGGGTGTCTCTTGCATTTTGATACCTATTTGCATTTCCTCTTGAAATTTTAACTAGTGCAAGCCTTATTTCATTTATTGCAGTCTTACTTAAACATCCCCCATGCAGGCACAGATCACTACCCGTCCCCGGCCAGCTGGTACTGCCCATTTGACAGTTCCTTAAGAAAGTTCCTGGCTACCTATTGGCAGGTCAGGAACATGATGGTGCGGCAAAGACAGGCGGAACACAGCTGCCTAAGCCACCCTGGTTCACTCTATGTACGATATTGAGACTTTTGGTTTGAGTTCTATTCATAAATAAACCATTTCATTCATGGTTATTGTGTTCCCATTCATAAAATATGGTGATACTTATTACTTCTGGAAGACACACATCTCTGAATATTAATGGATACTATCAGTTTAGGGCCATCTGCTATAGCACTCCTAGTGGCCAGTCTGCTTGATAGCTTCCCTTTTGGACAGCTAGGTAAATTAGAGGGTGTGCTGATTTAGAGGACTGCATTTAAAGCAGGGGTCAGCAAACTTTTTCAGCAGGGGGCAGGTTCACTGTCCCTCAGACCTTGGGGGGGGGGGGAGCAGAGTATATTTTTTGGAGGAAAATGAACGAATTCCTATGCCCCACAAATAACCCAGAGATGCATTTTAAATAAAAGCACACATTCTACTCATGTAAAGACACCAGGAAGGCCCCACAAATAACCCAGAGGTGCATTTTAAATAAAAGGACCCATTCTACTCATGTAAAAACACAATGATCCCCAGACCATCTGTGCGCCGGATTTAGAAGACTGCCTACCCATGATTTAAAGTGTACGCTTGAGAACTTGTGTATGGGTTTGTTTTGTTTTCTGTGTATGTAGACATGTATTGAATGCACATGCCTTTAGACCCAATGCACATGAACTTATTTCATAGAGCTTCAATTTTCTTATATCAATATTTCTCTGCGGGTGGTTTTTGTGTGTGTGTGCTTGTCAATCAAATGAACCCTACTGGAAGTCTAAAACAAAATCAAAGCCATTTTAACCTTTATCATTGCACTATCCTATGCGTGTCTACTCAGAAGCAACTCCCAATGAGTTCAATTGGTCTTATAGTAAATATGTAAAGGATTACAGCCTCAGACAGTCCTTGGGGCAATGGGGCACGTCTCTGTTCTTTGATAGGCACAGCCACTAAAGGTAATAGAAGTACAATGTACAGAAATGTGGTTTAATATATACTACTATGCTTTTACTCTGGAATATTGTATATCGCTGTGCGAGTGTCATTGCTGTGTGCTGTACCATGAAGGGTGATTTAGAAAGCTTTGAATTAATAATTTGGAACTCCTATTGCTATGCAGGAGACATGATCATAGATCTTGATCACTGCATCTAGCTGGTCCCTGGTCGGTTACGGTCTTTGATAAAAGAGTGCAACAAAAGAATCCATTCTGCCTGCTGTTGGAATGCATGCTTGCTTTCCCTTTTCCTCCGGGGTATATTTTAAGTGCAACAAATAGTACAAATACACCAGTAGTGTCTCATCTAAAGAACTAAAACCCTAAACTTTCCCAATAGTCAGGAAAATTTTGGACTGTGTTAACAACAGGTACAGCATTTAACTGGCTTGGGGCAAGTTTGGGGGACCAGGAGACAAGAATTCAATATAAGTCTTTTGAAAACTTTTCCCAAGTGCAACTTGGTGGGTCTGGCTAGAGGAAGTCATTTTGAGTGGTTGTCAAGCCAAACATTAAGCGATGCTACCATGTTAGTGCCCACTTCAGTGCATAAGCATTTCCCCACCGTCCAAATGCCTTCAAATATTTTTGCTTATAGTCCCTGGGGCCAGGAACTGGATCCAGCCAGCAGGCTGGACCCTAGCGTCCCCTAACCCCAGCAGGCCCTTTGGACAGGCGAGTTTTCCTTTCCCTGCATGGTCTGAAGTCAAACCATGCTTACAAAAGCAGTTTTGCACACACTACAGATGACAGGCACTGGTAAATGCACAGTGCTTTGCTGATGCTGCGGATCAGCTGATATATGCTGCTTGCAAACCTCCCGCAGCTTTTGGCAGGGAGTCCTGCCCCACACCTTGAATCCCTTCCACAAAATAATGAGGGTCTGGGGACAGAGCATGCTTCTTGTGAGAGCCAATGGAGGGAGTGCTGGTCATGATGAAGTAGACAGGGAGGCTATCCACATGTCTGTGCGGAATTAGCTTCACCGTTAATTTTAATTTTGATTCCAGATCAGTTGGCAAAAAAGGCAAGGATAAGGCCATCACACCCTTTCCTCTTCCGTAAATTTAATGTCGTATATTGTTCGATTTTTAAAAAAAGAAATGCATTTGAGCTACACTGATTTTCATTTTGGTTGATCTCTTTTACATTTCATCTCTATTTTGTACATGACTCTTACATTCTTTTGTATGGTACTGGACCTCTCCTTTGTATAGTACAGCAGTACCTCAGTTTGCGAACGTAATCCGTTCCGGAAGACCGTTCGAATTCTGAAACATTCAAAAACAGAAAACTCAACACGGAAGTCTCAAAACAGAAAACTCAAACAGGAAGCCACCCTGGAAGTTCAACTTCCGAGGTGTGTTTGAAAATGGAAGCATTTACTTCTGGGTTTCCGGTGTCCAAGTTCCGCTACGCTCGTCAATGGAGACATTCGAAAACCGAGGTACCGCTGTATTCTGAAACTGTTGTATTGCATTTCGATTTATTTTTTCTGTACATCACTCTGAAAACTCTTAAATTCTTTTGAACATAAGGAATTTCATGAATGTCATATACCATGTCAGGTGTAGGTGGGCATGGCTTGGTGCAAAGGTTCGCCACGGCTACTCTGGCCTACTGAACCAGGAAAAGGGCAGACGCTGAGGCAAAGGTCTGACAATCCTCTTCATGGGCAGCTCGGTGCAGAAGGAAGATGCCCATTCATATTGTTTTTTTACTGACTGGGGTAACCCAGTCAGATGGGCAGCATATCTATATATATAAAAACATTCAAGATGGGTCGTTTGATGTAGCCACAATGCTCCGTAACCGCTTGACCGATTGCCTTCAAATTTGGACACAACATTCCTTGGCCATATGGGAAGGTTCTTAGGTTCCTAGATTGTAAAAATATCACACCTTCCCCAGGTAAATCCGTGAATTTGTGCAAAAGAAAACACAGCGCCCTCTAGTGGATGTCAAAGACCACAGGCTGTGATATATTTCAGAGCTTACAGGGTTAAAACTGCTCTGATCACATGACGTGCTGTTTTTCTGTGAGTCAGCGTTTGGGACGCTTTCTCTTTCTGTTCTGCTGTGCCGGGAGTTAGCCATGCCAGGTCGTTTGTGCTGTAAATAATAAAGCTTCTACATAAGGAAGAAGCCGGCTCCTGAGAGATTTATTGCTGCAGCTCTTTTACACACGACCATCTTCCTGCTACGTGATTGACTCTGAAATAGCTAAAATTGCTCTGCTAACAGCCCAGAAACTGGGAGGGGAACGTAGCAAAGCTGAAAGCATGCTGGACACCATTGCTGGTTCTGGAGAACCAACCAAAGTTTGGTAGGCGAAAGCGGGGTCGTGTGCGTGGGGGACGGAGCTAGCATTGTTACCGGAGGCAGGCAGCATTTCAAATGGAGAAACTGTGGGGAGGGAAGTGAAAACGGGGTCTCCTTCCAGTGGGGGGGGGTGTCAGGCAACCCAGGAGGAGAGAGGAAGCCGTGCACAAACTAAAAAGAGAGAGAATCCACAACAGAGAGGACAGGGAGGGGGGAACGGGAGAGGAAAAAACAACAGGTGACGGGGAAGTCTCAGGGCTGTTTCCACAAAATGAGCCACAGCAACGCGTGGCTGGGTCTACTAGTACATAATAAAATGTTATCATTATCATTAGGGAGAAAGGCACTGGCTAGCTCAGAAGTGGCACACTGAGCATTGCTCAGTAAGTGTTTCTGCCAAGGGTTGACAGCTGCATGCAAGGCACCATTTCTGAGACTGCTGCCTCCCTGCCCACAATCCCCCCTGGACCTCCTGAATTGCTCATTGGAGCTCGGAAGGGTGCTTCCCCAGCTGAGTCATGTGCTCCAGGAACTGGTTTCCAAACAATAAACTGTGCTAAATAGTAAAGTGAAAATGTTAACTTCATTAAATGTCTAATTTATTACTGTACAATTTTAATTGGCCAATTAAAACTGATCAAAGCAAGACGGCTAATCCAACATAAAAGCTTTGTGTAATTGGCAAGCATGCTGCTCTGGATTTTGGCCCAGTTCCTAATGGAACAGGAATACCACCATAGAATAACATTTTTTCTCCAAAAGATAATGACAATTTTTATTTTGAATATTCTGTCTCACTGTTCTTGCTGAAGACAGACAATCATACATGGTAAAAAGTTAATAGTGGGTCCCATGTTGCAAACTGCAATTAAAGGCCAATCCTGGGTCTGAAAAGTTTGTTTTCTGTTATTTGCAATCCTCATGAGACACTCTCATAACAATGGTCTGTCAAAATCCCTACTTTGTTCATTTTACAGATGGGGAAACTGAGCCAGGTGAGCGCGCCTTGCTCCAAGCCACCAAATACCTTTATTTGGGTTTCATGTATGCTCTGTCCCCTCCAGAAACTGGTCTGAGAGCTGAAACAGTTCAGCCACCTTGCAGATGGGTCAAGCTCCGCGATAAAATTGTTACTAGCTAACTGTGACAGGTGTCGCGGGAGTGGAGCACAGGCACTCTGAGAGGATGAGATCACTGATGGTAGCAAGCTGAGAAACTTAAGCATGCACTTAAAAGAAGCCCTCAGTATGGAGACTGGCATATGGACAAATCAATATGGACAAATGTCAGGTTGTCACTTAGGCAGGAGGAACCGGCTGCACAAATATAAGATGGGGAACACTTGGCTAGTGTCCAGTGTAGTGTCCAGCTCAAGGGAAGTAACAGCACCACTCTATTCTGCCTTGGACAGCCCACACCTGGAATACTGTGTCCAGCATATTGACAAGCTGGAATGTGCAAAGGAGGGCGACCAAGATGATCAACGGTCTGGAAACCAAGCGTTATGAGGAATGGTTGAAGGAGCTGGAGGTATTTAGCCTGGGGAAAGGGTGGCTGAGAGGAGATATAACTGCAATCCTAAACATATTTTTCAAGACATACATTTCACTGAACTCTGAAGAACAAACATCTAAGTAAAGATATCTAGGACTAGGCCGTTTGTTACATTAATTTCACTCAATTGGTGAGACGTTCCTCTAAGGTTTGTTTCCCCCTAAAATTGAGCAGACATCAAAAGAGGTGTTACAGTGAAAAGAATCAGTAGAAACCTCATTTGCAGACCCAAAGCTATCAGCAAACATGATGCATATGCCATAATGTACATTTGTAATCAATATTCCCATTGCAAACCAAGAAAAATAAATGCCCATGGAACTGTCATTTTAAAAACCCCAATAATTACACTTCACTGAACACACCTGCTGAGAATGTTTTGCTGTTCTATCAATTCAGATTTATCCATCTTAGAATCTCTGGAAAAATACTGAGGACTCGCTTTAAGGCAATACATTGCTGTTGTTGACCAGTACCAAAACAATATAAAACTTGTCTAAATTAACCAAGGGTGTTTTGGGGAAGAGACTGGAGCAATACTTACTGATCAGCAGACTGCAGTAACACCCACTATAGAACCTGCACAGCCCTTGCAGCATATATTCAGGAGACGAAAAGGCTAAGGAGTTAACCCTACACAAATCTGGAGAAGAGTCCCTAAGACAGTTAGGGATGGGTGCCTTGTTTGCCTCCTTGCTGCAACTCCTGCAGCCAGGCTGGTGCCAAATGTATTGCTCTGCTTTCCTTTGGATCATGTCAGCCAGGCCAAGAGGGGGGTCTTGTCCTCTGGGCGGCCCAGAACCTCCATAAACTTCCCCCAACCTTGTGCCCCAGGGAGCTTACTTCAGTGCTACTAACACAGCCATTTGACTTCACCCCCAAATAATACACGAGAATCTTCCAGCCAGCTTTGCTCAAGGGAAACCTATCTCTGCAAAAGGCCCTCTGTTGACTGCAGCTGTTGCCTATCATGGGAATAGCCTAGGTATTCATTCCTGTTTTCAGAGAACAAGAAAGCAGTCGTATTTATTCTCCATCAGTTCAGAAGCATTGTGGTCCTCCTAACATCTTTCCTCACTCCCAATATATATGACAAGAACAACAACAAAAAGTCATAGAAAACAGGATTAGACAATGGTAAGATAAAAGCAAAAAAAATTGAGTAAATAAATTGAGAGGGTCCTAGCAACATACCACCTTCCTTACTTGAAATCCAGCCTCTGTTGAGTCTCTTATTGTAACCTCTCAGTCCTGGCCTTTCAATCCTTCCCCTCGAGAATGCCAATCAAGACTAATGAGGGCATGGCAAACAGTGACTCCCTCCAAGTCAGGCAGAAACAAACCCTCAGGCCTATCACTCACAGACTGGTTGCTATGCTTTTCCCTGGCATGACATCTTCACATATCTAGGTGGAGAAAGCAGGATCGTGACAGGCAGCTGCATAATTTGCTGGGGCTTTCACCAGGGCTGGCTCACCCATGAGGCAAGGAGAAGCGAGTGCCTCGGGCAGCAGCATCCACAGGGGCAGCAGATCTGGCCTCCAAGGAATGCATTGTCTGCTGCTGGCGACAACTGCAGGGCACTCCTTGGAGCCTGGCTCTACCACCTCCTTGGCTCCGTGCCTCAGTGCCTCTTCATGAATGGGAGGTGCTGCTGGTCTCCTCCCATCCCTAGGTTGGAAACGGCAGGGGTTGCCATCGGGGGTCTCCTGGGCTCTGCCTGGTATGATTCAGAGCAGGTGCCTTTCCCCCACAAAGGCCTTTGATTCCCACTTTATCAAGATTAGCGCTTCTGCCACACAAGACACGGAACGCTAGCTGAGGTTTATTTCTCAATAACAAGCTTACAGCAGTCCAACTGTTTTGGGAGACAATGGAGGAGTGAGCTTTAAGGGGTGAGGTCAAACAGTTGGAAGGTTGCAGCACCTGCTGTAGAGACTGATGCAGAATATACATCATCATCATCATCATCATCATCAACTTCCCTAAACAGGGCTGCCTTCAGGTATTTTCTGAATGTCAGGTAGTTGTTTATTCCCTTGACCTCTTCAACATTTCACCAATGAAAATAGGGACATCCTATTTTATAACAACAACAACAACAACAACAACAACAACAACAATTTTATTATGTATACCCACCCATCTGACTGGATTGCCCCAGCCACTCTGGGTAGCTTCCAACATACGTATATATAAACATAACAAAACATGAAACATTAAAAAAGTTCTCATACAGGGCTGCCTTCAGATGTTTTCTAAAGGCTGTATATTACTTGTCTCCTTGGCTCAGGGGTCGCATAACTCCATACCCCCAACATTTCTCTTATGAAAATAGGGACGCGCTGAGGAAAAGCGGGACATTCCAGGATCAAATCAGAAACCAGGATGGCTTCTGTAAATCCAGGACCGTCCCTGGAAAAGAGGGGCACTTGGAGAGTCTGGAATATAATGTGTACATAACCTAAGAGTATGCTCCAAAAGCTTACTTAAATTTAATTTAAATAGATGTGATTCTATTTCCCTTGCAGAAATATATCGGCTATAACAATGGACAGTCCTGAGTAACTCATTATGCATAAGGTGCAAATATTGTAACGAAGAGCCAAGTATCTCTGTTGGCTAAGCAGCTTACAGCCGCCTGACAGTGAAAATAGTAACGTCTCATTGCTACTCAGTGTTGTCCCTTTACGTAAGGATTAGTTAGTAATCTGATCATAAACCGATTAACTTCCAACCAACAGCCCTGGCTTCCAAACACTTCATTTAAGAAGTGGGGTTTCCAGGCAATTCTGCTTTGTGGTCTGCTATGCAGCAGCCGTGGGGGTTGGAACCACTCCAGGGGATGCATAGCAGGAAGAAGCTGGGTGTCCCTGGGAAAGATGACCTGGCAGGGACAGATTAAGCAGCCTTTGCATTCTTGTTCTTTCTCATCACCTTAGGCAGCTAGTACTTGGGGGCATAGGAGCCAACTCCTAGGGGCCAAGGTCCCTTCACCCCCCCCATCAATATTTGGAAGGGGCTACCGCCCCCAAATTGATGGGCAATGGGCATTGCCATTCAAATAGTGTAGGTGCGCTCCATCATGTGATCAATTATGCAGGGTGCGGTTTACTTGCGCCCCTCCATATTTTATTCAAGTTGCCCCCCCCCCCGCTTGGGGGGGAGGGGGCACATGAGAATTAGGGGTTAATGTGGGGCACAGACCTGTTTGCCCCACGCAGCTTGCCCTGCCCTGCCTGGCATCTGCACATGGAATAGGGTGGATGATGGTGCCAATTTGTCCTTTTGCTGCTCAGGCAGCAAAATGTTTTGAGCTGGCACCAGTCTCCTCCCAAGGGTACCTTGCAAGCCAGAATCCATGTATTATGGCAACACTCGTTGGCCAAAATTCAAGCTATTATTTTGTATTTGCTCCCATCCCTTCCCCTCCTCTTATTCTCCGTGTGTGGAGGGTGGGAGAGAGAGAGAGAGAGAGAGAGAATTGCATGAACCCAAGGCAGCCTTTGTGATGTGTCTTTCAACTCCCCTCAGCTCAGTGGTCAAGGATGATCACCGTCATCACTTTTAATTTGTATACCTTCTTTCTATCTTACGATACTCAAGGCGGTTCACAAACTGAAAAACAATGAATGTACACCTTATAACAATCTAATGCAATACAAAAAAGTGACAATAAAACATAGCTTTAAAATAAGCAACCGACATCAAATAAAGTAACATTCAACAATCATTAGAATAGTATAGAAAAATAATATCAGCATGTAAAAATTAAACAGAAATCCACTCTTAACCATTACAATAAGTAATTTCTAAACTATAATAAATAAAAAAGACGGCAAGTCACAGTGCATAAAATAATACAATCCAAATTGAGAAGCAGAGAGTGGAGGGTGGGGCAAGGCAGGTGGAAGTAGGCCTTGCCTGATGAAGTCTCTCCTCCCCTCAGTTCTTCCTCCAGGCACAGCTTCCTTATGAGGACTCACAGGGCCAGGAACTGTAGTCCAGTAACTCCCCTGGGAAGTCCAGTAACATGGAGGTTATCATGCTGGCTACCCCTGTAATTAACCTGCCATTCAGAGTTGATGTAAATGTAACTGCAGCGATGTACCGGTATGTTTAGCTTGTTGATCTTAATTTGCTTCTTTCCCTGCTGCTTTTTCACACATGAATTTGAAATGGTTTCGTTGTGTGTAGGGTTTAGTGTTTGCAAGGAGTCGGAACGCCGAGAAGGATGTTGCAAATTTTACATTAGAAAGCAATTAAGAGGTGGCCAGTGAGCCTGCCTCGCCGGAAGGCTAGGAAACTGTCCTTCGTCCCTCCCTTCCACTCTGCAAATGAGCTCTAATCTCTTTATTAAAAGGCTCAGACAGGCGCAAAATCCCACTTGCAGAAATCATGTGTGTGACAGATGTTCAGGGCAGTATTCTCTTACGCTGGCAAGACACCCTGTTGGCATCATCTCCTGCACCACCATAGAAACAACAACCCACCTGCATCCTTCAGGGCATCTGTTCTGTGAGAGGCACAGTTCTCTTTTGCCTCTTGTCCACCTTGTGGGAAGGCTGGTTGCTTAGCAGAGCTCCTTGGCGATGACAAGCTCGCTTTCAGGGGGCCTCTAAGGGCAAAACCTCCCTTTGCATCTTGGCTGGGAGTCCTGGAATACAGTGGTACCCTGGGTTACGTACTTAATCCGTTCCGGGTTACAGTATGTAACCCAAAAAGGACGTAACCCAAACAATTCGTTCCTGTGCATGTGCAAATCGTGCACATGTTGGGTTGCACTTCCGGGTTAGCGGAGTTCGTAACCCGAAAAGTAGGCAACCCGAAGCGTATGTAATCCGAGGTACGACTATACCTGCTCCCTGCCTGGCAGGCTTTCCCCCACCTGGCTTGAGAGGGCGGAGACCTGACTGACTCCAGCTACAAAAGCTGAGGTTGCTGAACAGACTCTTGGGCTGGGGTGTTATTGGGGTTTTTGTTGCTGTTATTTATGTTAATTTTTTGTATCTTCATTTTTAGATCTTACTATAGCGTACGTGGAAATTATTCGGTTTTGTTGGGTATTTGTGATGTGTTTTATTTATTGTTATTTTTTGTAATTATGTGAATCTTTTCATGTTGTAAGCTGTTTTAGCTATGGAAAGGCAGCATCTCAACAAAAACGGTGTGCTGTGTAAAACATTGATAATGGTATTCAAATTATTATTATTATAGGGAAGTTATTCAACATTAAAATGTTTACCATGCAAAAGTTCACAACAGGCTCTGGTTGGCATTTCCCAATAGGCTCCATCCCACTATGGTCTTGGCATATGTGAACTGCGTCATCACTTAAAACAGGAGGGGGGGGTTATTTTTCAGATGATGACTCACATCACTCTGGTAGAAAGCTCTCAGGGACTGCGTCCCAGTAGTGGACAGGGCCATATCAAAAAGTGGGCAGCTTCAGAATCATATGCATAATGCTGCTTCTCAGGGAAACAAGTGACATATATTTATTTAACTATGTTGTAATGGCAGTAAAGTTCCATTTCCATTTCTTCATAGGCTTTTCTGCTTTTTGTACAATCGTTTGCTTGTTCGTTTTTAAAAGCTCTCCAGCACTCTGTCTTGGTTGTGCAAAAAGGGCTCGGTAATCCTGGTAGAAGAATGTAAATGAAGTCAATGCACTATTGAGCAGCAAGCCCTGCTTTAGCTCTATTTAAAGTCTCAAGCTTCAAAATGAAGTTACGTTCTGAAAATTGCAAGCATACAGCTGCAAAATGCATGGGTGGCAGTTTGCATATTTTCATTTTCTTCTTTTTTTTTCTTTTGCCATCCAACCGTCTTCAGGACTCCACTCCGGATTTGCGTAGGGTTCACTCCTTAGCCTTTTCTTCTCCCAATGATGTCCCGCAAGGCAGCAGGTACGGATTTTTCCTTCCTTGGCGTTTATTCCCAAAGGCTTTCTCATGAGTGAATATGGCTGCAAGGCAGCAGAGGTTTAGGATCAGAGATTTCCTTCTCCTAGAGGGGCCACCTTTCCAAGTTGACAAGCCACATCTGCCTCTCACTTCCTTCTACAGCATATGCAGAAACTGCCTTTTTGGCTGTTGGGCCCACTATTGGTCTCCTCCGCTCAGTCCACTGGAGGCTGTCTTTGCATTCAAGGACTTCCCTTAGCTCACCGAGGGTTTGAGGCGAAGCCATGTCTGGGGTGTGGTCACCATCACATGCCAACAGCTTCTGGGAGCCACAAGTGAGAGCTGAATGCAGGGTGGGGACCAAAGTTGGACAAACTACCCCAAAAGGAGCACATCATGTTCACAAGCAGAGTCGGTTCGAATCCCCGCGACGGGGTGAGCTCCCATTGCTCGGTCCCTGCTCCTGCCCACCTAGCAGTTCGAAAGCATGCAATGCGAGTAGATAAATAGGTATTGCTCCGGTGGGAAGGTAAACAGCGTTTCCGTGTGCTGCTCTGGTTTGCCAGAAGTGGCTTAGTCATGCTGGCCACATGACCCGGAAGCTGTATGCCGGCTCCCTCGGCCAGTAAAGCGAGATGAGCAGCGCAACCCCAGAGTCGTCCGAGACTGGACCTAATGGTCAGAGGTCCCTTTACCCTATAAGGAAAAGTAGTAGGGATACAGGTGGTGCTGTGGTGTAAACCACTGAGCCTAGGGTTTGCCGATTGGAAGGTCAGCGGTTCAAATCCCCGTGAAGGGGTGAGCACCTGTTGTTCGATCCCAGCTCCTGCCAACCTAGCAGTTCAAAAGCACGTCAAAGTGCAAGTAGATAAATAAGTACCGCTCCCGCGGGAAGGTAAACGGCGTTTCCGTGCGCTGCTCTGGTTTTGCCAGAAGCAGCTTAGTCATGCTGGCCACATGACCCAGAAGCTGTACGCCACCTCCCTTGGCCAGTAAAGCGAGATGAGCGCCACAACCCCAAAGTCGTCTGCGACTGGACCTAACAGTCAGTGGTCCCTTTACCTTTTACCCCTCCTCTAACTTCCCATACATACGCAACCGTTAGCCATAGCCTAATCCCTAGATCAAATTGCAGCACCTGGAACAGATAACTGCTCAGTCCCCTCTCTTCCTTGGCAACTACTATCAAAGTAAAAAGCACAGCCCACAGAATGTTAGTTATTCCCCACCCCCCAATCACCTTTCAGTGTGAAAAAGTTGAATAAGGGCAGCACATAAAATCCTGGCTGCGTGACTCATGCCATGAAGCTGGGACTCCCCCATCCCTTGCTGATTTGCAGGTGTGATTTCATGTGTGTTGATATTCCTGCATTGCAGGGGGCTGGACTAGATGACCCTCAGAGTCCCTTCCAACTAGCAAATTCTATGATTCTATGTCTACAACTGAAGTCAAGTCCTTAAGGATCTTTAGGGGCTCGTGAGAGTAAACAGTCTCCTCCTCTCTTCGAACTTCTTCTTTCCTCTTTTTTTTTTTAGCATGCATACTGTACACAGAAACAGTAACTGATTTTAAAATAGAAAATTATTTCCAGTAGCACCTTAGAGACCAACTGAGTTTGTTCTTGGTATGAGCTTTCGTGTGCATGCACACGAAAGCTCATACCAAGAACAAACTCAGTTGGTCTCTAAGGTGCTACTGGAAAGAATTTTCTATTTTGTTTCGACTATGGCAGACCAACACGGCTACCCACCTGTAACTGATTTTAAAATGTATGAGAGAATGTAGGAATGTCTAAATGTGAATTACAGAGCCACCAAAATCTGTCCTGTTGTTCATTTTCATTAGAGGTGGTTCTGAATTGTGCCCAGAGGACAAGTCTGTGTGTCTCCCCACTCCACTGCTCTTAAGAGTGCCCCAAATAGGCCAACAGACTTGCCACATACATTGCAAAGATGCCCCCACTAGCCTGGAGCCCATTGGGCAGCTGAGACTGGCACCAAAACAATTCCCCACTGGCAGTCACTGCAGAGGCTCGGCTGCCCCTGTTTCCCCAGGCGCCGAAGCAACTTAGAGCAATTATCTCAGCACTCCCAGTTCTGACTCGGAGTCAGGCTTGACCCTTTTAATTAGAAAATGTAATTAAATGGCAAGGGAACCCAGCCAGGCAAATTAAAGGAAAAGTTAAGTCAATTTGAAGGATTACAGCAAGAAGGCGAGAGAGAGGATGAAGGTGGGGAGGACTGCCCTCTGCTGCAACAAAGCAAAACCACCAAAACCCGGGGAATTTCCACGGTGCCAGGGACAAAAGGAAGAAAAAGAAAAAAGCGGCACAGGAAAAGAGAATGGTGAACTGTGAGCAAAGTGAGAGGCAACGCTCAAACACAGAGGGCCACCAAAAGGCAGAAACTTTAAGAGAAGCATACAAAAACAACCCCATACTAAAACCTTTGGGGTGCTGTTAAAAGAGGCTGGGGCAGGGCAAGGGAAGCAAGAAAGCAGTGATTTCCATCCCGTCACGTGTTACAATTATAGAATCATAGAATTTTAAGATTTGGAAGGGACCCTCAGGGTCATCTAGTCCAACCCCCTGCAATGCAGGAATCTCAACTAGATCATACATGACAGGTGGCCACCCAACCTCCAATGAAGGAGAACCCACCACCTCTTGTGGGAGTCTGTTCCACTGTGAAACAACTCTTAAGTGTCTGAAAGTAATTCCCGGTGATTAATCAGAAGCTCTTTTCTCATAACCGGACTTGTTTTTTTAGAAACCCATGCTGGGCCTTTGTAATCGCAGAATCCTTTTCTAAGTGCTTACAAAACAACCGCTTAAACCCTTATATTCCAGCTTGATCACTGTGATCATCTGCTAGAGCAGCGCTGGTCATTCCCCAAGTTGGGAAGGCTCATTTGACAAGGAACCGAGTCTTTAGTGTCATCATAAAATCATAGAATTGTGGAGTTGGTATTGGCCCCCCAAGGGTCATCTAGTCCAGCTGACTGCAATGCAGATACCATGGCTAAAGAATCCCTCACAGATTACCACCCAACCCCTGCCCAAAAACATCCAACGATAGGAAAGCTCCCCCCTCCCAAAAAATTACTCATTCCACCACTGAACAGCTCTTACCCCCAGAAAGTTCCCCCTAATTTTCAGTTGGAATCTCATTTCTTGTCATATTTCTACTGCTTGAGCTTCATATAGGAGTCTGAGACTCTTGTTGTTGTTGTTCAGTCGTTCAGTCGTGTCCGACTCTTCGTGACCCCATGGACCAGAGTACGCCAGGCACGCCTATCCTTCACTGCCTCTCGCAGTTTGGCCAAACTCATGTTAGTAGCTTCAAGAACACTGTCCAACCATCTCGTCCTCTGTCGTCCCCTTCTCCTTGTGCCCTCCATCTTTCCCAGCATCAGGGTCTTTTCTAGGGAGTCTTCTCTTCTCATGAGGTGGCCAAAGTACTGGAGCCTCAACTTCAGGATCTGTCCTTCTAGTGAGTACTCAGGGCTGATTTCTTTGAGAATGGATAGGTTTGATCTTCTTGCAGTCCATGGGACTCTCAAGAGTCTCCTCCAGCACCATAATTCAAAAGCATCCATTCTTCGGCGATCAGCCTTCTTGATGGTCCAGCTCTCACTTCCGTACATTACTACTGGGAAAACCATAGCTTTAACTATACGGACCTTTGTCGGCAAGGTGATGTCTTTGCTTTTTAAGATGCTGTCTAGGTTTGTCATTGCTTTTCTCCCAAGAAGCAGGCGTCTTCTGATTTCGTGACTGCTGTCACCATCTGCAGTGATCATGGAACCCAAGAAAGTGAAATCTCTCACTGCCTCCATTTCTTCCCCTTCTATTTGCCAGGAGGTGATGGTGAGACTCTCATCCCCTCGCAAATTCCACTCCTTTGGAGAGACTGTCAGGTGGTGACCTCCCTTAACCCCATGCCTTAAACTTTTACTTCTGCCCTGGCCACAACCTGGGGAAGCCTTAATTAAGCCAAAGCAGCACCCCCACCCCAATGGCCTCCGCCCCATGATCTGATCTGGTTGGGCTGTTTTTTGGACAGGGTGGGTAGACCCTCTCTGTTTCCTTATTCAACTCTCTTCTCTTAGCAAGCGGCGCAGTCTTCACAATATCAACTGTGCCTTAAGAGATTGGATAGGGTTGCTGGGTGGAGGGGGCAGATCAGTTGACTTCTGGGCCTGGGCCCCCACAGCCCAGCCCACTGTTTATCCCTGATGCAGGAACTAGAGATCCCTGATGCCCTGGTAAATGGTAAGCCCAAAGGAATCTCCTGTTGGCCTCTGAAGTTTGCATGCAACAGCAGAAGTAAACTTTGGTGAAATGGATCTTTGGAGCACATCTTTAATTTGAAGACTGAGACTTAGTATAAAATGATGAAACTGGTGTTTATCAAGGGAAGTGCATTCTTCATAGGAAAGGGTTCTGGATAACTAACCAGATGGAGGGGCAAAGTTGCCTTCTATGCTCTCAAAAGGCATCCACAAAGATCTCAAAAGTGCAAGGGCAGATGCGAAAGCAAACTGGGATGCATGCAGCCAACATGCATCCCTTGGACTTCAAAGGACAGGTCAGCACAGAGATCAAAGGGAAAGAGAGGCAGCACAGGAATCTCGAGGTCTCACACTCGATCTGCCTTAATCGCACGCAGACCCTTCTAAGCAGCATCTCAGCATCCCAACATCTCATGCAAAAGGACCTGGAAAGAATCTGATGACCAGAGTACTAAGGAGCACCTACAGTTTGGCTCACCAACTTGTGTCGGCTACAACTGCACTTTCATTTTATCAGTTTCAGCTTTCTGCTTCGGATATGCTTGAAATATGGGTTATGTCAGGTGACCACCTATCTGTGCGGACCTGAAATCACACAGGTGACTTATGAGAGCATGCAATTACACCTAAGGAGAACAAGGAGTTTTTGCCACTCAGCCCAACCATTTGGTTCTCTCAAGACTTTGTATTATAAATGGGCATGGCTTAAGGTAGTATTAGTAGATCTGCACCGGTAGCCTATTTGCTGCCAGGCTATGTTCCAAGTGTATATAGCTTTTAACAGCTTGGGAGCAGTTTACTTAGGAATCACCTTATGGAACTGGCACTCTTTTTAAAAAATATAAATAACATTTTTATTTATTTTTCATGGTACAGAAGATTTTGAGAAAACAACTGTTACAACAGTAAAAACAACAACTTTCCCCAATATAATTACAGACTTTTGTCATGCTATGTAAGGACGTTTCATTTGATTACTCTAAAAGATCATGCCATATTTTCCCACAAGTGTTGTGTGGATTGCTCCCAGAGTCTGAACAATTTATGTATACAATGAACATATGTCATATGTTATAAAAGGAATAGGGATTGTGTATGCCCTTTGCTACTCTGACCCGACATGATAGTTTCTCAGCCAATGCTATTGACAATATCCTAGTGTATCAAGAATCAATGTTAAGTCCAATCTGGTTTTCCAGCATCTGGCTATCTCCATATGGGCAGCTGTCAATGGAAAGGCTAAGTCAGGGGTAGGCAATCTAAGGCCCGGGGGCTGGATGTGGCCCAATCGCCTTCTCAATCTGACCCACGGACAGTCCGGGAATCAGCGTGTTTTGACATGAGTAGAATGTTTCCTTTTATTTAAAATGCATCTCTGGGTTATTTGTGAGGCCTGCCTGGTGTTTTTACATGAGTTAGAATGTGTGCTTTTATTTAAAATGCATCTCTGGGTTATTTGTGGGGCATAGGAATTTGTTCTTTTTTTTTTTTTTTCAAAATATAGTCCGGCCCCCCCACAAGGTCTGAGGGACAGTGGACCGGCCCATGGCTGAAAAAGGTTGCTGACCCCTGGGCTAAGTGGTCATCATTAGGGTAACCTGGAAAGGCTGGGGCTGTAAACCCAAGGAGTGCTAGTGGCAAGAGATATTTCAATTGTTCTGTTACATATCAAGCTTATTTCTTTGAAGACAGCACTCCAGAAAGGTTTGATGTCGTTGCAAAACCACCACATATGGAAACGCTGCTTTTCTTCTAGAAAAGGGTGCTGAAGTTGTTACAGTAAATACCACACTTTTAACCAGTGCATTCTGACCATGATAAATGTAGGTCTTTCCAAGATCAAAGACCCCATTGTACCTGTAGCGGTGTGAAGTTTACTTTCTTTAGAGCCGACAGAGTTTTCATACATCACCATGTATGAAATGGGGTGAACTGAGCTTAGGAATGGGAAAAAAATATGAAACCTGATTGACATCAGAACAGTGTATCCCGAGGTGCTTGCACAGTCAGCCCAGCCTTGGCTCCCAAACAGCCTTGTTTTATTGTTTTAAAGGATTGATTTAGGTACCCTTTCAGTCAAAAGTTTCCTTAGTAGCTCACCCTCCTCCCCACCCCCAAAATTAAACAAGTTATACAAACTGAACAACAGCCAAAATCAATAACTACTAACAGAGCAATAAGAGACAAATAAAAAGAAGCAATATAAAGGCAACAGTAGAGGGGGGGGGGGAATCAAAGCAGCATCATGGAGAATAAAAATATCTATTAAAAATCCACGAGAATCTAGGAGAAAAGAAATGTGTTCATCCGAAGCCCAAAGGATAACAGAGTCGGTGCCAGCTGAGCATCCCTGAGAAGAGGACTCCATAATTAGGGCACTATTCCTTAAAATCTTTGTGCCTGCTCCCTTTAGCTTTAATAAAACTCATCAAATATAATGGGTGTGCTTTAAAAAGATCCCTTTCTTTGAATTTGGCTCCTTAATTCCCACAGTTTAAGGTGCAATCCTATGCACACTAATTACGTTTATATTCCCCTTCCTCCACGTAGCTCAAGTTGTCTACATAGCCCATCCTTGCCACCATTTTCTCACAGCATCCCTTTGAAGATAGGTTAGGCTGAGATTCAGTCACCTAGCGAGCTCCATGACTGGGTTTGGGCTTGCATCTCACTCTCCCTAGTCCTTGTCCAATACTCCAACCCAGCGTTTCTCAACCTTGGGTCCCCAGATGCTGTTGGACTACAACTCCCATCATCCCTGACCTAGCCAGGGATGATGGGAGTTGTAGTCCAACAACTTCTAGGGACCCGCGGTTGAGGAAGTCTGCTCTAACCACATTGGCTCACTCAGAAGCAAATCACAGCCTGTTCAATGGGGCTTGTTGTTCCTGGATAAGCATTCACAGGATTGTGGCCTTAACCACTAAGTGCTAATCCAGTTCTCCCCATGATCATTTACATTACAGTGGTACCTCTGATTAAGTACTTAATTCGTTCCGGAGGTCAGTTCTTAACCTGAAACTGTTCTTAACCTGAAGCACCACTTTAGCTAATGGGGCCTCCCACTGCTGTTGCGCCGCCAGAGCACGATTTCTGTTCTTATCCTGAGGCAAAGTTCTTAACCTGAAGCATTATTTCTGGGTTAGCAGAGTCTGTAACCTGATGCGTATGTAACCCGAGGTACCACTGTATAGTTCAAACATGGGGTGGGGAAAACAGCTGGATGCTGACAAGTGTACACATGCACAAAGCTTGCCAGCCCTGATAGCTTGGTATGATCTACTGCCTTCCTGCAGTAATGACAGCAGAGGGCACTCCTGTACCATCTCCCTCTTTGCTAATGTTACCTGCTGTGGATGGATGTGGGCACTTGCCACAAACCTGGGATTCAACTTGTGAAGTTCAGGTTGCAGTCATTCTCCCTACCATGAAGATCCCTGCCAGAGATCATCATCTTTCTATATTGCCATACCCCAAGGCCGTTTACAAGCTGAAGAAACAACAGAGATTGCACATCTTATAACAATTTGATTTTTAAAAATTCGTAATAAAAATGTGACTTAAAACAACAACTGATATAAAAATAATTTTCAATAAGGCATTAGAATATGTTGCACAAAAATTAACTCTCAAATATCAACAAACAGAAATGCAGTCTCAATAATTACAATTAATCGTAATCAATAAAAATAACAGCAAAGTTACATTTTAAAAGCCACGTAAAAAGATTAAATTGAGCAACAAGGTCACATAACAAGGTATTTTTTTCTGAACTTCTCTTCTCCATTCCCAGCTGCTTTTGCTGTTCTTGAAGTCATGGTCTGGGAGAGGCTGTTGCTCAACTGGGCTTGACTGAGGGTGGAGGAGCCAGGGGTGGCTAATACCCCAGAGGACAGGATCACACTTCAAAATGACCTTAACAGATTAGACAACTGGGCCAAAGCAAACAAGATGAATTTTAACAAGGAGAAATGTAAAGTACTATACTTGGGCAAAAAAAATGAAAGGCACAAATACAGGATGGGTGACACCTGGCTTGGGAGCAGTACATGTGAAAAGGATCTAGGAGTCTTGGTAGACCACAAACTTGACATAAGTCAACAGTATGATGCAGCAGCTAAAAAAGCCAATGCAATTCTGGGCTGCATCAATAGGAGTATAGCATCTAGATCAAGGGAAGTAATAGTACCACTATATTTTGCTCTGGTCAGACCTCACCTGGAATACTGTGTCCAGTTCTGGGCACCACACTTCAAGAAGGATACTGACAAGCTGGAACATGTCCAGAAGAGGGCAACCAAAATGGTCAAAGGCCTGGAAACAATGCCTTATGAGGAACGGCTTAGGGAGCTGGGTATGTTTAGCCTGGAGAAGAGAAGGTTAAGGGGTGATATGATAGCCATGTTCAAATATATAAAAGGATGTCATCTAGAGGAGGGAGAAAGGTTGTTTTCTGCTGCTCCAGAGAAGCGGACATGGAGCAATGGATTCAAACTACAAGAAAGAAGATTCCACCTAAACATTAGGAAGAACTTTCTGACAGTAAGAGCTGTTTGACAGTGGAATTTGCTACCAAGGAGTGTGGTGGAGTCTCCTTCTTTGGAGGTCTTTAAGGGGAGGCTTGACAGCCACCTCTCAGGAATGCTTTGATGGTGTTTCCTGCTTGGCAGGGGGTTGGACTGGATGGCCCTTGTGGTCTCTTCCAACTCTATGATTCTATGATGATAAGGCAGTTGTAGTTGTTAAAGTGAGATGGATTAGCAAGGCGTTATGGCCACTCACACCAGGGCCAGCCCACCCATGGGGCAAGATGAGGTGACTGCCTCAGGCAGCAGGATCCACCGGGGCAGCAGATCTGGCTTCCAAGGAAAGTTCATCTGCTGCCAATGCTGTCGCTGCCACAGTTGCAGCAACAGTTGTGCATGCTCCTTGCAGGGCGGGTTTGCCACCTCCTCAGCAGCATCCCCTGCAATGTCGCCTCCACAGCAGCCTCTTGGCAAACAGGAGGTGCTGCTGGCTTCCTCCCACCCCTAGGAAGTAAATGGTGGAGGCTGCCCTCTGGGGGCTCTGCACTCAGGGGAAGAGGAAGGGGATGCGGTGGGGGGCGGTCCGCCCCGGGTGTCTTCACTGAGGGGGTGACATTTGGTGCGCCACCCATCCCTGACTCCCAAGCCTACCCCGAGCCGTCGGGGGAAGGGGGTAATCTCCCCTTCCCCCTTCGTTTTGACAGCTTGGGGGAGGCTTGAGTCGCGAGTGGGCGGCACGTTGAATGTCCGCCATCAGCAGCTCACCCCCGGTTGCAGGGCGCACACGCCACTCCGTGCACCCGAGTGGCTATCCCGCGCCTGGAAGGACGCCCTCCACGCCCCGCTCCCCTTGGAAGCGTGCCCACCCTGGGCAGCATGGGCAAATGCTCCGTCACTGTTTGCACCCACCCAGCTTGATTCAGAGCAAACCCCTTGTGTGCCGCCCCAGTGATGACTTTTGATTCCCACTTCCAACACTCAGGTGAGGTTCCTGCTATTCACACCTCTGTGTCTATCTAAGTGGGAGTGCTCTTGCAATACTCCTGGCAATAGCGCATGCAGACAAGTGGACAGCTGCCACAAGAGCTGAAATGAAATTTCACGTGGTTCCATTTTTAATGCAATTGGGGGAAGCACAAAATTTGCCTCAGAAAACAAGCCACCTCTTGTTTTGAGGCACATTGCTTTTTGTGCTCCACAGTGCTAGGTGCTACTACTCTCCCTTAGCAAGTGTTTTGCCAAGAGGAGGGATTGGATCACTCAGCAGATCCCCTCCCTTGAAATGAAATCATGTCATGTCATGGATCAGGCTGGAGATGGGAAAATGTTGTTCCCATCTTCAAAAGGGGAAAAAGAAGAAGACCCAGATAACTAGCGACTTGTCCGCTTGACATCGATACCAGGAAAGGTCCTAGAACAGATAATTAAATGGTTGGTCTGCGAGCACTTAGAAGAGGATACTGTGATTACCAAGTCCCAGCATTTCTTTCTCAAAAACAAGTCATACAAGACAAACCTCTCTCTTTTTTTGATAGAGTTACAAGCTTGATGGATCAGGGGTATGCTGTGGATGTAGTGTATCTTGACTTCAGTAAGTCTTTGGACGAAGTCCCCTATGATACTCTTGTGGAGAAGCTGGTAAAATGTGGGCTGGACAAGGTAGCTGTTAGGTGGATTTGTAGCTGGTTGACTGACTTAACCCAAAGAGTGCTCACAAATGGTTCCACATCACCCTGGGGAAAAGTGATAAGTGAGGTGCTGCAGGGTTCTGTCCTGGGCCGTTGTTGTTCAACATCTTTATAAACGACTTCGATGAAGGAATTGAGGGGGCGGTTATCTAATTTGCAGATGACACTAAACTGGGAGGGGTAGCTAATGCCGGAGAAGGAAGAATCAGGACTGAAGATGTCCTTAATAGATTGGAAAACTGGGCTCAAACTAACAAAATGAATTTCTATAGGGACAAATGTTAGGTTCTACACTTAGGCAGGAATAGCCAGCTGTACAATTATGAGATGGGGGACATCTGGCTTGCTAATGGTACACGTCAAAAGGATCTATGGTTTTGAATAGACCACAAGCTGAACATGAAGAATTGGTGCCACAGTTTAGGAAGGATATTGACAAGCTGGGACATGTGCAGAAGAAGGTGACCAAGGGTCTGGAAACCAAGTCTTATGAGGAACAGTTGAGAGAGTTGGGTATGTTTAGCCTGAGAAAGAGGAGACTGAGAAGAGATTTTCATAGAATTTTATAGAATTATAGAGTTGGAAAGGACCACAAGGGTTAAGATAAGATACTATCTTCAAATATCTAAAGGGCTGTCGCATGGAGAATGGAACAAGCTTGTTTTCTCCTGCTCTGGAAGCCTGCACCCGAATGAATGGCTTCAAGTTGCAAGAAAGGAGATTCCAACTACGGTAAACATCAGGAAGAGCTTTCTGGCAGTAAGAGCAGTTTGACGGAAGAAAGGTCTCCCTGGGGATGTTGTTAACTCTCCTTCCTTGTAGGTGTTTATGCAGATTCTGGATGGCCATCTGTCATGGATTCTTTAGCTGAGATTTGGACTTGTTTATATAAGTTGTTTTATTGTGATTTAAATTGTATGTTTTAATGTTTGGTTTAAAAACAAAACAAAACTGAATTTCTTTATTTACTGTAGACCACTTTGGGAAAGTATTCTGTCCCTGTTTGACCTTTAAAGCCAGGAGGGGGTGAATCTGCATCCCTCCAGCTCTCATCAGCAGGGTTCAAAATAAGCAGGGCGCCAGGAGCATTTTGTTCCTAAAGATTCTCCATTTGCGAACACCTCGAAAAATGTGGGTGCCATTTTTTTTGCGCCAGGCTGACATTCAAGGTTTACTGAAATATGTCTTTTGAAGCCTCGAAGTCTCTGTTGATTTTTTTTTTTGGATTTTTTTTTTAAATGCCTGCTCCGAAGGTCTTATCTTACTATACTTGGGATTATATAGCTATATATGAAATTTCATGCATATCGGTTAATATCTTGACCATCCTCCACCAAAATAGCTGTTCACTTGGCTGTGTTCCTGTCATGAAGGCTGAAATTTCAGTTCAGAGAACACTTACTGTTCCCAACCCTAACCCTGTGGAAAGCCATCTAATTAGACTTTAATTTGATTTTGAGATGTTTTTAGGAGGTAATTTAATTATTGTTTCATTTTATACCAATGCTATGTATCTGATGTTAGCCACCCTGAGCCCGACTTCGGCCAGGGAGGGTGGGATATAAAAAAAAGGTTTTTTATTATCACTTGTTATTATTCCTTTGTAAGAAAATATGAAATAACTTAAAACCATTTTTGTGGGGGGGGGAGAATCAATGGGGGGGTTGACAAATTTTCCACACTGGGTACCACCTGACCTTCCCATGCCTGGGGGGGGGGGGTTTGGCAAAAAAAAAAATTCCCCCGGGTACCAATTTACCTTGCTACACCCCTGGCATTTTGTACTGCACTCCCTCACCCTCAACCACCCACCTTCCATCCCCTGCTTCCTCAGAGACCAACAGAACCGGAAATCTGGCTCTCTCTTTGTGACATTTGGGTTGACCCTAACAAAGGCCAACTGTGGATTTTGGGGCATTTCTCTATGGATCAACTTGGCGACTGCCTTTGCTTTTATAAATTGTATCTTCACTCCACCCCAAGTTTGATGGGGGGGGGGAGAAGCAACATCTCAGGCAGGAGACCCAACTCAGTTTGCGGCAAGGCAACCATGACAGCCCTGCTCACCTCGTCTGGAGTCACAGCAAGGAGGCTGCAGCTCTTCTTCATGTCCTCCTCCAGCTTGCCGGCCGTTGGATTCCGTCTCTGCTGAAGCTTTTTCAGTTCACCAGACTTCAGCCATTTCAGCTGAAGGGACTCTAGGGAAGGCCAGGCGACTGGGTGATGAGTGTGCTACCACCTCCTGGGGCCTGAAAGGGAGAACAGCAATGGGACAGTCAGTGAGGGAAATTTAGCCATAAGGTGGCTCCACACACCCCCCCCCACTGATGGCTGCTGGTTCACACATGCAAGTGTATCTGTCACTTATTTTTGATATGCAGTGGCTCACTCAAATATATGACATATGAACTCAGCAGCATGAAACTGGCTGCCTTCTAGGTATTGTTGGGTTCCCAAATCCCAATCAGCCCATTATTATGCCCAACGATCATGAACGATGAGAATAGCAGTAGGACAACATCTACAAAGTACCACACTGGTTACCTCTGTGTTAGACTCAGGGCCGGATTGAGGTTTGATGAGGCCCTTAGCTACTGAAGGTAATGGGGCCCTTTATATGTCCAGTTGTCCTTTGTCAACAACAAATTGTTGCTGTTTTTTGTGTTGAATATATGCTATATAGTAATTTATGGACCTAATAGGTATCTAAAGCCATTTGCACATAACAAAAGATGTATTTTATCAAAGTAATTGTTGAACTGAAATACAATTAAGAAGTATATGAAGTTGAGATCCTGAAGTTGAGGCTCCAGTACTTTGGCCACCTCATGAGAAGAGAAGACTCCCTGGAAAAGACCCTGGTCCATGGGGTCACGAAGAGTTGGACACGACTGAACGACTGAACAACAACAACAAATATTAATAGTGAAATAATTACCGGAATAAGCTCTAACTGTATGTAGGTTTTATTTTATTTCTTTTTTATCTTTTATTTTGAAAATGTACTTCCAAGTTTTTTTTCCCCTTTAAATTTTTTTGGGGCCCCCAAGAGAGTGGGGCCCTAAGCTATAGCTTGTTTAGCTTATACATAAATCCGGCACTGGTGAGACTTCAAAAGGGCCTAGGGTCTGTTCTGTGGGGATATACTGGGCAAGCTCTCATTGTAGGAAAACCAGGTCTGTTCCACTCACCAACCCCTTTGACAACCCCCCTTCCTCCACGCCTGACCAACTCCTTCCCTTTACCCACCCCCTCGCCCCCACCCCACAGCTCTCCCCAAGCCCCTTTCAAAGTAGGTGGGAGGTGCTTCACAGAGTAGCTTGCTGAAATACTGTACGAAGCACTTCCCTCCATTAAATTCTCCTGCCAGATTTAATCTGCCATTAAATCTTGTTTAAAAGAAGCGGGGAAGTGCTCCACATTGCCCACCGCTCAGTTAAGCAGCTCGCCAGGGCCGGCTGGCCACTCCTCATGGTACAGTTGGCATAGCCACCTATTGGCAGCCACGCAAACTGCAGTGTGACGATGCCTTATATTTTTATGCATATAGGAAGATATGAAAACTGCCTCACACCCTGTCAGACCATGGATCCCTTTGCATTGTCTCTTCAGGGTTTCTGGCAGAGATCTTCCTCTGCTACCTTTTCTTTTTTAAACTAACTAGAGAAGCCTTGCTTAAACCTGAGAGCTTCTGCATGCAGCACGTTTTTCTTCCATGGCCTCACATTCTATTTAAATGAAATGAATGACAGCTTCAGACACAGAGTGCATGCGAACATGACAGGATCTTGAAAGGAGCATAGACAAGCTGTTGCGGTAGGAGATGCACAGTCTTAACAAACAGGCTCCAGGCAGTTCTCTGCATGGTTGATAAGACGAGATGGAGTGCCAGCCTGCCTCCTGATTAATTCGGTGTTTGCATTGATATATTTAACATTTATTCATAGCAAGTTGCATTACACCTCAAAGACATTTCTAAAGGTTCTGAATATGGCGGTGTGGGAAGGCCCTCGCAGATCATAAAAACTGGAGGACAAAACAGATCCAGTGGAAGGAGACAAATCACATAAACACTGCTAAATAAAGTAGACCAGAACAAGCCTGGAGCTCCAAAGCAGTGCAAACCAAAAGGATGCCAAGGAAACAACATAAATAGCTGTTTAAGGTGTGGAGGCTTATGAAGTAACCACATGCCTATGTTGTAAACAAAATCTGCCCTTATTCCCTTATGGGGTACACAAGAGCCCTTATAGAGTCCTTTGTAGGTTCTCCATCGGTAGGAGAAAATAACAGAGGCCAACCAGAGAGTATTGAGAAGCGAAGCAGCTAGTAAGCCTGATCTTTATTAAAGCTGTTGCAACAGGGTGCTCCCCTCACACGCAGGAGAGGGGAGGAGGACCTCGAACAATGGCGAGCAAGGCCTTATATAGCCATTTTGAAATTCCCTGGCCTGGAGCTCAAGGCCACCCCTCCATACATCATACATACATCACAGAAGGGGTGTAGCCCAAGACCACCCCCCACAAACATCATACCTACATCACAGAAAAGGCGGTCTACAACAGAAATTTGAATGTTGTTGTTTTTCCTGTCTCTGCCAGCTTCACTTGGTCAGTTTGGGAGTCAGGACTGTCTTCCTGTGCTGCTTCAGACACGTGGCTTATATATTTATGTATGTGTTTGCTTGGTACATTTATGAACATTTTGTGTGTGTGTGTGTGTGTGTGTGTGTGTGTGTATGACCTTAAAATTCTTATAACACCTACAAAGCACTTTAGGGATGGGGAACTTGCACCCCTCCAGCTGTTGCTAGAAGTCCAACTCCCATCAACCCGGCCAGAATGGCCAAGAGTCAGGGACATGGGTGTAGCCAGGATTTATGTTAGGGGGCAGAACCAAGCTGTTAGTTAAGTATTTCTGTTTGTTTGTTTGTTTGTTTGTTTGATGGGGGGGCAGCTGCCCCCCTGCCACCCCTTGGCTATGCCCATGGTTGGGGATGATAGGAGTTGGAATCAAACAGCAAAGTCTGTAGGGTCACAGATCCTCCATCCCCACACATTGCAGCAGAGCAGAAGACTCAACTAAGGGCAGGAGTGGAAGCTGCAACCACAAGTGTGTAAGAATGTGGAGAGAGCCTCACTGCAGCTGACCCAGAACTCTATTTCCATCAGGAGCCTCCAGGAGACGGGGGCAGGCAGGAGAGAACAGCCAATTCCCACTTTTGTTTCCCCCCTCCCCTCTTCCGGCAACTGGCACCCAGAGGCACACTGCTTCTGAGCAACAGGGTTCTATTTAGCTACCTTCTTTAAATTTAATTAGTTTTAAACATCAATATATGCCTTCCCTATCAATCGCTAGTGTTTTTTTACAATCTCAAAAGAAAACCTAACATACAAAATTGAAAAGCAACCGAAACAGCATCACAATGTTAAGGGCTCAACATCCCAAGAGAGTAACGTAGGGAAGAGGTAGGGACGAAATGTCCCCCACACAACCAGATGGATGGCGTTGCCTAAGACCTCTTAGGGTCCTGAGGACTAGGAAAAAATAATCTCAGAGGCCGGGCACAGATTGGATTGCCCCAGCTTTACACCAAAATGACAATGACTGCAAAAGCGTGGAAAAGTTTCCTTTTTAAAGTTTCCTTTTAATCACACACGAAGAAAATGAGTCATTGGTCTGAGCTCTTTCTGAGGAAACCAACGGAATAATAGCGGAAAGTTAAAACTAGGTATGGCAGCAAGTTAACATTATTCCCAGACAGGGGCAGCCCATTGCATTTTGCTGCCAGGGGCACAACAGGAAGGTGCTGCCCCCCATTCCGCCGCTGCCACAGCCTTGCTTACCAGGGTCATGCAGCGGCTTCCAGCAAGATCTTGTGAGAAGTCACCAGAAGCCATCGCCACTTCTCCTTGTTTCTCCTGTGAGGCAGGGATGGGTGGTGCTGCCCGGCAGGATTCTGCCACCCAAGGCAGCTGCTTCAGTCTACCTCATGATTGGCCCGGCACTGTTCTCAGTGGAACTATTGGAACCACAACAGATCTTTTGTGCTTAGGAAGATAAGTAAGCAATGCTTTTGTTGTTGTTCAGTCGAGTCCGACTCTTCGTGACCCCATAGACCAGAGCACGCCAGGCACCCCTATCCTCCACTGCCTCCCGCAGTTTGGCCAAACTCATGCCAGTTGCTTCGAGAACACTGTCCAACCATCTCATGCTCTGTCGTCCCCTTCTCCTTGTGCCCTCCATCTTTCCCAACATCAGGGTCTTTTCCAGGGAGTCTTTTCTTCTCATGAGGTGGCCTTTTAACATCACAGTAAACCAAGTTTATGCACCAACTACCGGTGCTGAAGAAACTGTAATTGACCAATTCTATGAAGACTTACAACACCTTATAGAAATGACACCAAAGAAGGATGTTCTTCTCATTATAGGGGATTGGAATGCTAAAGTAGGGAGTCAAGAGATAAAAGGAACAACTGGCAAGTTTGGCCTTGGAGTTCAAAACGAAGCAGGGCAAAGGAACGCTAGGATCGTGCAATTGGGAATTTCCTTCCACTCAATGGTATGCACGAATTCAAAACTAAACCCGAAGGAAATCTGGAATGGTTGTGTTTGTAACCCAATGTGGAAACAGTGGCCGTTATAGGATTAAAAGCTGCAAACTGTAGTTTATTTCAACGGGTGTCTGCTTGTTGAGGGGCAAGTCACTTGCACTACTGAGCGACAGTTCCCAGCTGTATTTCAAGACACAGGGAAGTGCTCACCTGAATATGTGAGGCTTCAGCCTTGCTGAACGGAACCTCCCTACCACTCATGCTCTGAGAAACAGCCTTCTTGCTTTAAGGCAGAAACTGAAAAAAGACTCAGCTGACTGAAAGAGACAGGTCAGTGTAGACAAAACAGAAAGGGCATGCAAATCACTATTTGCATTAGTGGGCAAGCCTTCCTTGGCACAGGATGAGGGCTGGCATGAATTACAACTTCTGTCTGCAGAGTGACTCAACGGTTTATCCCTGAGTGAGGTCACAATCTTCTGGTAGATCTCTGGGGGATTTGCAGTAGATTGCCAAGGGTTTTTGACTCTCAAGTGTTGTTTTGTTTTTTGTCTAACAGTAAGGAATAACTAAAAGGCATTCCCCGCCTTTCCTAAATTAGGATCAAACAAAGAAACCCAGGGGTGAGGGTAGGGTAGCAGGAATGGATTTTGCCCTGGGCTGAGCTCAGATGCACTCTGTCCTTAATTCTCAGCTTCTGTGTTCTCCTTCCTGAGCTGCTATTTTGCGCTTTGCTCTGGTTGATGGACATCAGGGTCTGGTAAAACAAACAAACAAAGTAGATCTCCACAAGTCTCCTCAACCTTGGTTTACTTAGCAGTCTCAAATCTTCTTCAGCTCTATCTAGCAGGTCTGTGTGATTTTAGGGCATACCTGTAGCCTAGCCATAATCATTCACAACTGATTGGTGGAATGACCCGCAGAAACATGTGACAGATTACAAATATGACTTGTTTGTTTGTTTAATTTATATCCCGCTTTTCCCTCTAAGGTGCTCAAGGCCATGTTTCACCTGCAAGTGCTAATATTACCAAACCACAGAATAAAAACTTTGGGGAAATATGATGAGCACCAATGTATTATCCATAGCTCTTTTTAACATGAAGTAAGTGGGTCAAAATATGGGGGTCAGAAACTGTCCAAGCCACTCTAATGATAGCCTGAAATCCTGGAGAGCAAGGGCCAGTCCATGTTGTCAATAATGAGATAGGTGGACCAACAGAACAAGAAATCTTCCTATATTCCTGTGTAAGGTTGGTCAAATGGATGAACGCTGAGGATATGATACCCAAAACGCTGGAAAAAAACATAAAAGTACGGCAAAATGCTTTTTTATGCTCAACCTCTAGGTTAGATCACTGCAGCATGGTATATACATGGGGCTGCCTCTGAGGATGGTTTGGAAACTTCAGCTGGTGCAGAATTCTGCACCCACGTTGCTCAGTGGGGCAGGATGGTTTTGAACATATAATGGCAATCCTGACCAGACTGCATGGGTTGCCAATTATTTAAATTTATCTACTACCTTTCACCTGAGGATCACAGGGCAGCTTAAAAACACAGAATGCATCCTTCCCTAGTACCTTTGGATAATGCGAAAGGTGCAGACATTATGCCGTCTGGAGGGCACAACACAAGAACGAACCTTTTCTGCAGTGGCTCCCCAGTTTGTGGAACGCTCTCCCCAGGCTGGCTCCTTCATTATAAATATCTAGGCGCCAGGCGAAAATGTTCCTCTTCAAGCAGGTCTTGGGCTGATTAACATCCTAGACCCTTTTAGATGTCTTTGTGGGAGGGGGTTATTGGTTTGCTGTTGTTGTTGTTATGTATTTTGTGTTCTCATGTTGCATTTTTATATTGCCCTGTGATCTTTGGAGGGAGGGTGGCAGAATAAGTACCGGTAAGTAAGTAGTGGTGACTCCAAGCAGCTCACAGATCCTATGAAGTAATTACTTGGAAGAGGCCTGGTGTTTAATAGAGAAGATAAGTAAAACTTCTCAAGAAAAGAGAAGCAGAATCACCATCACACTTTACAGAGCAGACAGATAAAACACCTACACAGCAAGGGGTGGAGGAAAACGTAAGACTGAAACAGAAAACCAGGACTGGAACCAGATATGAGACTATTGGAAGCAGGGTACAGATGGACATACACAGATCTCATGAAAGCTGATTAAGGGAGCATTCCTGTGCAATGCTTGAGTTCTACCAGCTAAGAGGCTCTCGGATTTGGCAGAAGTCCCTTGGCACTGCCGAAACTCAAGATGCAGCACCCACATGAAAGATGCGCCAGCGGAACACAACAAATACACCTGTGGAGCCTTCTGCCAGTGAAGACGTACGAGTGAAACAGCTAAAATAGGGTGGAACCCTGGGTACAACGGGTAGAACAGGAGTGGCCTGGGAGAGGTGCAAACTTACACGGTGTCTTATATACCGGTACTTGTCCCAACAACAGAACTTTCTACCAAACCTGGACTTGGTGCAAAGAATGTCCCTCCTGTGAAGAGGGAAGGGGTGCCCATTCCCAATGCCAATGCCTGTGCCTAGGACATGGTGCAACTAACCATGTAATCACAGGATGATGCCAACACCCGAATGTTGGTGCCTTCAAAATCCTTGCCTTGGCCTCTTCTAATCCATTTTTAAGAATAAAGAGGAGGGCTAAATTGATCTGCGATTCAAATTCTGTACCAAATACCAAGTTTCACCCAAAAATGTCCTTCCTTAACAATTACTTTGTAAGAAGGAATAGTTCCAAAACAAGATCCCCAGTATTTGCTGCTGAACCATAATATTCTTTCCAGCAGAACCAGATTATCTCCTGCTCCTACATTTCCCCCCTCCACCTTCCAGAAACTGTAAATCCCACACAAAGCTTTTCACAGCTGCTTTTCTTGAATTCTTCTTTTACGTCTTATGCAAGCACTTTTCAAAATTTCATCTGTGGGTGTTGAATGGAGAGGGAGGGAGATTTGCGTTGGCCGGCTGTTCCCTGGGTAAGCTTGTTAGGTGCAACGTGGCACATCCTTAGGCATCAGCATTTAGCTTCTTATCCCTGTGTCCAACATTACCCAGAGGACCTGCTGGGGTGCAGCCCTGCCGACACCTCAAACATGAGCGCTATTCAGATGGGAAGCAAGCAAGGGAAGGACCCTTCAGTAGATCTCCACACTGATAATGACCCTGGAAAAACATTGGATCTGGACATCTGGGCCACAAAAGCTGGAGGTGCCCACATCAGCTGCCCAGGTTTCTGGCTGAGTTTCCCTCCCCTCCATTTCCCACAGGGCGACGGGTGTGCCCTCCCCCCAAATTTCCCCATTTCCCACAGGGTGACGGGTGTGCCCCTCCAAATTTCCCCATTTCCCACAGGGCAATGGGTGTGCCTCCCCCCAAATTTTCACCCGACAGGAACTTCAGAGCGACTGTCAAAGTGCTCACCTAGCTGCACTTTGAGGCGCTTGAGAAGAGGAGGAAGTGTTTGGACCACCTGCTCAGATCAGGCCTGGCTGGGGCCCAGGAAGGGGTGGCACCCCACTGAGCATTCTTGAACTTCATTTTACCCAGTAGTTTCCAACCAGTGTGCCGTGGCACCCTGGGATGCCTTGCATGATGGCCAGGGGTGCCGCGGGCAACACCCGGCCTCTGTCCCTCTTTCCTTCCATTCCTCCTCTGATGCCCTCTCGCATCTCTGCCTTCCAAAGGCTTGCACAGTTGTTTGCTGCAGCAGCCCTGGCTACAAGCTCCCCCCAGGCAAATGAATGGTGCCTCTAGGGGTGGCCAGGGGAGGGGAGAGGAGAGGAGAATAGAGTGAGGAAACACTCTACAAGGGAGGGTGTTTGAAAAGCGTGCATGGCTGCCGGCTCTGCAGGAAAGGGGTGACATAACTGGACTTATGAGGCTGGGAGCACGTTTCCTCACAGGGCTGCTGCAGAAAAAAATGTACTTGGTCAAGGAAGCCGTGCACTTAAAAAGGTTGAAAACCTCTGTATTAAGAAATAAAATAGAAAAGGAGGAGGGAGGGAGAGGGAGAGAAGGGAAGAGGGAGGGAGGGAGAGATGGGGGGGGGGAGAGAGAGAGAGAGTGCACAAGCACAAGGCCAACACAACCAGCTCCTTTAGGGACCTCTCAGAATAGTACAGCTATTAACAGAAGTAACAAGCTACAGCCTTGAAAGCTGGCTGCCAGGAGACACACAGCCAGCTCACGTCAGAGTAGCTAAGCAGTGACTTTCTCGCCCATAAGAACACGTCGTCCTAAGCAGCCTATACAGCAAATGGGAGCTGGGCGAAGTAATCATAAGTGGGACGGAATGGTGGTGCTAAGATAACAGGTGGCTGCCTTCTACTGCAAAGTCAGCAAAGGATTCAGTCTGCGCACAAGCGGACTGAGATGCTGAGCGCTGGGGTCAGTTCAAGATGTTGTTACAAAAGTTGGGCACCGAGTCCGAACCTCTGCAAAGCCACAGCAAGATTCCGGGGGGGGTGGTGGTTTCCAGGCGCTCGCCCAGGGTCTGTGCTTGTTTGAGATGCAAGACACAGCAGAGGCTGCCGTAGCTTTAAGATATATGGTTTATTCACATATATACACCTTTAGTATGCATGGAGTCCAGATCTTGCAGCATGGTCATTTCAAGAGGGGCTTGTTCTCCACAGCGGTACAAGCAATTGTGTCCAGGACATTTCTCCCTGCCTGCCTTCAGCCAGCCAGCCCAAGATCATTCTGGCCTTTTTTCAGCTGTTCCAAGCCTTGTGCCAAAGGCTCCAGACTCTTCCTATGACATCACGCCCAGTTACCCTGGCAACCTTCCGAATCCCCAGTCTCTGCTCACACCTCAGGGCAGAGGGGCAGGGCATTTCCCTTGCCTTGCCAATAGCCCTGTGTGGGAATTATAGTTTAGCCAGGCACTGGCATGCCACACCCTTCTATCAAGATAGAATAATTAATATACAGTGTTGGCATGCCACACTAATTAACCAAGATACCACACTTAATTAGCCAAGCTACAGAGCCCTCAATTGGCACACCATATGGCTCTGTGGGCATTGTGGGCACCAAGTTGGGAAACACATGTTTACGCAGAGCAGGAGAACAAAGGAATAGCTGGAAAAGTACTGGGGGATCATGAGGTGTTCAGCGGGAGGGGGTGAGTAAGTGAGAGGAGAGCACGATGTCATGTGGGTGTAACCAAAGGAGCAACTTCCATATTTGGTATTAGAAGGCACACCATTCCTTATTTGGTCTTTGGAGTCCTCTCTGTATGTTAATGTTTAACCTAGCTGTGAGTTTTCAATAAAAGGAGCCCCCCGAGAATGCCTCGTGGTGGCCTTCCCTTCCCATCATCCTGTTCATCGCGTCAGTTAATTTCCCACAATCAACAATATCTTATATTAGATTTAATATCTAATATTTTGCCGTAACAGCCCTGCACTGTATCTTAATGGCCCTAGCTTGGCCAGGTTGTTCTGCAAAGGCTAGCCTAGGAATTCCTCTGCAGCTTGTACTTCTCCCTTCACATCCCAAATAATCAAAATTCTACTGTTTATTCATGTTTAGGGGGTTGCTCCCCCAAACCTTTAACAATAGTTTGACACCTGAGACAGAACACCCAAAGGGCAGGGCCATAGCTAGTGGGTGGTGATATGGGCCCCCGCCAGGGGTGCAGACGAGCGGGGGGGCACAAAATCGGTTAAAAAAAATTTCTATAAATAAAAATATTGATTATTGCCTCATAAGAAAAGGTTTCAAATAGAGGGTAAATTGAATGGGGGGGGTTGGAGGAGAGGCAGAAAGAAGAGCTAATTTGTCCGTGGCTAGGGGGCACAATCTGGACGGTTCTGCCAGGGGCGCAAGATCACCTAGCTATGGCTCTGCCAAAGGGTGTTTGCTATGCAGTCGCTTATAGAGCCAGGTTAACCATGTCTACAGTATTTAGAAGTAAGTCCTACTGAATTCACTGGGGCTTACCTGCAGATAAAGACTGCAGCCTTAGAGTCAAACTGTATACTATGCAGTTCACACAATTAATGAATGGTGTTTTAAAGTACAGTAAATTGGAGGCACAGTGGTCTTTATCAGGTTCAGGCTGCTGGGGCAGAGGAGGAGGAAGAGGAGGAGGATGATATAAATTTATCGCCTCCCAAAGGAGCCCAGCGGGATGTGCACCTAGTAAGGTTAAAGCCCCTTGACCCACTCCATACCCAGGTCCTAGACTCAACTCTGACCCTGAAAACAGGACCTGTGCTATTTCAGAAAAGACATGCCACTGGGTCTCACACTTACACTGAGTTTTGGCATCTTTTAAAGTCAGCCTGATGATGTCAGCCTTTGGCCCATGGCCCTTGCCACACTCAGTGTCATCTCCCTCGCCCTCAACAAGCCTGTCTCAATGTCATGTGTACCATTACAGCAGAATGACAGCAGGTGTGCGAAGCCAGCCTTGGCTGGAAAACTCACAAAAATGCCCCTTTGGGATGCAACAAACCAGCAAGAGTATCCCACTACAAGGGGCTGCAATGGGGTGGCAACCATAGGATGTGAATCAGCACACTGAATGTTCAATTTAAAACCCACTTTGGCTGTGGACCAGCTTAGCTAAGAGCTCAATAAGCAGCTGGGGTTGAAAGTCTTTGCCTTTGAAGGCATGTTCCTCCTTTGAAACAATGCTGAGGATTAACAGCCAACTTCAGAAATGGGAGGATGAAGGTAGGATATGCTCTCACTGAGCCATAGGGACAGGCAGGATAGAGCCCCTAAGCAAGGAATCCTACCCACAGCCTTTCTCCATGCACAACTCAAAGGGGGCATTTGAAATAGGGGAGAGAAAACAAATCACAGCAGGAGCTTCACAGCAAGAAGCAGGAATTGCTAACGCTTCTGACAAAGCATGCCGGCTTGGAAGGCAGCCAAGCACGGGGACTCCCTAAATGACGCACAAACGCTGGGCAGGGCTGGGTGTGGGAGAAGGAGAGGGAGTCCTTCAGCCACTTCCAGGGAACTTGGCACAGCAAGGATGACTCTGAGAGCAGCTACCAGCAGCTGCAAACACTCCCTGCCAGATTAGCTAATGTAAGATGCTTCAAGCGTTGCTTGAGGAGCAAGAAATCGGCATTTCGAGAGCTGGTGTGCCACAGCAACTATTACAGGGCAGAGCTTGAAAATCAGAAAATCCCTGGTTTAAATCTCCCCTCTGCTATGAACTTGCAAGATGAGCTTCTTACTCTCACCCACAATACTGAAATAATACTTACCTACCTTATATGCTTGTTGTAAAATGGAAAAAGGTAAATCACAAAGTAGCCTAACGAACGTGAAGCACTTTCAACACTCATAACTGCTTGGGAAATGATAAACATACTGTGTAATTAAAAGACCATGGTTTAGCTCAGTGTTTTTCAACCACTGTTCCGCGGCACACTAGTGTGCCGCGAGATGTTGCCTGGTGTGCCGTGGGAAAAATTGAAAAATTACTTTATATATAGTCAATATAGGCACAGAGTTAAATTTTTTAACATTTTCTAATGGTGGTGTGCCTCGTGATTTTTTTCATGAAACAAGTGTGCCTTTGCCCAAAAAAGGTTGAAAAACACTGGTTTAGCTGACATAGAAATGATCGATGGCCTTTTTCTCCTCAGGGGCAGGAAACAATGGCATTAGGAAGCAAACACGCAAGGAGAACCCTGCCGGATGGGGCCCCCCGTTTCCCACAGCAGTCAGCAAGGTGACACCCACATGCAGGACTTGAGGGCAACAGCCTTCTTCCACAGCTGCTCACCCCAAGGGAGTTGCCCATGAATTATCTGGGAAAGGGCAAACATCTGGCCTATCCACAAATGGATTTTTCAGTCACCTGCCTCCACTTCATCTCCCTGCTTGAGACCAAAATGTGGGTGGCAGACAGGTAGCAGCAATACACAAATAAGGTACCCAATGCTAATTATGGCATTTGAACAGTGCTGCAAGTGTCACCTGATGAAGGTCATCTACTATTTCAATAATCAATAAAGACCTTCCAGTTCTGTGCTCACCTGCCGAGCTCCTGCTCATTGCCTATAACTCTGACGTAAGCTTAGCCATTGTTGCAAAAACATTCATTTTACAAGCTCCTCCCACTGGTTGTTAACCCAAAAGTGTTGCACTCTTGTCCAATGCCTACACCAATACCACTCACACGCTGTAACCCATAAAGTTGTGGCCTTATTCTTCCCATTAACCAAAAATATTGTGTCCGTGTGCTTTATTTACTCCATGTGGGGGTGGGTCATCAACTCGCAACAAATTCATCAATTCCATTTGCTGTCTAGGCTCTTTGTGCGTTGATCAGTAAAACTTAAAACAAGACTTTGAGATCTAGCAGTACCTAGGGTATTTTCCCATAACGATTGACACGGGTTTCCAATTCACTACCAAGCTCAATTTAAAAGTGTTAAGTCCTAAACAACATGAGCCCCAAACACCTTCAGATGTGTTGCCTTGTCCCACACCAACATGCCTGGGTGTGAAGATTAGCAGTGGAGGACCTGCTAGTAGAGCTTTCACCCTCTGTGGTTTGAGGGGTGGTGTCATATGAGGCAGTCTTCTCTGCGGCAGCCCCCAATTTGTGGAATGACCTCCTCTCTGAGGCACATCTTGTTGTCATCACTGTATCCTTTTCAACCATTGGCCAAGACACCCCCTCCTTCTGCGTTACTGTGCACTGCAGTTCTGCGTTGCTGCTTTCCAGCTACAATTTTGGCTGATTTCTTAGGTTTGATTTTATTATTTTAATTGTACATTGCACTTCTTGCAACCGATACATTTTAATTGTTATGAGAACTGGAGGGGAGGGGTGCTTAACTCCTTTCTTATTTCTCAGCTTCAAATCTTACTGACGCATGATTTACTCCAATAATAATTTGCTTCAATGTGACATTACTTCAGAGCAGGGTGGATAAAAATCAATGTTTTTTTTTTAAAAAAGAAAAAAATTGAGAGATTTTTTTTTATTTAAATCAGATTTTTTTTTATTTAAATCGGAATTTTTAAATAAAATGTTTTTTGAGGAAAATATATTACCATCCAAAGGTTATTCAATCATGAAATAAAGATTAGTTTTTTAATTATGTAGAATAAGGCTGTATATGTTTGATTTTTTTGGTAAATAAATTCCATTAATCCATTCACAATGTCATTTATGCTCTTCCAGAGGTTTTTGTAAAATTATTGAGCAGTTTCTCTGCCTACAAGATATTATCACAGATGCTTGGTTTACTTTTGCAGTTCTCAAAACAGAATTTGACTCAGCAGAGATCACATGCCTCTTCTTCACAGCAAAAATGTTATAACATGAACAGAGTTGAGAAAAAGACCTTAATCCTATTGTTCTACAAACCTATGAATACAGAATCAACCCCTTCAGTGTTAAGTTTCAAGAAGTTCAGTGAATGGAATAGAAACAATATTTTTCTGATTGTTTGGAGTGGAATGGATCTAATAAATCTATTTAAATTGCTATTATTAATGTAATGATTATTTTTCCCCTTCCTAAGTACAACAGAAAAGTTGTCCAAATATGAATGATTAACCTATTAAACTGGGGATAAAAAAACTAATATGAAAAGTTGTTATTCTAAAAATCTTCATCTACTTGCATATTAAAGTTATACCAGCAAGAATTAGTCTTTATGTAGAAAACTGTGATTTAAATCAAGCCTTACTGACTAGTGATTTAAATCGTGATTTAAATCAAATCCACCCTGCTTCAGAGACATATTTACAGGTATCCAACCTTTTCCAGCTGTTCTACCTGGCACACCAACCGTTCAGTGCCAAATACCATTATTCACTCTACCATCTTGCTTCCCTCTCTGTTTTATCATTTCTCCTTTTCGTTTTGTCTTAGTTTCCGGTTTCAACTGACCACAGCGATTTATGCTCCCCTTCTATATTTTTATTTTTCAAATCCTTAGGGCGTCTGCCTCCAGCAATTGTGGGGCAAAACAGGAAGCAAGGGTAGTTTATCAGGAAGTAAGCTAGTTTCACTCTTCCGAAATATTTGAGGCTAGAAGGAACAAACCTGCCATTCATCTCTCTCCCCCACTCTCCATTAGTATGTCATAAATACTGCACGACAAAAACTCTGTTTCAGGGTTGTTGGTTTTTAAGTATAAAAGTCCTCAAAAACCCCAACCCCAACAACTGCAGATACAGTAGCTTGTAACTTGGGAAGGAGATGACAGAGCCTTCTTCCTCTAAATCAATTTCTGATGCATTATGCAGAAGATTACGGAGATATTTTGTGAATAATTGATTGCTTAAGCTACAGGAGGAAGGCAAGACCAAAATGTTTTCGCAACTGTGCTCAGCAGAACAAGCTTGTTTTCCGAAACACAAAGGCAGGCAGGCAAACAGAGCAGTGTCAGGTGAGAGATCATCCCTGTGTCTATCCATTTTTCAGGCCAATTCTATGCACTCAGACAATTCAATGGTGCCTCCTGTACAGATAAGTATCCATAGGCTGCAGCCTTTACAACATATACAAAATGGTCAAGGTGGTTCCTCACAATTTCTCTGCCAAAATCCTTCTCTGCCTCCTGGTTGCCACGCCACTTCTTTCTTCAGCCTCACTTTCTTTTAAGTCCTTTTCTCTTACCCATTCTTTCCATCCACCAATTCAAAACTTGGAAGTTACTTGTATATTCATGGTATTTGATCAAGCCTCATTTGAGCCACTGTGCTAAACTTTATCCTCCAAACCAAACCTTCCCTTAAAACCCAGGTGAGCTCTCTCTAATATTAATTTATCCATTGATTTATCCATACAAAGCCAGGATGACTGGGAAAGGACTTTCTTCCTTCCTAATATTTTTTCATGTGAAGAATTAAAAATAATAATAGAGGAACATTTAGTATTGCGAATTTCCACCTTCAGTCTGAAGTGTTACAGCTGAGATGCAGGCTTATCAGCTCAGTGAGAAGTAAACTCTCAATCACACACCAGATTAGTAGTACTGTACTTGTTGAAGAAAAGCAAATACATTTCTTTCTCGAGTTCATAGTTAATGCATGTGTTACTTTAAACACCAGAGGACACTGTTTGTTTAGAAATTTAGCCAGCAATTTTTGTAGCTCTCTGTCTAAGTTAATTCTACTCCTAAAGGATGAGCAATTTTTGTTTGTTCTTCTCTCCATATAAGATATCTGCTACTTTCTCTCTCTCTCTCTCATCTCCACTCACTCTGTAACTAGTTCCTGCATGAATAAAGCCTTTGAATTCCAGGAACTGTAAGTGATTATTCCAATATAATTCACCCAAGCTACAAGGTCTGCTAGTACTACTATGCCAAAATCTGTTCATTTTCTTGAAAGTTTCCTTCCTCTGAGAAAGAGGATTCATTCTTCTACCTCAGGAGCATTTTAGAAATTCAGGGGCTGTGTTGTTCTGACCCTTACTGATAACAATTTTACAACATTCTGCAGCCTCCCTGGGTGCCTACACTCCTGCTCTGAAAGAACCCCATGGGAGGAGTTATTTGAAGGATGAAAGACACAAACAACCCTTGAGTATGGTAAATGCATAAAAAACCCTGTCCTCATGAGAATTTCACACGCACACACATAAATTGTCCCCTTTATAATTTTCAATTTTCTTTTATCCTTAATTGAAGAATGGTTGGGGGAAATGCAGAAGTTCTCAGCAAAGCACTAATTATTATAATACTGACCTAACTAACAATATTGGTCCTAGAGTTACAGAAACCATAAAATATTTTATATTCTGACTTCTTAGTGCACCTATCTATCTATTATTATTACAGTGGTACCTTGGTTTAAGAACATCTTAGTTTACGAACAACTTGGATTAAGAACACTGCAAACCCGGAAGTAGGTGTTTTGGTTTGTGAACTTTGCCTTGGAATAAGAACGTATTTCGCTTCCTGTTGAGTGTGTTCCATTTGCAAATTGTGTCCCCCGCTGCTATGGGAAAGCACGCCTTGGTTTAAGAACGCTTTGGTTTAAGAACGGACTTCCGGAACGGATTAAGTTCGTAAACCAAGGTACCACTGTATTTATAAATCATCTATATGTATTTTTTAATAGCACGGTGTCCTACATTACAATAGACATGGCAGAAAAGGAAAGTGGGTATGAAGGAACAGGAAAATAAACAAATTCAGGCAACGTTACACATTATATATTCAAGGTAGTAGTGGATACATAAAAATAAATAATGTAAGAATAGAATTTTGATTATGATATAAAAACTATCCATTTCAGAACCAAAGCAAAAATATTAAAAGTAAGAAGTAAGTCTTGCTAAAACCAGTAGCACCCAAAAGTTAGACACTAGCACTGAATATTGTGAGAGCACAATATAAATGGAAGATATCATTATGTCATTATTATAGGCTTTTAATATGGCCAAGAAAGTTTAAGGCAACTTGCAATGTAGCAAATGGAAACAACCATCACCACCTTTTTTAAAAAAAGGAAATGTTGTATTTTGCATTCCCTATTACAGTGACACAGAACCAAAACCGGCCCAAGCAAGACCTCAAGTCCTCACCAATTCATTAAAGCTTTGATTAATTCATCTACTGATGAAACCTTGCATCACCACTTTACATTTATTATTAGCAGGAATCAACTGGATTCTCTAAGCAGACATGCCACTGTTAGGGGACTGCTACACACAGCGGTCGAAATTCTTTTGTTCACCCCACCCCACCCGGCTCTTTTACAGTACAGGAGGGTTGGGGAACCTGTGGCCCTCCAGATGTTGCTCCCCGTCATCCCTGACCACTGGCCATGCTGTACATAAGTTGGAGTCCAGCAAGATCTGAAGGGTCACAGATTCCCCCCATCTCCACAATATGGGCTCCCAAGTTTGGAAGACATACTCCTGCAGCACAATCCTACACATTATCTACTGAAAATGAAGTCCCATTGAGTACAGCAGTGTTTACTCCCAGGAAACTGGGTACTGGACTGTAGCCCAAGTCCCCACCTGCAATATACATTTGAAGTGGTATCCCCCATGGCTTCCCCCATAGAATCCTGGAAACTGAAGTTTGTCCAGGGTCCTCTGTGGAGAGGGGTTGACCATTAAACCGATCTGAGCACTGTAGCTCTGTGAAAGGAAAAGGGAGTCTCCTAACAACTCTCAACAAACTGAAGTTCCCAGGATGACTGATTAAAATAGCAGGATAGGGCTTAAAATTTACACTGAAGATTGGGGCCCAAGTGAGCTTTTGGAGGCGACTTCATCAGAATAAGAAAATGCAAAGCATTTGTTGGCACTAACAAAACTCTAGATTAGATCCATGCTAAGGCTGCAATCCTATATTCACTTCCTGAGCAGCAAGCCTTACTAAACTCAGTACAACTTACTTCTGAGTGAACATGTAAAGGATGCACTCCAAGTTAGTTGCCCTTAGTATCCACTGAGATCTATGAGGCTTCAGTTAACGTCATGGATAACACAACCCACTGATTTCAGTGGGACCAGAGTGCAACTAATTTGGCTCAGTTCAAACACACTGGACACATTATCTGCATCTGTATACTGTATACTATATCAGGCATGTCCAACAGGTAAATCGTGATCTACCAGTAGATCATTGGACGTCTGTGGTAGATCACTGGCAGATCAGTGGCTCCCCCCCCCAAAGAAGCTAAAAAACTTTGGCTGCCCTAAAAAAACTCAACATCTTTGCCCTGCACCCCTAAAATGACCTGAACCACCAAATACAGGGCCTTCCTTCCTAAAAAAAAAAGCTGAACAACTTTGACCTGAACCCCCACAAAAAAGGGGGTAGATCACTGCCAGTTTTTAACTCTGTGAGTAGATCGCAGTCTCTTGGAAGTTGGCCACCCCTGCTATATATTATTGCGAGAGTCACGCTGTGGTCCATTAGCGACCCTACCAGCTGCAGCATGATGACAGAACAGCAAGCAGGTGAGCAAGCGAGCAAGTGGCAGGGGTGTTCGCAGCCATGGAGGAATGAGAGGCATTTAAAGAAAGGTGGGAAGTGCTTCAGAGAGCAGTTGGGCAAACAGCGCCCCGATAAGACACCCCTCCTCAAGGGAAGAGCTGTTTGGGAAGCCTGCAAGGGAAGGGATGGCAAAGGGGCAAGGCTTCAATTAAATTCTGCCTAATGATGGGGTTTAAACTCTGCCTTTATGTTTTTTAAAACCAGGCACAAGCCATTTTTCTTTGTGTTAGCCCACACACGTGGCTCTGTGGAGGATTAAATGTAATTAATATATCAACTTACTAATACCCATCAGTGTGCAGTCCTTCCCATAGCTCAGTGGCACAGAGCTTGCCTTACGTGAGAAAGCTCCCAGGTTCAATCCCCAGCATCTCCGGTTGCCGTTTTGTTTTTTAAAGGAGCAGGTAGCCCCAGAAGCCACTGCCAGTCAGAGCAATAGATAATTCTGAGCTAGATGGCCCTCATATAAAGCAGCTTCCTAGGGGAAGTGGTAATTCTGTATTGATTTGTTTTGGATATTTGTATGCGATGCCAATAAAAGGTTTGATTATGATCTTCTGATGCTAGCATTGCTGCTCCAAAACCTCTGACCCTGGTATGCAGCAGCTGACTGCATGCCCATGTCTGAGTGCAAGACTCTCTGCTAATTTCCTAGGAAACAGATACTTGATTTTGGTTTGGTGCAAAAGTTTAGAGAGAAGAGGTACTTCAATAAAGGGAAGGGGAAAAGACTATTCTCATTCATAGCTGGCTGTCAGCCCAGCCAGCAATAAACAGCATGGCATGTGATTTGCAGTAGACTGCAGGCAAAAAAAAAAAGAATTAAATATCTGCACATGATCTAGAGAGCTTGCTGTATTTCCAATGCTCCCCTGACTGCCAGGTCAGGAGGAAACCTATCTGATACCTCTGGGGAATTTTTGAGAAGTGTGATATGCTGGCCAAACAGACTTTATCTGAATCCCAAACAGATGCTATTTCCCTATTTCCTTATGTGGCTTTGCTCAGCTGGAGCAACCACCGGGCCCATGCAGGAATAATTACAGTGAATAATGCAGCAGAAGACAAAAGCTACAACTGTTTCCTTGACACTTTGGTCTATTTCTCTCCCAAACAGGATCAGCATTCCAATTCTGATTTAAAAAAGAGAGAGAGAGAAGAAACA
Source organism: Lacerta agilis (assembly GCF_009819535.1). NCBI lineage: Eukaryota > Metazoa > Chordata > Lepidosauria > Squamata > Lacertidae > Lacerta > Lacerta agilis. The sequence goes on from NC_046327.1 coordinate 34,338,909, forward strand.
CACATCTTGTTCTCATGGTTGTGATAAAGTTTTGTAAGCATGCATGTTCCATTTGCTAAAGCAGTGGTGGGGAACCTGGGTTGCTCGGATTCTAGTTCCCATCAGCCCCAGCCGGCATGATCAACAGCCAGGAATGATGGGAGCTGTAGTCCAGCCACTTCCCGAGGGCCACAGTGCTAAGATGGGCAGGGGCAGCGTTAGAAACTGAGATATGAAAGCTAGGAGCTAAATGGCACATTAAACTTTCTAGGTTATGGACACAACAATGGAATGTCTAGGTGTGCTTTTTTATAACAAGAATAAAAAGCTGAAAATGAATGAACTGCAGCTAAAGTGTTATGTTCATTTTTCACAAGGTCTAATCCAGGGGTCAGCAAACTTTTTCAGCAGGGGGCCAGTCCACTGTCCCTCAGACCTTGTGGGGGGCTGGACTATATTTTTTTGGGGGGTGAACAAATTCCTATGCCCCACAAATAACCCAGAGATGCATTTAAAATAAAAGGACACATTGTGCTCATGTAAAAACACGCTGATTCCTGGACAGTCCACGGGCCGCATTTAGAAGGCGATTGGGCCGGATCTGGCCCCCAGGCCTTAGTTTGCCTACCCATGGTCTAGTCCTTCCCCTGCCCACCCCCTAATATTTTTAAGAGAGTCTCTTCTCCAGTCTTCAGAGAGTAGCTGGAAGTGGGGAGGCAAAAAAGGGGTCCTTTCTTTCCACTCTGCAGTTGTACTGTAATCTGAAATCTTAGGCGTAGTACTGCACCCAGGGCTCAGAAACTGCTCGCGCTAATGAAATTCCCTGTTGCAAAATCCGCCTAGAACAATGGAATTTTTGAACATTGGGCAGGGGTGGGGCAGAGAATCTCTACATTAAATTCACTAGCCCCACCTCCTGATTCCTCTCCATTTTAGTCAAACCACACCCTGCCCTTGGACTTCTAAAAATAGTTATCAAGGGGGAATTACACAAAAGGCTAGCCATTATGTTTTTGCACCCGTAACCCATGTTCCAAGAGCCATGTGGTGAATAGTCTTTCTATCCCAGTTTCTAACACTGCTCCAAAACTAAGATCATGGTTTTTGGGAAACATAGCCACAGAGATAAACGAATGTTGGACCATCATGAACAAGAGAAAACTCGATCTTTTCGATATCTCAGAATTCTGCTTAGCAAATCCCTTTCCTGGATATTGAAGTGATGAAGAAGGGCAAAGCACAGAACGCAACAGCAGCATTGATGTAATTCTGTTTCAAGGAGGGTGGTCAGTTGTTTGCTCCTGCACTGACAATTTTCAGTAGCAAAGTGATTCCCCCGAATGTTATATGGACCAGAAATTTGGGGAGATGACTTGAACACAATCAAAGGGTTAGAAACAGCGCAGAATCAATTTCTTAGATTATTCTCTTTACCCAATGGAACATCAGTGGCTCTTCTATGAACGAAAGCAGGTTCGTAGGCATGAGTGGACTGTGCACGGTTTAATTACCTGAAAAGAGTTACATCTCTACCCAATGAGCACTTTCCATCCATATGCTACTTGGATCTGGAGAACACACATTGGGGGAATCTTGGGTATTATCACTTGCAGAAGCTGAATGAGGTTCTGAAGATGGATAAGCGTCAACTAAGGGATTGGCTTTATTGGATAGAATCCAGAAGGGACTTGTTGTTGTTGTTGTTGTTGTTGTTCAGTCGTTCAGTCGTGTCTGACTCTTCATGACCCCATGGACCAGAGCACGCCAGGCACCCCTATCTTCCACTGCCTCCCACAGGTTGGCCAAACTCATGCCAGTCGCTTCTAGAACACTGTCCAACCATCTCGTCCTCTGTCGTCCCCTTCTCCTTGTGCCCTCCATCTTTCCCAACATCAGGGTCTTTTCTAGGGAGTCTTCTCTTCTCATGAGGTGGCCAAAGTACTGGAGCCTCAACTTCAGGATCTGCCCTTCCAGTGAGCACTCAGGGCTGATTTCTTTAAGGATGGATAAGTTTGATCTTTTTGCAGTCCATGGGACTCTCAAGAGTCTTACAAGCGATTAAAACATCTAACTGTTCCCTGTGTTTCCCTCTATTGAAAGCATAGCATTTTAGAGCCAGTTACTTAACTAAACCTCTGCCTGTACCATTAAGATCTGCCTTTACTGTGTTGTGATTTCAAGCAATGCCCTCATCTGTGCTGTACGGTCCTTACAACAAGATTCCATGTGCAGATAGACTATGCATAAGCAGGAATTTGCAGGCAGAAGGTAGTATCCATTATTTGTTATTTTGCCTCTTATACACAGACCCAAGGAGTTGCTTTCTAAAACCCTTGTTTCTTCAAGGAAGCAGTCAACCCCCAATGGAATGGGTTCTGCAGTTACCAAATGACTCCAATGCATTAGTGACGCACAAAATGGCCCTTTCTGCGTTGGGAGCAAGGAGGAACTGGACAAAATAGCTGTGAACTGTAAAGGAGATTCAGCAGTCTAAATCTGAAAGACACTTTGCATCGCAGTGAAGGCCTCCTGGCTATAGTCTCATTAGAAATAGATGGTTCTGTCTGTTTTAGTCGATACCTTAATCTATATTTTGTATTTAAAACTGTGTTTTCATGCTTTTGTCATGGCCTTTGGCTAGCCCAATAAATTTATTGGTGATGGTAATGATTTTTAAACATACAGACTTGCTTGGATGAACGGGTTTCCTCCCATCTCTGTGTACAGGGTATGAGCAGCATACATGGCTTGTAAGAGGAGAAAAATCCCTCTGCCGTTCCTTGCTCAACCATTTTGGCCAGGATAACTATGGCTGGTATTCAGCAGTTAGCCAGCCACTTAGCTTTGACCGTCAAACTGGCTCCAGATCCCTGGTTCTGGCCTACTCTTGTCTCCACTGAGCCGCCTTAGAGCCCTAAATTGACACAGTTGTGCCTCTTGCCATCTCCTCCAAAGGACAACAGAAAGCTATATCTGTCTCTCTATAAATCCTGAAGATCTCTAAATATTTATGCTACAAAGAAAAGTAAATGACTGTTGCATTGGACAGTGCAGTAAATCTTTATTATAGCACAGGAGTGGGAAGAGAACAAAGATGCCTATTTTTCCACAGGCCTTTTAGTTTGTGTGGTCGTTATCCTTGAGATAGACCTAAAACATTAGCCCAGTGCTGATACTACAATCAAAGCATCAGGAAGGCGGGGGGTTGATACTGCACCTGCCAACTCTACCCCCCTCAGAGCCCCGATAATATGCTTTGCACTGGGTCTGTGCATGTATACCCCTGTGAAGTTACATACAGCTCTATGAAGGTCTAACTATTTGCTATTCAAATGTAATTTGCAAACCAAACTCTGTCAGCCCTTTTTTACTTGCAGGAAAAGCCACTTTTGTTTTCAGGGGGGACAAGTTGGAACAGGCAAGTGGTGGAGAGGGAAGGTGCACTTAATCTTGTGGCCATTTCTTCACTATTCGCCCACCCACAGCTATGAATATGTGTGTTTGTTTTGGGGGCAGGGGGAAGCCTGACAAGAATTGATGAGTAGGTGCTGCCATTCCTAGAGGTCCACAAATTCTGCTAAGCCTCTATCACCAGTCAAGATCTGGTTGATATCACCAACCCTATCCCAAAAAGTCTACATACAACAACAACAACAACAACAACAACAACAACAACAAGAACAACAACAACAACTTATTACTTATACCCCACCCATCTGGCCGGGCCTCCCCAGCCACTCTGGACTGCTCCCAACCGAATATTAAAAACGCAATACAGCATTAAACATTAAAAACTTCCCTAAACAGGACTGCCTTCAGATGTCTTCTAGAAGTCAGAGAGTTGTTTATTTCCTTGACATCTGATGGGAGGGCGGGCGCCACCACCGAGAAGGCCCTCTGCCTGGTTCCCTGTAACCTCACTTCTCACAGTGAGGGAACCGCCAGAAGGCCCTTGGCACTGGACCTCAGTGTCTGGGCAGAACGATGGGGGTGGAGACGCTCCTTCAGGTATACTGGGCAGAGGCCGTTTAGGGAGATGGCAAGGTCTCATCCCTGGCATTGCACTAGGATCTGGAGGCACTCGGAAGCAGACTCCTTCCGGCTTTCCAATCACCCCCAAATCGATTGCCAAGGGCCTCCGCCCTTCTCTTGAGCTTAGAAAGATGGGTGTGGGCTCTTCCTGACCTTGTGCTGGGGTTCAGAGGGGCTTGGTTTCCAAAGATTGAGGCCAGGGACAGCCCACACCCTTCTCTCAGCAGACTGGAAAGATGCACTTGCCAGATTGCTCAGCATTCTTTCCTCTCCCCTCACCGCAAGAAAGAAAGAAAGAAAGAAAGAAAGAAAGCAAGCAGATAGTTGTTGCCAAGCAACACACACACAGAACCAACTCTGCCCAGCACCACTTTCCTAAAGAAGCCCAAGTCTATTGTCCTATTGTCCTGAAGAAGTGTGCATGCACACGAAAGCTCATACCAAGAACAAACTTAGTTGGTGTCTAAGGTGCTACTGGAAGGAATTTTTTATTTTATTTTGTTTTGACTATGGCAGACCAACACGGCTACCTTCCTGTAACTGGAGCCAAGCATAGGATATGGCGATGATGTTTAGGACTAGGTTTTCCTGTCAGGGAACTTCTGAGCTGGGGAAGCTGCATGGCAGGCAGAAAACACTAAGTGATGCTTCTTCTCTCTGGAGGAAAGCTGCATATATTGAACTCCTGCCACCTGATGTCAGGGTTGAGCCAGATGAGGAGGAGTGGCGGCAAGCCCCCCCCCCCCCCGGCGAGGCTGCACCCACAGAAGAACCTGGGGAAATGGAGGAGTTCGTACCTGGCGAAGACTGGTGGTGGCACTCCTCAGAAGAGGAAGAGTCAGATGGAGAGGGGGAAAGACCAGAACAGGAGGAGGAGGAAGTCGAGCCAGAATCAGGCCCTTGTGAGGAGAGAAACCGGCAGGGCCCCTCCCCTCCTCCCTTCTCAGCTGTAGAGCGTAGAGCTGAGAGACGCAGGGAACAATTGGAGGCAGCTGCAACTCGTAAGAGACCTGGTTACAGGCCAGCTACTTAAGAAAGGCTGGCTGCTCCCTTCGCTAGCACCTGCAACTGCTATGCTGAGTGTGTGGTTGCTCTGGCTCGTTCTGTTCCTGACTCCCGGCTTGTTCCTGACTCCTGGCTTGTTCCTGACCCTTGGCTTGTTCCTGGCTCCTGACTCGTTCCTGACTGACTTGGCTGGTTCCTGACTTGGACTGTTCCTGACTTTGGCTTCTCCTGACCCCGTGCTGATACCTGACCTCAGCTGGCTTCTGACTCAGACTGTTCGACCTTGGCTTATCTGACTGACTGCTGCACTTCAGCACGCCAACTTGTTGGCGCCCTAACACCTGACATGCAACCGTTCATGGCACAAGTCTCTTGGATCTGCCTTCCTGGTCACTTGCCATCGCTTCCGCCAGGTTGTCTGGCTGGAGGCAGCTGAAGGGGGAAGAAGGGATGTCCTCCTCAGACGAGAACAGCCACAGAGATTGCAGCAACACCCACCACTGTCCTGCTGGTGGCACAAATCTTTTGTTCTTCACTTAACACAGACCTCTAGGGATCTGCAGCCTGCAAAGGCATCACCTACAATATGTCGCAGGCTTTCTCAGATGAAGATCATTTCCATTTAAAATCCGTAAGCCAGGCCTCCATGGTGGAGCATGCCAGTTACTCTGCAAACATTTAATAAAACCAGTTCTGTCATCTTATGCTACAACCACTATTGCAAACCCCCTTAACACCCTCCAGCAGACACTAGGAAAGCAGTAACTGCCATAAAAAGACTTTTGGGGCTACTTGCAAGGAGCTTGGCTGCCTGACAGAACGCTGTTCTGGAGCCTTGGTTCTTGGCTGCAGAGCTGAAAGAACGCATTTGAAAACAAATCTCATGCCTGATCTTGCTTCACTCAGATGGAACAAGAGGACAAGGGGAAAAGGTGTCCTATCCTGTGCTTGAAGGGGAGAGAAGTGCCTTTCTCTGACTATTTGAGCTACTTGTACACATTCCTTTTATTCAGGGACGTCTTAGCCATTGAGGCTACTGGCGCAAGGCACCACGGCCTGAGGAGGGCGCCTGCACCCTCCAGCCCCACCAGCAGCGCCGCTCTCACCCACCTCTTCTCAGGCTGCCATTGGCGAGCCTCCCATCGGCACTGCAGCCAGGGCTCCCTGGACGGCAGCGTCGTGCTACCGCTTCGGCCGAGCAGGCGGAGGCGGAGGACAGCTGGCAGTGTCCCCACCCGCCCCTCCGGCTGCCCACCGCGCCTGGCCCTGCCCGGCGGAGTGTGAGTTCGCCGTCCCCGCCCGCCGCACCCTCCGGCTGCCCTCTGCACCTGGCCCTGCCCAGTGAAACACGAGGGGTGCCGGAGGGATCTTCGCACCAGGGCGCCGGATTTACTTAAGACGGCCCTGATTTATTGATCCAGAGAGGCTGGTGGTTAACTACAAGGTGCCACCTGCTGTGTTAAGATCTCTCTCTTTTTCTGTATCCGTACTGTTACCCATTTTGAAAAACAAACAAACACATTTATTGTCTTTTCCATTAGCACTGTTGCTTAACCACTTACCATTGTAAGACAGGATATAAAACGGGGGGGGGGGGAGAATCAATGATGGAAGTTGTATGCAATCAAAGTAAAGTTACCAATTATTTGTCATTCGAAGTCCTACCACCTCCTGAAACCACAGAATAGACATGTTATGGCACCACAGAAATCCAGCCACCCTACTCAATAACTCCCAAGGTGAGCTCTTATATTTCTATGGACTTGTTGATTCAGCAGCCCCACAGAGTTCAACAGAAATTACTTTCAAATAACTGTACTACTAAAGCTGCAGTTCTAATTATCTGTACAGCAGCAGCATCTGGACAAAGTTGCATAAGCAAAGGGAGAGACAGATCTCTGCCCCAAGACACTTAAAATATAAATGTAAATAAAGGTAAAGGTAAAGGGACCCCTGACCGTTAGGTCCAGTCGCAGACGACTCTGGGGTTGCGGCGCTCATCTCACTTTACTGGCTGAGGGAGCCAGCGTACAGCTTCCGGGTCATGTGGCCAGCATGACTAAGCCGCTTCTGGTGAACCAGAGCAGCGCACGGAAACGCCGTGAGCGGTGCCTATTTATCTACTTGCACTTTGACGTGCTCTCGTACTGCTAGGTGGGCAGGAGCTGGGACCGAGCAACGGGAGCTCAACCCCTCGCGGGGATTCGAACCGCCAACCTTCTGATCAGCAAGCCCTAGGCTCTGTGGTTTAACCCACAGCGCCACCCAAGTCCCGCGTCCCGTAAATGTAAGTAGGAGACAACAAAGCAGAGAGAGGAAAGGGACAGCAAGGAGGACATGGAATGCAGAATTTCAGTCTTTGTTTTGTTTCAGCTGAGGGAAAGGACAAGGATTAAGTAAAAGCAACAACAATCTGGTTGAAATTTCCAGAAGGGTAACCATGTTTGTCCTTCTTGCTGCAACAAATAGTCTTTAAGACATACACATTTATTATGATATAAGTTCACTTCATCAGCTTAATTACATAATTAACAAAACAGTTGTTGGTAACGCAGACATCCTGATAGTGGTAAGCCAATTAACACATTTAAAGAGCTAAAAATCCTTCATTTGTGTTCATTCCATCACTTAACCTCTTGATGTAATTTAGTGGTTTCACACTTCAGTCTCTGTATGAAGTTCCTTGGTTCAAGATGCCTACTCTAAGGACATTTACTGAGTATCCTAGGATTTTTGAGTCCACAGCTCCCTTGACCAACTACATCCTTTCTGCAGCACCCCTGTGGGGCTCAGGAGCCCAGTTCTGTCACTCCTTGCCTGCAGAGCTAGCAGCCTCTCACCCTTTTTCAAATACCCTCCCTTGTGGAGGGTTCCTCAGCCTCCTCTCCCCTTTCCTTGGGAGTCCTCTGGGCAGCCGCCGCCGCCCTTGGTCTCTGAGCTGCCCCCCTTGCCCCACAGAGAAGTGCTTCCTCACACTGCCCCACAGGGGCCTTGGACTTGTCCATCCATTCCCAATGGCAAGGGCTGGTGGAGTGGCTGGCTGGGCTCCCTCACCCACTTGCTGGCTGGCATCCCACACCCCCTGAACCAGCCCCAGAGGCACCATTTGCCTGGGGAGCTTGTAGCCAGGGCTGCTGCAACAAACAGCCATGCAAGTCTTTGCGAGGCAGAGACTCAAGAGGGCATCAGACGAGGGAGGGAAGGGAAGAGGGGCAGAGGCCAGTGCTGCCCACAGCACCCCTGGCCATCATTCAAGGCTCCCCAGGGTGCCACGGCACACGGGTTGAAAACCACTCTCCTAGGAGACTGAAATCCTCCCGCCCCTGCTGGCTTTTGAATGCTGTTGTTTCTGATGTCAGATTTGTGAACATTTACTCTTTAGCATAGCAACCGGCCTGTTTGTTTTATGTAGAATGCAGAAGGACAATGTTGGGAGATGATGTCATATGTCACATTGGAAGATGAGCAGCCAAAAGAACTTCTGGTGTTGTGGATGACATTATTTGTTCCTGCATAAGCGTTGTGGGAGAAGATTTGGGGACAGAATTGGCCTCTAGGTCCGCAACAAGGGTCAGTTCCTCTGCCTGTATTAGGGCTGTGCAATGTTAGGTTTTCAACATTGCGATATATCACCAAACATCGCAATCTGGCGATACGCCAGGATGTTGAAAAGGAGGAACAAGCTGCCTGGTCCCCAGGCCCATGAAGTTTAAAGGAGCCCCCACCCCAGCCAATGTAGCTTGTTCCTCCCTCAGTTGTATGATGGCCAGAGAGCGGTGGCGGTTTCACCTGGCAATACATTGCGATTGAAATCGCAAGTTGGGAGATCATTCGAGTGTTTTCAGCTAGAAAACACAGCTGGTTTTCTGTATTCTCAAATTCCCATCTTGCCTTATTGACCTGTTCCCCACCCCCTACTTCATAGTGTGGGTACTACAGACTGAGAAATGAGACTGCAACACAAAAATGCTTCATCAACACTATCATTTGCGGATTGAACTGAGACAAATATTTTTAGTGCACTATACGTGTTAATTGCCAGGACAACTATTTAGTGAATTGCCACCAATAATTGCACAATTACAACTGGCTGTACTTTTCTGCATTTCATTTTCTTCTGACCTCACTGTTTACAATTCCTCCACCCAATCCTCAGAATAATCCATGCATCTAATGAAGTAGACTGAAGCCCATAAAAGCTCACGCCGTTTGCTAAGACTTTAAGATGCCAAAAGACTTTTTCTGGAAATGAATGTTAACAACCAGGGTGAATTATCCTTATTTCATTCACAAATACAGTGGTACCTCAGGTTACATACGCTTCAGGTTACATACGCTTCAGGTTACAGACTCTGCTAACCCAGAAATAACGCTTCAGGTTAAGAACTTTGATTCAGGATAAGAACAGAAATCGTGCTCTGGCAGCGCAGCAGCAGCAGCGGCGGGAGGTCCCATTAGCTAAAGTGGTGCTTCAGGTTAAGAACAGTTTCAGGTTAAGAACGGACCTCCAAAACGAATTAAGTTCTTAACCCGAGGTACCACTAGTACCGGTAATTTACAGAATGTACCAACATCACTAAGGGACACAGGTGGTGCCGTGGTCTAAACTACAGAGCCTTGAGCTGCTCTGGTTCCCCAGAAGCGGCTTAGCTGTATGCCGGCTCCCTGGGCCAGTAAAGCGAAATGAGCGCTGCAACCCCAGAGTCGTCCGCGACTGACTGTCAGGGGTCCCTTTACCTTTACCTTTACCAACATCACTGAGTAGTGTTTGTACTTCCCTAGTGAAAGCACAGTGGAAAGTAAGGTTTACTGCTTTAAGGATCATTAGCAGATTTAAGCATCCCCAGAGAACCAGTGCTAAAAGCACACAGATGGCTCTGATCCATAGCTGTCAACTTTTCCCTTTTCTTGCGAGGACTCCTATTCGGAATAAGGGAATTTCCCTTAAAAAGGGGGGAAAGTTGACAGCTATGCTCTGAACTACTGAATAACTATTCCTGTTCTTTGTCCTGTTTGTAGTATGCCTCTCATTTTTTGCTGTATGTTGTTTATACTCATCTGTTGGCGCTTCTGCTGTATTTATATGTTGTGTGAACAGCCTTATTTCACACCTCTTTGGAATCTTTTCAGTGAAAGACACCATGTCCACAGCATTTCCCCCGATCCACCCATCTTGTAATTCTATCAAAAAAAGAAATGATACTCATCTGGCATGACTTGTTTTTGAGAAACCCTTGCTGGGTCTTAGTAATCACAGCATTCATTTCTAAGTGCTCACAGACGGACTGTTTGATTATCTGTTCTAGGATCTTTCCTGGTATTGATGTCAAGCTCAATGGTCAATAGTTACCTGGGGTCTTCTTTCCCCCTCTTTCTGAAGATGGGGCAACATTTGCCCACCTCCAGTCTGCAGGGACCTCACCTGTTCTCCAAGGATTTTCAAACATTATAGACAGACAGCGCTGCAAGTTCCTTAATACTCTGGAGGGCAACTCATCAGGCCCTGGAGAGTTGAATTCATTTAAAGTAGCTAGGTGTTCCCTTACTACATCTTTTCCCATCTTGGGTTACAGCTCCCTCCTTGCATCGTTTATTCTGTTATCACCAGGTTGTGCACTGCTTTCCTTTTGGGTGAAGACAGAGGCAAAGCCAACCAAGAGCATTTCTCTGTCTCCTCCATGCAAGGGACCTACTACTTGCTTGAACTATTTCTTGCTTCGAACCTAGTCAAAGAAACCTTTTACTATTATTTCTAAACTCTCTTGCAAGCCTGAGTTCATTCTGAGCTTTGCCAACCTAACCTTCCCGCTGTGAATGTTGGCTACTCATACACACTCTTCCTTCATGATTTCTCCTTTCTTCCATTTCTTATACATTCATTATGGAGCCGCAAAGATTTCTTCGGGTGTGCTGGAGCACTTTGTTAATCAGAAATGCCTATTAGTAAATGCATTCTCGGTTTGATATGGAGTTAAGGGCCATTTCACTTATAGCTGTATATTCCGTTTCCCCACCCCTCCCTTCCAAAGGCAGTATTCAGAAAACAGATGTGCATTTTCGCCCCAAAGAGTGGGCAGCCCCAAAGAGCCATGCTTAAGCCATGCATATTTTGATTATATCTCCTCTTGCCATAAGAAACCAGATTTCAAAGCAACATGTTTACCATAAGGAAAACTGAGGAACAGCAGAGGCAACAGTTGAGCTTGCACTGATGGATAGGTTGGGACAACTGAGCTGGAACTGATGCATTGGTTCAAACAAATGACATTTTGTACATAGACAAATCCTTGTATTGTATGTTCATGAGAGCCAGTTGACCTTCCCCTCCCTTAGTTTGAAAAGACCAATATTTTGGCCTGAGTAATTCCAATTTTTCCACAGAATACAGAGCATAACACAGCACAGGTAGCAATATAATGCCACTTGAACTCTGCTGAGGCAGATTTCTGGCAGCATTTAAAGTAGAAAGCGAGGAGCTCCCTTTGGCCTTTAGAGAATAGCAGGGACCTTTGACCAGAGGGTAGGATGGAGACGAGAGAGAGAGAGAGAGAGAGAGAGAGAGAGAGAGAGAGAATGAACAGCTGTGAAGCAATCAGATGGATCAGTTGAACCTGATCTCTCACTTCCCACCCTATGCAGTGCCCCTGTCTCAAATGCTCACTTGGTCATGATGTTCATTGGGTGGCCTGTGATTACACCACTGAGCCATACCAGCACAGATCCCCCTTCACCACCACAACATGTGCACCTTCTCTGTGTACTTTCTGCAATGTACCGATGAGGGAATCCCAAGCCAGTTGTCGAAAACAGCAGCACAGTCAGTGTTGGCTCAGTGCCCCCTGTCCCCCACTGAAAAGCTTCGAGAGGAATATATCCTACTACATTTGCACAACTGCAACTGAAAGTGTGCCTCTGCTTGCAGGCTGGAGGGGATCTCAATGAAGCTTGCTAGAAGCCTGTTGAGTTTGTTGTGCAAGAGACTCTGCTTGGCTCCCACTGTTTGCAATGCAGCACACGCTCCCTTCTGGCATTCTGGGAAAGCAGGGTAACCCTGCTTTGCAGATAATGTTCCTCCCATCTTCTGCTGCCTTCTATCAACAGCTAGGGAGAAAAACAAGTGGATTTCCTTCTGCCTCAACCAGACCAGGAAGCCATGCTAACGGCACTGGGCAAGTGGGAAGCAGAGCTGGCCGAAGATGTTTGCCCCAGTAAAAAAAAAAAAAAAATCAAAAGCCACAAACACTTCCCAACCCACTCCTTAATATGAGGCACCATCCACCAGGAAGTAGACATGAATGGGAGGTGTGTTCTCCCATTCACTTCAATGCAGTTTATGCTGGGAAAATTTCCCATGGGATTCTGCCTGAGCCGGATCTGACCATATCCCAATAATGCCCTCAAAAGGTACCACCTGAGGGCAGCCACCTCACCTTACCCCTGGCAAAGCTGTCTCTACTGGGGAATGCCAAGGAGCACGTCCGAAGTTCACGGAGCAATGCCAACTCTCTCAATGCAGAGATATTCCCAAAAGCAGGGATGCACATGCAGTGAAACAGGTATAGTAAGAACTGCCCCCTTTGAGCTGAACTTTCTGAGGCTCACAGCATGGCAGACTGGCTTGGAATGAATGGGCTGGAACTGATCTGTCACAACCCAATTCTGTCATATTACTGGGGATTCAAACTAATGGGGAGCTACCACAGTCAACTGGCCGGAAGCCCAGACTTTTGACTTTATAGTCCTCTGCTGAAAGGGGGGCACAGCGCTGTGGCAAAGTGGGAAAGGTAGAAGCCCAGACATCCAGGGACACATCAGTCAAACTTGGTTGTGCCTAAGGGAGGGAGGGGCCCTATAACTAGTTGCCTGGACAGTGCAGAACACAGATGGGGAAGTGGGGGCTTTTGCACAACCTGCTTGTGGAGCGCAACCTTTGGAATTTGGTGAACCAGCAGTGATTGGGAGCTCTAGCACTTGCACATGCAAAAACAGAGACACATGAGCATACATGAAAGTGCACCATTACATCTGCCTCTTGAGCTGTGGGGCTTGCCCCATTTCAGCAGCAGGAGCCTCATTAGGACAGGCTAGCTAGACCACACACGGGCAGGGAGGGCATGTGTTCAAATAAGTGCAGTCCCCAACCAAGTACACAGAAATGTAAGTCTACACCAATGAGGGGAGGGTGGGGGTTTCCACAGAAAACCCACTTGAGACGGCCAAAAATACTCAGAGGGCACCCTACCGGGGAGGAAATTCCTTGATCCTTTCCAAACTATTTCTGAGTGAGGAACCCCCCCCCCCCGCTTCCAAGGAATCAGAATCAACGACAAGCCTCTGGCATTAGACTCCACGGGCACCCATACCAACACCAAACACGCGTGACAGCTTTTAGCACATCTACACGTGCATGCACGGGCAAAAACACAAATGAAGCCGCAGCTCCGCAGTCCGACACCGCCGGAGCCCAAGGGCTGCGGTGCAGCACATCAACTCACACCGGAAACCCATCGTCTGTCCCGCGGGAGGGGGGGGGGAATTATGTTTTTAACGCCAACAGGCGGCTTCCCGCGGGACTGAAATCGGATGCGGTACAAGCCAACGGAACACCCCGCGCGCGCAGCAGCAGCCCGCCCCACCCCACTCCAGGGCACCCACGTGGGCCCACGAGAGACGAGCGGGGGCAGGAGTCGCCTTGCCAGCCCCCCACCGAGGCCGGGGCCCGCAGCGAAGCCCCGCCGGCTGGGAGCGAGCTGGCAGCTTGGCGCAACCACGGCGGCGGGTCGGGCAGCGAAGCGCTCCGCCGCGCTCTCGCCCATTCCCGCGCAGCGCGCCCGGAGCAAGCGCGGAGGAGAAGGGACTCGGAGCGCCGCGGGGCCGCTGCTGCTCTGCCGCAAGGCTCTTACCTTTGCAGTGAAGCCGAAGATCCCGCGCGGCGCCCGCGGCTCCGTCTCCGCTTCCCGCCCATTCGCCGGCGGGGCGGGAGGGCGGGCGGGCACCGTTTGTTTCCCGCCGGCGCTTAGAGGCAGCGAGCCGAGGAGAGGGCGGCGTCGGCGTCGGAGCAGCCCGCGGCAGCCTCGGGAGCCCCGCCCTGCCGAGCCCCCCGCTGCCCAAGTCCGCGGACGAGGTTGGCGAGCGGCGGCGGCTAGTAGCAGGGAGCGCCTCGTGCACGCGAGCGCGTGGATGTGTGCGCGCGCGGGTGCGCGGCGGCGGCGGCTCCCGCTGCAGGCGAAGCTCGACGGGGACAGAGCAGGGACCGGGGTCGAAAGGGAGCAGCAGGTCAGCCGGCATGTCGCTCAGCCACGCGGGGTCCCGAGACGAGCCGGGGCGCGGCGACACGGGAAGGAAGAATCAGTGGGGGTTTTTCTCTGTGAGCAAGGCAGATTTCCAGGATCTCCCTATGGTTGATCGATCTATGTGTTTTCTTTTTTGCGGGGATGAAGCCAGACGTTCAGATGCCCCGGGCGCGTAAAAAGCGAATTATCCCAATGGGAGGCTTCCGTCCACAGTCCTCTGCTCCAACCAGGGCGAAGAGAGGGAAGCCCTCGCGCAGAGTCGCCTGAAAGCCGCAGCCGGTAGTAAAACAGGACCTGGAAAATGCTGCGCAGCTCAGCGCGGACCAGGCTCCTCGTTCCCTTTGGGGCCAAACTGAAGGCCTACCCCTGACAAAGCAGAAGCGGCTGTGTGAAGTGGCCCAGAATAACAACAGGCAGGAGCTGCCCAAGTCATTTTGCTGCATGAGGCAAAGGACAGGACGGTGCATGTCCCCCATTCTCCTCACAAACTCTGACTGGACTGGCAGCTTGATTTTGTGGCACATTTCTAGCCATTTCCTGCCCCTCAATAGTTTTCCACCAGAGGCAGCGGCCTCATGGAAGGGCCGACCCTGACAACAGGCCACTGGCCTGGGTCAACAGGGGGTGGAAATAAAGTTTGTTGCTAACCAAAAGTTTTATCCTGCAAGACGGACTTATTAGCATGTTCTAAATGAATAATTAGGGACGCGGGTGGCGCTGTGGGTTAAACCATAGAGCCTAGGGCTTGCCGATCAGAAGGTTGGCAATTCGAATCCTGCTCGGTCCCTGCTCCTGCCCACCTAGCAGTTCAAAAGCACGTCAAAGTGCAAGTAGATAAATAGGTACCGCTCCGGCGGGAAGGTAAACAGCGTTTCCGTGTGCTGCTCTGGTTCACCAGAAGCGGCTTAGTCATGCTGGCCACATGACCCGGAAGCTGTACGCCGGCTCCCTCAGCCAGTAACGCAAGATGAGCGCCACAACCCCAGAGTCGGACACAACTGGACCTAATGGTCAGGGGTCCCTTTACCTTAAATGAGTAATAGGGGTGTGTATAATGTTTTATAGCGCAGAAAACATGACATAGTTGGGGGGGGCTCTCAACAAGACTTGCTTACATGTTGTTATAAGAGTCTCAACCATTTACTTCTACTGTAATGATATAAGGGAAAGTATCAGGTCTAATAGCTCAGGTCTAAACAAATATGTCACAAAGCTGACTAAGATGTCAGCTTTCAAATAGCCCTTGCATGCTAGTTTTCACTTAATAAATGGCAGCTGTAGTGGTGGCCAGGATCAGGACTGCAGGGGTGTGTGAGAGAGGAAATTTAAACTTGCCCCACACAGTGGATAAACAGCTGATTTTGCTTGGGAAGAAAGCCACTATTGGCAAGTGAAATGCAAAGCTGTTCCTGCCTCCTGGTTTGTTGGTGAATTGCATGACACTTTTAATGCAATTTAAAAACTTTAAACATATTGGGCTACCTGTGTTTAGGTTCCGGTTGCTCTGTATTAATCTCCCTCCCTATCCTCGCCCCAGTGTACCTTTCACCCCTTATACCATTTCTGGCCACAGGCCTGAGAAGGGGCTTCTAGGCATCTTTCATATTTTAGGCACCACCTACTGCTAACTTAGAAGGACATGGGTGGCGCTGTGGGTTAAACCACAGAGCCTAAGGCTTGCCAATCAGAAGGTTGGCGGTTCGAATCCCTACAACGGGGTGAGCTCCCGTTGCTCAATCCCTGCTCCTGCCAACCTAGCAGTTCGAAAGTATGTCAAAGTCAAGTAGATAAATAGGTACTGCTCCGGCGGGAAGGTAAACGGTGTTTCCGTGCGCTGCTCTGGTTCGCCAGAAGCGGCTTAGTCATGCTGGCCACATGACCCGGAAGCTGGAAGCTGGCTCCCTTGGCCAATAAAGCGAGATGAGCGCCGCAACCCCAGAGTCGTCTGCTACCTAACGGTCAGGGGTCCCTTTAGCTTTACCTGTAGGGCCTACTGCTAACTTACCTTTGAAAACAATTTCTCCTCACTTGACACCAATTGTGCTTTCGTAACTCTAAGCTCTTTGGGGCCATGGTGACTTGAGGCTGGCCACTTTGCTTTTAATGGGCTTTTGCTTCTAGCACATTTCCAGGGTCAGGGGCCGTGCCCTACCAAGTACAACGCTGAGGTCTGACCACTAATGGAATATAAACAATGCACTTACAATAATGCAATAAAGGCTGCATTTAAAAAAGCATGATGGTAAAATCGCATGCCCAATTGCAGAGTGGCCTGTGGGTTAGAACTAAGGGGTACTAAGATCTTTGGCCACCCCACTGCTCTTTGAAATGGCAAAAGCAGGCCCCATGTGCAAACAGATGGATTCCACACTTGGCAGAATCAAGCTTTAAATTGTTAAATCAGGGACAGTCCATGCCACTTTGCTGCCTGAATTGAAGGACAAGATGCCCTCTGTACCACAGCTGACTGAACTATGGGAAAGTATAGTCTAGCACACTTTTGAGAATCTAGCTTGGGGGCCCAGGGCAGGCTGAATGGCACACACATCTCTGCCCACCCACCCCCCAATGCCTCAGTGGCACTTGACACATCTCTGTGCTTGCCACCTGCAATCGTCACCTCACACTACCTAAGCAGTGGTGGCCAAACTTGGCCCTCCAGCTGTTTTTGGACTACAACTCCCATCATCCCTAGCTAACAGGACCAGTGGTCAGGGATGATGGGAATTGTAGTCCCAAAACTGCTGGAAGGCCAAGTTTGGCCACCACTGGCCTAATGCATGGGTGGGCAACATTTGGCCTGCACCATGCTACCCAATTTGGCACACAAGGTTGCCTTGCCTATGCCACACCCACCTGTTACCCCCTTGACATGTGACATCAGGCATGGAACAGGTCAAGCCGCAGCTGCAAAAGAAGAAGCAGGAGCCTTAGAGTACATCCCAAATTGTAGCTTTGCAGGTGTGGCTTGCCACTGTTAACATCTGGTGCTGAATGCAAGTTGTTTTTACATTTAACCGAGACCAGAGCTTCTAAGTATTCTGATGCCTGCTGCAAGCACAGCTTGCCTTCGGTGTGCCAAGTATAAACACTGTAAGGCACCCAATAGTTCCTTTGCAAGCACAGATTGCCACTGTTTGAAGTGGGTGTAGAATGAAAGCCACATTGGGGTCAGGCCCACCTTATGTAATATGACGTCAGGGGATTGACAGGCTCCACCCCCCTGTCAGATGGGGCCCATGGAGGGTTGGCCACAATTTGGTCCAGTCCTCAAACCAAAAGTACAGTGGTCCCCTGGCCTAATGGATACACATGGAATATTCCCTTACATTATCCCCCTCCCTCCTTCCCCCATAAAGAAGCAGGCAACACAATGTCAGCAAAATACATTACATTTAAAAACAATAAAAGATTTTAAGAAATGCAAAATTATAGAACTTGAAATTGCAAGTGATCAATACTCCACATAGTATTTTTTTAACAAATCCAAAATTCACTCACTTTTCCACCCAGTCAATAAACCTCATGCCTGAAAGCCAAAGTGGGGGGGGAGGTTTTGAGGTCCTTTCAAAAAGCCTGAAACATAGAAATTTGACACAAGTGCAATTAAATGGAATTCCATAGCTGTGGGGCCACCACAGAGAAGAACCTTCTGCTTTGTGACCACCCACCTCACCAATCTAAGGTTGAGCATTTTCTGAACAATTGGTTGTCGTCAACAAACTTGCCAACTTCATCCCTGAGTCCAGACAAGGATCTGAAGGGGACTTCTCTGCTCACTTCCATTATGAAAACATGACCTCTCTTCCCTCCCTCGCTCCTTTTGTCAGCAGATGGGTTCGTTCCTGGCTTGCCACTCATGGTTTGTTTAGGAAACCGAAACCAAGACTCCTCGTTCGCATGTGATGTGAAGCCAGCATAGGAGCCAACTCCAGGGGCTCATGGCTGCTTGGGCACTCAAAATATTATCATTGCGGGACACCCGCAAAGTCAATGGGCAAAGCCAGAGAGAGAGGCAGCCAACCAGCCTCTGCAGTGCTGCCTCCGAGAGAGAAGCAGTTCAGCTCCATCCTCTGCTGCCAGCCAGCAAGTCACCCTTTTCAGGGAGGGGGTGGGCTTGGAGGCAGAGTCTCTCTATCTCCGAGTCCAAGCTCCTCCCCACAGAAAAGGGTGCCTCGCTGGCCGCAGAGAGAAGAAGACGAGCCACCACCACAGGCTGCAGCAACACCCTCCCAAAACATGACGTGATGTTGTGCATCGTACATGTGATGTCAGACGTTCACGTTACAGCAGCGGGCACCCACAATCCTGAGGGCAAGATGGCACCGCTAGAAGCCAGCACTCTGGCTTGTTTGCTCCCCACTGCACTGAAGAAAGGAAAAGGGAAGGGGCACTGCCTGGTCTTTTCAGCAGCATGTACCAGCACATTCCCCAATCACACGATTAAACCATAGTTCAAAACAACCTATGGGTTAATGTGATATGAGATCAAGGCTGGCTGAGTGGCATGGTTCTGTTCTAGTAGTGGGTGGGTGAGGCTGGCACGGAGAGTAACCTTCCCACATAATCTCCCCTGTTCAAACATTTTCAAAGCTGCGTGGGAAACCACTACAGTATACACGCTTGCAGTCATCTTAAAGCAACACCCACAACCCTGCAGATAGCTGTAATCAGGATGTGGGTTGCATCTTCCACTTTCAACCTATTTAATTTGGTTTTCAGCCCATCCATAGTCTAAATCTGATGAGGTAGTAGATGGCAAATTTTGCCTATGAAGGCTTCCGCCACAATAAGTCATATTGTCTCTAAATCGCTATGGGACTCACTAGACTTACTTTGTATCATTAACATTTGTAGGAACCTTGGTGTTTGTAATAGCTGAGAATACATTTCCACTTTGCCAAGTAAGATGTAGTTTTAGCAATAAATGTAGAACAGTAAAACTATCTCTTTGGAATAGACGAAGAAGCAAAAAGCAGTTCTTCTCAATTTTTAGTCTGTTCAGTCCCACAAACTCTGAGTTACAAACAAGATGCACCCAGAAACCAAAGTAGGAGAATACAGAGTATTAACCCGTTTGCCTTATCTGCTTTGGGAGCAGTGACATAATTTGCATGAGTGGGAGAGCTGGCTGTTGAGCCATCTAGGAAGACAGCTGTTTGTTTGCATGACCAGGAAAAGGCCACACCAGCCAGGAACTTCATCATGGTGCCAAAGTTTAAGAAGGATATTGATAAGCTGGAATGTGTGCCTGAGGAGGGCAACCAAGATGATCAAAGGACTGGAAACCAAGCTTTATGGGAAACTATTGAAGGAGTTGGGTACGCTTAGCCTGGAAAAGAGATGAAATAGAGTGGTACTATTACTTCCCTTGATCTGGGCACCATATTTCCGTTGATGCAGTCTATAATAACATTAGCTTTTTTGCTGCTGCATCACACTGTTGGCTCATGTTAAACTTGTGGCCTCCTAAGATCTCTAAGAGAATCACTATTTGTATATACTAGGGTGTGAGGGCAGAGGTGGCAATGGGGAGGGAAGAGGAAAGCAAATTCAATTTGGGTAAAAACAAAAAAAAATCCTTCCAGTAGCACCTTAGATACCAACTAAGTTTGTTCTTGGTATGAGCTTCTGTTTCAGTGTATCTGAAGAAGTGTGCATGCACACGAAAGCTCATACGAAGAACAAACTTAGTTGGTCTCTAAGGTGCTACTGGAAGGAATTTTTTTATTTTTTATTTTGTTTTGACTATGGCAGACCAACACGGCTACCTACCTGTAATTGGATCAATTTGGGTACTTAAAGCTAAATTATTTGAAGGCAGCCCTGTACTGGGATGTTTTTAATGTTTGATGTTTTACAATGTTTTTATATGTGCTGTAAGGTGTCCAGAGTGGCTGGGGAAACCAGATGGGTACGGTACAGTGGTACCTTGGTTTATGAACTTAATCCGTTCCGGAAGTCCGTTCTTAAACCAAAACCATTCTTAAACCGAGGCGAGCTTTCCCTAATGAGGCCTCCTGCCACCGGTGCCCTTCCACCGTTCGGCTTCCGTTCTTAGACCAAGGTAAAGTTTGCAAACTGGGACACTACTTCCGGTTTTGTGGAGTTCATAAACTGAATAGTTTGTAAACAAGGCTGTTCTTAAACCGAGGTACCAGTGTATAAGTAATAAAATAATAATAATAATAATAATAATAATAATAATCCCTAAAAGTGTACATTTCCAAATGCAGACCTGAGGCTTATGTCTCTCAAATAAATCCTGAATGGATATCATGTTGGTTGGGGGAGGGAATCTATAGAAATGATAATTCCTCAGTTTGAAGTACATTCTCTTAGGTGAGTGCATCTTGTCCCTGAGAGCAGTCACACAGGCAAGTTCTACTCAAATGGCATGTGACTTTTGGTCTGTCTCTGACTGCATCTCAGTCTCTGGCCTTTGTGACTGCTGTGTGGCACATGCTGCTTAAACCACCGCACTGCTCCCTCTGGATCCTGACTATCAGCCTGCCATGGTCCCCGTCATCTGACTGCATGTGACAGAACCAGGCTTTGCCTCAGTTTCACCCTATCCCAGTACAGAACCAAACCTGCCACCAAGGCTGCCTAGTGTGCAACACTGATAGCATACTGCAGGCATAGGCAACCTTCGGCTCTCCAGATGTTTTGGCCTACAACTCCCATGATCTCTAGCTAACAGGACCAGTGGTCAGGGATGATGGGAATTGTAGTCCGAAACATCTGGAGAGCTGAAGGTTGCTGACCCCTGGCATACTGTATATAGCATGCTCTGGATATCTCCCGCTTGGACTACTGCAATGTGCTTGACGTGGGGCTAACTTTGAAGGTGACCCGGAAACTGCAATTAATCCAGAACGCGGCAGCTAGACGGGTGACTGGGAGCGGCCACCAAGACCACATAACACCGGTCTTGAAAGACCTACATTGGCTCCTAGTACGTTTCCGAGCACACTTCAAAGTGTTGGTGCTGACCTTTAAAGCCCTAAACGGCTTCGGTCCAGTATACCTGATGGAATGTCTCCACCTCCATCGTTCAGCCCGGACACTGAGGTCCAGCTCCAAGGGCCTTCTGGCGGTTCCCTTACTGTGAGAAGCAAAGCTACAGGGAACCAGGCAGAGGGCCTTTTGGTAGTGGCGCCCACCCTGTGGAATGCCCTCCCACCAGATGTCAAAGAGAACAACAACTACCAGACTTTTAGAAGACATCTGAAGGCAACCCTGTTTAGGGAAGCTTTTAATGTTTGATGGACTACTGAATTTTAATATTTTGTTGGAAGCCACCCAGAGTGGCTGGGGTATGTATAAATAAATAAATATCATTATTATTATTATCATCATCATCATCGTACATACTTATCCTCCAAATACAGTGTGTGAAGGAGCCCTAAAAGTATACAGTACACTTAGGTTTTGTACCAGAAATCAAGAGAAGCACTTGTGTCAGGGATGGGGAACCTGTGGCCCTCCAGAGGCTGTTGGACTCCAACTCCAGTCAGGCCCAGCCAGCATGGAGAATGGTTAGGGGTGGTGGGAGTTGTAATCCAGCAACTAGTCCTGGTCTATGTGCTGGGTGCTGACTTGTTTGCTAGGGCACTGATGATCAGGAAAGTCCTGGTGCAAGAAGATGATGCGACAAATAGCAAAAGCTCCCAGTTCAGCACTGAAGAAACATTCTCCACGGGATCTCCTTCTGCAAATCTCTTTCTCTGCTCTCCCTTTAAAGCCAAATAATCTAATGCCCAGCAGGCAGAACTCACAGTAATTGCATTTCTACTAAATGATGAACAAACTCATAAACTCTTTCCTGAAGGCAGGAAGGCAAAACTAGAGCCATTTAACAGCAAAGGAAACAACCAATGAGTCAAGGGAAATTAAATGTAGGAGGATAACTTGCTCCTGTTGCGAATGCTGCAAAGATTAGGTGGTGCTGTTGATGAGCTGCCCGCAAAGAGAAACAGAAGAATCTCCCTTAAGGGTGGTGGTGGTTGTTAAAATTTCTATGCTGCCCTTCATCCAAAGATCACAGGGTGGTTATATAAAAACACAAAAAATGCATAACTTAGCAATAAACAGAAACAATAATACACACACCCTGGCCAAAGGCCTTTATAAGGTTCCAAGACTGTATGGTGGGAAATAAATGTAAATGTGGAAAATAAATAAATGTTATTTTGGATATTTGTTTCACACCGCAACAGGGTCTGTCGGGTATTCTGATGCATATGCCACAGAGACTTCATGGCCTGCAATGCAGTGGATGGAAAGGAGTTGGAGAGCCAGTGTGGTGTAGTGGTTAAGAGCGGTAGACTCGTAATCTGGGGAACCGGGTTCGCTTCCCCGCTCCTCCACATGCAGCTGCTGGGTGACCTTGGGCTAGTCGCACTTCTCTGAAGTCTCTCAGCCCCACTCACCTCATAGAGTGTTTGTTGTGGGGGAGGAAGGGAAAGGAGAATGTTAGCCGCTTTGAGACTCCTTCGGGTAGTGATAAAGCAGGATATCAAATCCAAACTCTTCTTCCTCTTCTTCTTCCTTGTTCCAGGCATACCACTTCTAGGTTGCCAGTGACTACTCAGGCACAGTGTTGGGCTTTGTAAATCAGAGTGGCCAGCACTGGTCTGAGCACTGGGAAATATCAGCCCATCCAGGTTGAGGTGGGAAGTACTTGGTACAAAGGAGGCAGCAAATGGGCTTTCAGGCTATGTAGGATTTGATGTAGGCGTTTCCGTGCACTGCTCTAGTTTCTCCAGAAGTGGCTTAGTCATGCTGGCCACATGACCCGGAAAAACTGTCTGCGGACAAACGTTGGCTCCCTCAGTCAGTAAAGCGAGATGAGCGCCACAACCCCAGAGTCGTTCGCGACTGGACTTAACTGTCAGGGGTCCTTTACCTTTTTGATGTTTTATTGTGCTTAAATATGCTGGAAGCCACCCAGAGTGGCTGGGGCAACCCAGACAGATGGGTAGCATAAAAACAGATTGTTATTGTTATTAAGCTGCTGACCATGGATAACTTGATTCATGTATGGTGGCTTATGGCTCCAGCATGGCCCTGATTGGATCCAATAGCTCAGAGCTGCACCGAGTATAATTAGCCAATACAATCCAGATTTCGGGCTCATCCACACTTCCCTTTGTCCTGCGATTGCTTCCGTGACTTCTAGGCATGGGTCTGAGAGGTTTTCCTCTTGTCCCGCCACTTTCCCCAAGAAAACCTGCTGTTGAACTGGAGCAAACTTCATCAATCTGCAGAAAACCTGATTGGTGTTTGCTCTGATTCCTAAGTAAGCCTCTGGTTTTCCCTGGGAAAGCAGAGGAACAAAAGAAAAACCTGCTTGGATGAGTCCTATATTGCATGTCACAGTAGTGAGCAGGAAGAAGGTATTTTACACATTCTGTGGAACTATAAAGCATTATGTGCACAATATCAATCCAAATCTGGAGTGTATTCTGATTAGGGCACTGTGTGACTGCTTTTGCTCCAAAATAAAAGTATCTGGATGTTGTTGTTTTTTGCATATTGGCTTAAACATCTGACTACCATCACATGGTACAGGTGTGGAAGAAGTTCCAGAATACCATCTGGTCCAATTATTTGGGATCAGTTTCAGTTATTGTGGCCTGAAGACATGGACAAGCAGCTTGAGGGAGTCCAGCCTGCCACCTTGTTCCCTTGACCATTGCCCATCTCAGCTATTAAAAGATAGCTGGAGGGGACCGATTGGGTGGTGAATGCCTCCTTTTGGTATGAGATGGTGCCAACCACCTAGAACATGGGTAGGCAAACTAAGGCCCAATCGCCTTCTAAATCTGGCCCGCAGACGGTCCAGGAATCAGCATGTTTTAACATGAGTAGAATGTGTGCTTTTATTTAAAATGCATCTCTGGGGTATTTGTGGGGCACAGATATTTGTTCATTATTATTTTTTTCAAAATATAGTCTGGCCCACCACAAGGTCTGAGGGACAGTGGACCGGCCCCCTGCTGAAAAAGTTTGCTCACCCCTGACCTAGAAGCAGGTAGTGGTGCATCCCTTCCTCAAGATGTGCCCACCCCACAATTATTTTGACCCATTTCAATCTGGCCCTGTCACATCACTCAAACTGCTTTTGACATTTTGGTTAAAGACTCTTGTCAAGGAGGGAGGCAGGGATTGAAACGGGGGCTTCTGCATGTGAAGTGGATCCTCTTCAACTGAACCACTGCCCTTTCTATGGCATCTTGTTCCTCAGTTCTAAATGTGTTCTGCCACCCAGGACCAGTTTCTTCACTTGGACCTAGGGGTTCTAGTAGAAAGTATTACAAGTATTACAAGCAAGCAAGATATTTGTCCACCCAACTCAAGAGCATTGACCTATTGCTGATGGGTTAAGTCCACCAGTTGATCTAAACACACAGGTTCCTTGTTAGGAACATCTCTGTCTAACAAGGAACCTGCATGTCCATTTATGGCTAGAGACAGATCTGGGTAACTGCTGGATTTATGTTTCCAAATGTGGGGGTCAGATATTGCTTCTTTGTCCCCTGAATTCTGAGACCTACAACATCTAGCTGCTGAAACGTGAGCATGGGCACTGCCTTAAAGCACTTCTCAAATCATTAAAAGGAGAAGGGGATAGATTATTCAATAAATGCTTTTGAGAAGCTCTTTAAGGCAACCCTCACAGTCCAACTGAAGCAGGACAGAGGGAGTTGTCTTACCGTCTTTGCAAGTCTCCCCACACCCCTCCTTTAAAATCCCAAGATGGAGGGGTAAGAGACTTGCATTGCCATGCATTTGCCTAGTGAGCCCCCCATTCACCTGTCAATCATGTCCCACCCACCCATGAAATTTAGCCCACGAGGGCAATCCTGATAAGCATCTGACGTGTTGAGCAAAAAAAAAAATTCCCCCCTCTGCTTATGTGACAAGGCATACAGATACAACATAGATACTGCTTTAGAATCCACTTTTTTTTCGTTCTTGACTCAAGTTTGCTATCATCATTCACAATATCAGTATGGTAGTACCTTGGTTCTCAGACTTAATCCATCCTGGGAGTCTGTTCCAAAACCAAAGCATTCCAAAACCAAGGCACGCTTTCCCATAGAAAGTAATGCAAAACAGATTAATCCATTCCAGACTTTTAAAAAACAACCCCTAAAACAGCAATTTCACATGAATTTTACTATCTTACAAGACCATTTATCCATGAAATGAAAGCAATAAACAATGTACTGTACTATAAAATAAATAAAACAGTATTGTAGATGATAATTAAAATTAAAAAATTTCTTACCTGCACTGATGATAGTCATTGTTTGGATGGGGGGCTTTTATCCATTTCCACAGTGACACAATCAATCAATCAATCAATCAATCAGTAGCTGAACTGGGATCCACACAGTCACAAAAACAAATTAACTAAAAGAGCCTCAAAACAAAAAATGCAAAATAAATAGCAAAAACAAAAGCACCAAATATAAGCTCCAAATATCACCTGAGAACACCACAATCGGAAATGGAAGGCTTGAATTACAATGGGGGGGATGCAACAGGAAACACAGGGGGACTCAAAACGGAGCATGTTCAGCTTCCGGAAAAAAGTTCGATAACCCCAACACCTACTTCCGGTTTTGCAGCGTTCAGGTTCCAAGTTGTTCATGAACTAAGCTATTTGACAACCAAGGTAACACTGTAAATAAAAACAATCCTTTTATCTGACTCCACTATTCTTTCTGACCGCCGGTCTGAAATTTAACTGTCATTTCCTTGCCTGTCAGTTATGTGTACCCATATAGTTTGTTGTGGTGAATTTCATTTATTCATCTGTATACCTACCTTTGGGCTACCCCCTACCCCCTACTTTGCCTCATTCAGCCTGAATAAGAGTTCTGGAGAACTCAAAAGCTTCCTCGCTATTTTGCAATATTTTTGTTTGGTATTGTCCAGTTGTGCATGTTGAAATTATGCCACTGCTGTTCACAGAACTACCACATGGAGCTGTCCAAAGTGCTGGATAACTTTGCTGCAGATCTGCACGCACTATTTTCTCTGAATACCAACAGAAAGATAGCCCTGCTGGGCCAATACTAAGTGTGAAGTCTCTGTCTTGAATTTGAACATTTCTGGGGAGAGTGGGCAGTAGGCCAATACAAACGTTGTCCCTTCCACTGAGGATCAGTTAAGTATTTGACTAAAGGCAATTATAACATTATAACTTAAAGAACCACAGTTGATTTCTCCCAGCCTTGTTGATGTTCAGTCGTTCAGTCGTGTCCGACTCTTCGTGACCCCATGGACCAGAGCACGCCAGGCACGCCTATCTTTTACTGCCTCCCATAGTTTGGCCAAACTCATGTTAGTAGCTTTGAGAACACTGTCCCTCCATCTTTCCCAACATCAGGGTCTTTTCTAGAGAGTCTTATCTTCTCATGAGGTGGCCAAAGTACTGGAGCCTCAGCTTCAGGATCTGTCCTTCCAGTGAGCACTCAGGGCAGATTTCTTTAAGAATGGATAGCTTTGATCTTCTTGCAGTCCATGGGACTCTCAAGAGTCTCCTCCAGCACCATAATTCAAAAGCATCAATTCTTCAGCGATCAGCCTTCTTTATGGTCCAGCTCTCACTTCCATACATCACTACTGGGAAAACCATAGCATTAACTATACGGACCTTTGTTGGCAAGGTGATGTCTCTGCTTTTTAAGATGTTGTCTAGGCTTGTCATTGCTTTCCTCCCAAGAAGCAGGCGTCTTTTAATTTCATGACTGCTGTTACCATCTGCAGTGATCATTGAACCCAAGAAAGTAAAATCTCTTACTGCCTCCATTTCTTCCCCTTCTATTTGCCAGGAGGTGACAGCACCAGTGGCCATGATCTTAGTTTTTTGATGTTGAGCTTCAGACCATATTTTGCGCTCTCCTCTTTCACCCTCATTAAAAGGTTCTTTAATTCCTCCTCACTTTTTGCCATCAAGGTTGTGTCATCAGCATATCTGAGGTTGTTGATATTTCTTCCGTCAATCTTAATTCCAGTTTGGGATTCATCCAGTCCAGCCTTTCACATGATGAATTCTGCATATAAGTTAAATAAGCAGGGAGACAATAAAGAGCCTTAAATAACTAATGCATATAGGTGAAAAGTAGACAACATTCTGCAAAGGATACGGTATTTGAAATTCACCTCAGACACTTGGTAACCTAAATGTCTCATTATCCTGGTCTAGCAGGAAACATTTCAGGCGTAACTTTTTATTTGTGGAAACAATCCCTTTTAAAAAAGGCAATTGGTCTCACATTTAGAACCATAGAGTCGGAAGGGACCATGAGGGCCATCTAGTCCAACCTCCTGCAGTGCAAGAATTTCAACTAAAGCATCCACCTGCATCCAGGGCAGAGGTTTGATTTCCTGACTCATGAAAAGCCAGCTCATGCTGTAATGGAGGAATGGGGATCCTTGGCATCCAACGTCTGCAGGGCTGCAGATTTCCCCATTAATTCTTTTTGTGCAGGTGAGTTGCCAATTGAAAAGTGTAATCCTCAGGGGCTTAAGCTACTGCTGGTCAGCCTTTAAGGTAAGCCACATGATTTAGCTGGAAATAAGTACTCTAGATAAAGGAGGAGGGATATAAACCCACAATAGGATTGTAGGCACCTTCAACATCAAGGCTCCCACCAAAGTCATCAAATTAGGTTTCAGTTCTTCAGCTCTAAGCCCAATAGAGCACTGGAAAATATAACCAAGAACACCTTGCTTGGACTCCAGTTTGGCTGAGTTCTATAAATCAGAGCTTCTCTCCTTTGTGTTACAGCAGCTGTAAGGATAAAATAACCCCAATAGATCACTTATGGTGGGCTTGGAATAAGGTGGACACTTACTGGGCATTCATTTCTACCAGTATTAGTCAATCATACAGCAACTTCACTCCTGAACCTCTGCTTGCTCTACTATCTATCTTGAGAAAAGGGGTTAAGGCAGAGCCTTCCAAACTGTGCATCATGACACATTAGTGTGTCGTCTGCAGTGTGTAGGTCTGTTGCATGAACGCTCCCTGCGCTGCTCCAGGGACTGGAAAGGGGTTAGTTTAACCTCCGGTTTGCTAGTAAAACTGAATTACTGTGTCACGAAATGATGCATGTCTAAAAAGTGTGCCACCAACATGAAAAGTTTGGGAAGCTCTGGGCTAAGGGGTTAATAAGCCCTGATCCACAGATATCTGGTACTGAAGCAACTGGCAGCTGCTAGATTAGAAACTGCCTGCCACTGGAGGGAATATGGAATTGAGAATCACCCAATCACAGGATTGTAGAATTGGAAGGGACCCTGTAGGTCATCTAGTCTAACCCCCTTGGAAAGGCAGGAATCTCAACTAAAGCATCCACAACAATGGTCATCCAACCTCTGCTTAAAAACTCCCAAGGAAGAAGAGTCCACCAAACAGTTACTGTCAGAAACTTCATGATGTTTAGTCAAAACCTCCTTTCTTGTAACTTGAATCCATTGGTTTGTGTCCTACCATCCAGAGCAGGAGAAAACAAGCTTCTCCATCTTCCATGTGACAACCCTTCAGATATTTGAAGATAGTTATCATATCTCCTCTCCGTCTCCACTTTTCCAGGCTAAACATACCCAGCTCCTTCAAGTGCTTAGTTTCCAGACCCTTGATCATCTGGGTTGCCCTCCTCTGCACACTTTCTAGCTTGTCAACATCCTTTTTAAATTGTGGTGCCCAGAACTGGACACAGTATTCCAAGTGTGGTCTGACTACAGCAGAATAGAGTGGGACTATTACTTCCCTTGATCTGGACACTATACTTCTGTTGACGCAGCCTAGAATAGGCATTAGCTTTTTTTGCTGCTGCATCACACTGTTGATTTTTTATTGAATTTTATACAAATACATAAACAATAACCATCAAACACTTATCCAGCAGTACATCTAAGGGTGCCTGTTTATCCACTGTCTCTTGACATATACCTATACGTTCAGCATTCAAACATATTACTTAGCGTAACCTCTCCAATGAGAATATTGAGCAGTTGGTATAACAAGGTCTTGATTTTGGTCATTAATAGAGTTAAAGAAAGAGGCCCATGTGTCTTGGAAGGTATCTCTATTCAGTACGCCTTTAACTGCCCTCCTGTGTCTGGTGAGACGCTCAACATTGCTGTATCCATATATTATTTTCCCATATAGTCAGGGGTATTTCACTCTGGTTCTTCCATTGGTGAGCTATCGCTAATCGTGCTGCAGTCAGTAAGAAGTCTACTAGTTGTCTATGGTGTAGGGTGAAGCCTAAGTCAATATCCAAAGATAGTAGGGCTAAGGAAGGATTTGGAGAAAGGGGTTGGCCTGTAATTGGGGAATACTCTATTCCAGGCATAGGCAAACTCAGCCCGCCATATGTTTTGGGACTACAACTCCCATCATCCCTGACCACTGGTCCTGTTAGCTAGGGAAGATGGGAGTTGTAGTACAAAAACATCTGGAGGGCCAAGTTTGCCTATGCCTGCTCTATTCCACCGCTCTCCGCTCCGCGGAGAGAGGGGAAGAGCGGAGGACAAGTACAAGTAGTTCCAGAGCTGATGAAGTGGCTGGGCCAAAGCCGAAAGGACGCTCAGCTGCGGATATGCCTGGAAGCGAAAGGAAAGTCCAATGCTGTAAAGAAAAGTATTGCATAGGAACCTGGAATGTAAGAACCATGAACCTTGGAAAGCTGGATGTGGTAAAAAATGAGATGGCAAGAATAAACATTGACATCCTAGGCATCAGTGAACTAAAATGGACAGGAATGGGCGAATTCAGTTCGGATGATTATCATATCTACTACTGTGGGCAGGAATCCCGTAAAAGAAATGGAGTGGCCCTCATAGTCAACAAAAGAGTGGCGAAAGCTGTACTGGGATGCAATTTCAAAAATGATAGAATGATCTCGATACGAATCCAAGGCAGACCTTTTAACATCACAGTAATCTAAATTTATGCACCAACTACCAGTGCTGAAGAAACTGAAATTGATCAATTCTATGAAGACTTACAACACCTTATAGAAATGACACCAAAGAAGGATGTTCTTCTCATTATAGGGGATTGGAATGCTAAAGTAGGGAGTCAAGAGATAAAAGGAACAACTGGCAAGTTTGGCCTTGGAGTTCAAAATGAAGCAGGGCAAAGGCTAATAGAGTTCTGTCAAGAGAACAAGCTGGTCATCACAAACACTCTTTTCCAACAACACAAGAGACGACTCTACACATGGGCAACATCGGCTACAGATGGGCAACATCGAAATCAGATTGATTATATTCTCTGCAGCCAAAGATGGAGAAGCTCTATACACTCAGCGAAAACAAGACCTGGAGCTGACTGTGGCTCAGATCATCAGCTTCTTATAGCAAAATTCCAGCTTAAACTGAAGAAAGTAGGAAAAACCACTGGGCCAGTAAGATACAATCTAAATCAAATTCCTTATGAATACACAGTTGAAGTGAAGAACAGGTTTAAGGATTTAGATTTGGTGGATAGAGTGCCTGAAGAACTGTGGATGGAGGCTCGTAACATTATACAAGAGACAGCAACGAAAACCATCCCAATGAAAAAGAAATGCAAGAAAGCAAAGTGGCTGTCCAATGAGGCCTTACAAATAGCGGAGGAGAGAAGGCAAGCAAAATGCGAGGGAGACCGTGAAAGATACAGGAAATTGAATGCAGATTTCCAAAGAATAGCAAGGAGAGACAAGAGGGCCTTTCTAAACGAGCAATGCAAAGAAATAGAGGAAAATAACAGAATGGGAAAAACCAGAGATTTGTTCAAGAAAATTGGAGATATGAAAGGAACATTTCGTACAAATATTACCACAATTAAGGACAAAAGTGGAAAGGACCTAACAGAAGCAGAAGATATCAAGAAGAGGTGGCAAGAATACACAGAGGAATTATACCAGAAAGATATGGAGGTGTCATACACCCCAGGTAATGTGGTTGCTGACCTTGAGCCAGACATCCTGGAGAGTGAAGTTAAATGGGCCTTAGAAAGCCTCGCTAACAACAAGGCCAGTGGAAGTGATGATATTCCAGCTGAACTATTAAAAATTTTAAAAGATGATGCTGTTAAGGTGCTACACTCAATATGCCAGCAAATTTGGAAAACTCAGCAGTGGCCAGAGGATTGGAGAAGATCAGTCTACATCCCAATCCCAAAGAAGGGCAGTGCCAAAGAATGCTCCAACTACCGCACAATCGCACTCATTTCACACGCTAGCAAGGTTATGCTTAAAATTCTACAAGGCAGGCTTAAGCAGTATGTGGACCGAGAACTCCCAGAAGTGCAAGCTGGATTTCGAAGGGGCAGAGGAACCAGAGACCAAATTGCAAACATGCGCTGGATTATGGAGAAAGCTAGAGAGTTCCAGAAAAACATCTACTTCTGCTTCATTGACTACGCAAAAGCATTTGACTGTGTCGACCACAGCAAACTATGGCAAGTTCTTAAAGAAATGGGAGTGCCGGATCACCTCATTTGTCTCCTGAGAAATCTCTATGTGGGACAAGAAGCTACAGTTAGAACTGGATATGGAACAACTGATTGTTTCAAAATTGGGAAAGGAGTACGACAAGGCTGTATATTGTCTCCCTGCTTATTTAACTTATATGCAGAATTCATCATGCGAAAGGCTGGACTGGATGAATCCCAAACCAGAATTAAGATTGCCGGAAAAAATATCAACAACCTCAGATATGCTGATGATACTACCTTGATGGCAGAAAGTGAAGAGGAATTAAAGAACCTTTTAATGAGGGTGAAAGAGGAGAGCGCAAAATATGGTCTGAAGCTCAACATCAAAAAAACTAAGATCATGGCCACTGGTCCCATCACCTCCTGGCAAATAGAAGGGGAAGAAATGGAGGCAGTGAGAGATTTCACATTCTTGGGTTCCATGATCACTGCAGATGGTGACAGCAGTCACGAAATTAGAAGACGCCTGCTTCTTGGGAGAAAAGCAATGACAAACCTAGACAGCATCTTAAAAAGCAGAGACATCACCTTGCCGACAAAGGTCCATATAGTTAAAGCTATGGTTTTCCCAGTAGTAATGTACGGAAGTGAGAGCTGGACCATAAAGAAGGCTGATCGCCGAAGAATTGATGCTTTTGAATTATGGTGCTGGAGGAGACTCTTGAGAGTCCCATGGACTGCAAGAAGATCAAACCTATCCATTCTCAAAGAAATCAGCCCTGAGTGCTCACTAGAAGGACAGATCCTGAAGTTGAGGCTCCAGTACTTTGGCCACCTCATGAGAAGAGAAGACTCCCTAGAAAAGACCCTGATGTTGGGAAAGATGGAGGGCACAAGGAGAAGGGGACGACAGAGGATGAGATGGTTGGACAGTGTTCTCGAAGCTACTAACAGGAGTCTGGCCAAACTGCGAGAGGCAGTGAAGGATAGGCGTGCCTGGCGTGCTCTGGTCCATGGGGTCACGAAGAGTCGGACACGACTGAACGACTGAACAACAACAAGCTCTATTCCAAAGGTTTTTTACATGGGGGCATTACCACCAAACATGAATTAATGAACCAAGCTTTCTGCAGCCCTTCCAACTTAAAGGGGAAAGGGAGGGTTCACACTGTTGACTTATGTTCAGCTTGTGGTCTCCTAAGACCCCTAGATTCTTTTCACATGTACTGGCAAGCCAGGTGTCCCCCTTCTCATATTTGTGGAGCTGGTTCTTCCTGCCTAAGTGTAGGATCTTACATTTGTCCCTATTAAATTTCAGTTTGTTAGTTTGGGCCCAATACACTCTCTCTCTCTCTCTCTCTCTCTCTCTCTCTGTGTATATATATATCCCACCTTTTTATCTATGGTCTTAAATCATTCTGTTGTTGTCTTGTCACTGCATCCAGCCATTTATTAAATAAATACAATATAATGATATTATCAAAAGGCCAGGCCTTCTGAGAAGGAGATGTGCTCTGTGTCAGGCAGACCTGCTTCTTACTCAGCATTTGAATTATGAGTAAGGCTAGCAAATGACACATGAAAAATTGAAATT
Source organism: Lacerta agilis (assembly GCF_009819535.1). Lineage (NCBI taxonomy): Eukaryota > Metazoa > Chordata > Lepidosauria > Squamata > Lacertidae > Lacerta > Lacerta agilis. The sequence continues at coordinate 34,372,264 of NC_046327.1, forward strand.
GTAAAAAAAAGAGCCATGAAGGCATCTCCCATGCCCACTTGGTAATACAGCCAGGTGGCAAAATACCACAGGCAAGATCTAATGAACAAACAAGCTTTGATAACCAGGTATGACTGTCTGATTCATGATGACAAGTGTGGCTACAAAACCTCCCACAGAAGGGAGGTCTATTTCTTCTGAGCAAAGTTCACTGATGCTGCTTTGACAGCTGAGGGACTGACCTACAGTACTTATTCAAAGATTTCTCTCATTAAAAAAAAATAGTGACAGATTTGACTTAAGTTGTTTTGGTCTGTGCTTATTCCTCCGCTTGCTTTCTGGCAACTCTGTTAATTTCTCATTTAGAGCCAATGCCCAGCAGTGTTAGAAACTGAGATATGAAAGCTAGGAGCTAAATGGCACCTTAAACTTAGGTTATGGGCGCAACAACCAGGTTGACAACTTAGATTCAATGTAAGGAATGAAATAGCTATAACTGAATACTTGGAAGTAAAGAATGAGAAACAGGCAGTGTTAATATTTTACTTCCATAAAGGGAATTAAGACCAGTATGATTGTGAATAACACATTCTCAGAAAAATGTTAAGATATCAAAGGGGACCAGACAAGGATGTCCCTTATCCCCATTGCTGTTTATATTAGCTCTAGATATGTTGGCATGAAGAATAAGAAATAATTATGATATAAAGGGGATAAAGGTGGGACAGGTAAAGGTAAAGGGACCCCTGACCATCAGGTCCAGTCGTGTCCGACTCTGGGGTTGCGGCGCTCATCTCGCTCTATAGGCCGAGGGAGCCGGCGTTTGTCCGCAGACAGCTTCCGGGTCATGTGGCCAGCATGACAAAGCCGCTTCTGGCTAACCAGAGCAGCGCACGGAAACGCCGTTTACCTTCCCGCTGGAGCGGTCCCTATTTATCTACTTGCACTTTGACGTGCTTACGAACTGCTAGGTGGGCAGGAGCTAGGACCGAACAACAGGAGCTCACCCCGTCGCAGGGATTCAAACCGCCGACCTTCTGATCGGCAAGCCCTAGACTCTGTGGTTTAACCCACAGCGCCACCTGGGTCCCTCAAAGGTGGGACAGCAGAGCTATAAATTGAAGGCCTTTGCATATGATGTTGTGTTACCATTAGAGGAACCTTTGAATAGTGTTCCTGAAAGTACTGGAAGAAACAAGGCAGCATTATTATTATTATTATTATTATTATTATTATACTCCGCCCATCAGGCTAGGTTTCCCCAGCCACTCTGGGTGGCTTCCAGCAAAATATAAAAATAATAAAATGTCAAACATAACAAATTTCCCAATACAGGGCTGCCTTCAGAAAAGTTATGCAGGTTGGAAAAGTAGCAGGTTTTAAAATAAACAGAGGCAGAACTAAAATGTTAGTGAAAAATATGGATGTGCAGTCAAAAAATGAACTACAAACATTGAGTAGGTTGACAATAAAGGGTGAAATATATTGGAGTATGGCTAACAACAAAAATACCCAATATATTTCAATACAATTATGTTAAGGTTTGGAAATAAATTTTAAATTTTTTAAAGCCCCCCGAGCTGCAGAGATTCAGGTCTGAGAGAAGGAGAGACCTGAGTACACGCAGGAGGAGTGCTTGCCTTCAGGTGAAACAGGGAGGTGAGTTGCCGGGGGATCGGGACCGGCCGTTGCCCCGACAAAAATAAAAGGCTGTCGGACCCCGCCCCAGGCTGTGGGAACAGGAGCAACATTGCTGCAAGCTAGATCCTGCCTGAGACCCTTTACCTGTCCTTGCCTGGTTTCCTCACATAGCTGTCAACCTTTCCCTTTTTTCTGCGGGAAATTCCCTTATTATAGCAGTGGGGAACAGCAGGGAGGGTTGACAGCTACCTGCCCCGTGTTCTGCCTTGGCTCTGTTGGACTGACTCCTCGCTGTACCTTCGGATTCTGGACCGGACCTGGCCTCGTCTCTCGGATTACCTCCAGGCCCAGCACAGGAAGAATATCAGCAATAAAAATGAATGTCTTACCTAAGATGTTATTTTTATTTCAAGCTGCTCCAATAATCAACAATACAGGCTACTTCAGAGAATGACAAAACAATATTTATAGATTTGTCTGGCGGGGAAGAAACTGATAATTAAGTACAAAATTTTGATAGATGCTAAAGAAAGAGGCGGATTCTCACTGTCATACTTATATCATGAAGCTGCATGTCTATGTTGGTTGAAGGAGTGGATACTGTTGAAGAACACTCAGCTGTTAGATTTAGAGGGGTATGATATTAAATTTGGCTGGCATGCATTATGGTATGGTAAAGCTAAAATATGTAACAGCTTCTCGAATCATGTAGTTAGAAAGACACTATATAGACTATGGGAGAAATATAAAAACCTGCTTGAAGCTCTCACCCAAGGAAGAGATTTCTTTGTAACGAATGAACATGGACCAGCTTTGGGGAACATGCAGAAATCATCTGGATTTTTCAGAGCTAGAAGTAAAACTGAAGAAATTAGAAGATGTAAGTAATATGGTGACTGACTGGCTACAATAACACCAAATAAATGAAATGTTTAGACTACATAAGCAGTATGGTTTTATGGATCAAAGTTCCCAATTTGAAAGCGAACTAATAGAAAATAGAGACACTGATCTCTAGAATGTACAAGTTATTATAAAGTGGGAAACAAAAGATGAATTGATAATATTTGCTATGATACATTGGGCGAGGGATATGGGACATAATATTGAATTTAGTTTGTGGGAGAAACTGTGGAAAATGGATTTTAAGTTTATAGCTTGTTATGCATTGAAAGAGAATTATATGAAAATGACATAGGTGGTACCTGACACTGAGTAAGTTAGCAAAGACGTATAAATTAGAATCAGGTAATGGCTGGAAATGTAAAAAATAAAATAAAAAAACACCAGAAGTTACGTTTTACCTTGGGCCGAGTTTGCCTGTGCCCAATGTATACATATATTGTATGACTTCCCTTCCACACTTTCCCTGGTTCCTTTTGCTTTTCTACTACTCCACGTAATCCATATCTTTTTAATCATCCAAATTGTTATCTATTAAATTATTTCAACTCGGCTGGATTTGCTAAGCTATGTACCGGTATTTGTCTATACTGGTTCTTGAAATAGTCAATAAACATTATCCATTCCTCCTTGTATTCCTTATGTTCGTTTTGTCTTATCCTGTTCCTCAGACCAGCCAGTTCAGCATATTTGAACATTTTGCACTGCCATTCTTCCTCAGGGGGTACTAGACTTGTTCTCCACCTATTGAAATACGGCAACCCTACAACCGGGCTACGGACATACGCAGCCGCCAGGCCGCCCGAGGAGCCCTCCGCTCACGCGGCAGCCATAAACCGCTAGCTAGGGCATAGCCCAGGCTGCCGAAGAGGCACTTCCCGGGGAAAGAGGTGTCACCTCACGGTAAACCGGTTTAAACTGAGTGCAAATGCGTCGCGCCTCCTCCGTGTACGCAGGACGGCGCCTAGGGACGCGCGAGTGCCGGTTGAGTGGAGCAGCTCTTGACTTTGCTTCGTGTCTCTCTATCTTTCCGGCGGCGCCGCCGCAAGGGTAGAGAAGCACGGCGGCGCGTGAGTTTTGCGCGCGTGCGCGGAAAACTCCGGAAGTGACGTCGAAGCGGAAGCGGATGTGCCGAAAGTTGGAGGAGGTAGCGGAGGCAGCAACGCCGGCAGTAGGGCGGTGAGGGCAGCCATGGTGGACTACAGCGTCTGGGACCACATCGAGGTGTCCGACGACGAGGACGAGACTCACCCCAACATCGACACGCCCAGCCTCTTCCGATGGCGGCACCAGGTGAGGGGGAGAGGGAGCCCGCCCCGCCCCGCCTGCAGAAGCTCCACAGGTGCAGCAGCTTCCCTTCCCGGCAGGCTCCCCTCCTGCGCCGGCGGAGTGTCTTCCCTCCGCTTTCGGAAAGGCCGGCCTGCTGCTGCTGCTGCTCCTCCGTCTCCTTCTATCTCTCCCACAGCCTTTGCAGGCGAGGCTGTCTTCCTGGGCGGCTCTCGAAACGCGCCCGCCGCCACCCCGACCCCTTTCTCCGGCGTGTCTTCTCTACGCGACCCCTCTAAGGCCTGGACCTTAATGAGCGCGCGCGGCTGAACTGGATGCACCACCTTCCCGTTATGCTCCTCCCTTCGCTTCTACCCCTGAGCAGTGCCGGATTTACGTATAAGCTAATAAACAAGCTATAGCTGAGGGCCCCACTCTTTTGGGGACCCACAAAAATATAAGATAAAAAAGAAATTAAATAAAACCTACATACAGCAACAGTGTTTTGTGTTGTGTAGGCTCCTATGATGTAAGTAATGGGCCCCACCTGCTAGTCTGCTCCCTAAAATATCACTGGTTTGCTCATTTCTATATATAGGTGCCTACATTCTGCATGTGCAAATGGCTTTAGATACCTATTACGTCCATCAGTTACCATATAGCATATATTCGACACAAAAACCAGCCACAATTTGTTGTTCACAAAAGACAGGTGGACATATAAAGGGCCACATTACCTTCAGTAGCTTAGGGCCTCATCAAACCCAAATCCAGCCCTGCCCCTGAGGTAGAATTTCGGATTGCAAGCTCCTTGCGGGCAGAGGCTGGTTGCCTCAGTAAAATACCACATGCACGTATATATTAAATATAAACATTGTATAAATATTGACGGTGGCTTTAATCGACTGACACACCACACCCACACACACCCAAGCTTTTAGTTGGTTTTGGCTTTCGACTAAGAGCACACTCCCCCCCCCCCCGATCCTGCCTTGCTTCTGCTTTTGTACTGTGACAGGAGGGAGAAAAGCAACGTGTGATACAGGTTTAAATGAGGAGCGACGTAAAATTTTAAAAGATAAAAGCTATCTCAGGAAGGCATCTTGAATGAACTTAAGTGTTAAGCGCCGTTTTTTTCAACCATTTAGTTAGCTAAAAGTTCTTTAGGTGTTCCACACCCCTCATATTTATGCCAATATAAACCAATATGTCAGAAGAAATGGGTAATCTATGGTATGTATTTTTGTGTTTTTATATTGTAAACTGCCCTGTAAAACCTTAGTTTGAAACTGCCCAAATGTTTAATAAAGATTAGTGTTTTCCATGTGGGAATGAATGCATATGATGCCCAGGAAAGCACCCATAATTGCAAAAAATTATGCTTGGTTTTCTCAGCAGCTCAAACTTTGTTCCAGTTTCTAGCCTCACCTTATGTAGGTTCAGAAGACACACAGGCCTGCCTGTAATACATTTAATATGTGTCTTGTCAGTTCCCAAGAAGTAAGCACAGCAAATTAAAATGGCAAGAGTGTAAAGGCAGCATCATGCCAAAAATGTCTAGATCCCAGCTTACACTTCACAGCGTGCAAGATCAGAGGAGATGATCATCTCTTCTGATCTCCTTCCATATAGGCTGGGGGATTAATCCTACTAGGTATATATTTTGCTGCACACAGGAGCCTCTGTCTAAAGCTTGCAAGCATAAGCTTGATGGAAGGACAAATCAAGGAGGGGTTGCCATAAAGAGTAATGGTTTTGAAATAGCGTATATGTGATGGCTTTCCCTTTTGAAGGAAGAATTAGCTTGTGCTGCTCCTATGTTTACATTTTATTTTCCCACTTTACAGTGGTACCTCTGGTTACGTACTTAATTTGTTCCGGAGGTCCGTTCTTAACCTGAAACTGTTTTCTTAACGTGTAGTTGTAATGCTTCTTACATTTGTAATGGCTTTGTCCTGCCTGAGCTCCCTGTTAGGACTATTGGTCCCAATTCCCTTGCAGAGGTTAGAGGAATTTGTCAAATAACACAGTTGCCTTTAAAACTCTGCTTGATTCTTGCTGTTTTAACTTACTGTGTTTAGAAACTAGAAAGTGTGTATAAAATGTTGGCAGAGCTTTTTGCCTTTGAAGCTTAAAGACTAGCAGATTTATTTGTGGCATATATTTCCATTAAGCCCTTTATATGTTGTGTGAAGTGTCCTTGGTTGACAGATATGGAGATAAACACACATGAGTACACTGCAAAAGGTAGCAGCAGTAAGTGTGTAATTCTGTTATACGGAGTCCAAATTTATACAAGATAAGAATGAGTGACCCATTCACAATATGAAGGAGTAGGGACATTGTAATATTTATTGTTCTGCTAGTATTAACTCCTGGAGCGAGACTGCTATTTTCTATGGTGCGAAAGAGAATGCTAGTTAAATGCTAGTTCAGCAATCTTATTTTGGATATACTCCCTTTTGAAATCTTGTAGTTGCTATTGAAGTATGATGACTTAAAGGTCAGAGTAGCTGGGTGTACTTGGAATTTGAAGTATTCTCCTACTAGTTGCTGAATATTGTGATTTGCGATACCAGATTTGTGCCAGGAAAGCTTTGCCTGGAAAGCGTTGCCAGCCTTTTTTCCTGGGCTCCACAACTCGCAGCGACCACCACAGCAGCCACTCCACCCACACGCTCTGCTGTGTATGCAGGAGCAGAAAGATGTTTGTAGGTAGGAGGTATTCGTGTGCGGAGCAGCTGCTTCCTCTTTGCCTGGCTGCTGTCTTTGTGCGGTATACATGCACTCCCTTTCTGCACATGTAAAGGTTTGTGTCAGAGAGTTGTTTATTAGTACAATAAAATCCCAACAAATCAGCAAGCAAAAAATATAAATATATAAAATAGTAGAATTCCAACATAGGAGGGCCAAAAGAAAGCCTTGTCACAAGGATGAAAATATGCTCTCATCAACCTTTTTTATATCCCTCATTCTTTGAGGCTCCTGAACTGACATTGATAAATATTAAGGGTGGGAACCTAACGGCACCCTTCAGTGGAAGCCTTGCGCAAGGTCTTCTGCTTGTGCAACACAACTTTCACACACCCCTCTCCTAAGAACTTAAATTTGCTGGGTGTATGTATCAGGCAGACTCCTTGAACAATGAGAGGGGGTTTGTTCTGTCTGGTAGGCTGAAAAGCTTGCTCTGACAGAACAATCAATTTAATGCAATGTTGAATTCTCCTCTTTAAAAAGCTTATTGCAGCCAGAAGAGTTAAGGGTACTCTCACCACCACTCTGTTCGAACTATCCAAGATTAGCAAGTTATCTGTGTAAATAACTGCTAGATAACTTTGTTTAAAACTAAAATAAATTAAAATAAAATTACAAATACTTACGATGTTAATAGTTGCCATAAAAAGAAGCGGTCCAGTACCCTACACCAGGTTTTCTAGCCAAGTGCAGTCCCCTAGAAGCTTAGAATAAGAAAGATTATATCTTTGCTTTATGCTGACTTCAGTATAACCCATGGGGGCCTTCAGTACCAATCTTCCCTGATGCCTTCTGGTGCCCTCTCACATGCTTGCTAGTTAGTCTCCATGTGGTGGAAGTGGAAAGTTGCCCCTTGGGCTGCAGGCTAGAGGCTATGAGTTAAAGGTTAAGAGCCCTTTAGCTCTTGTTCTTCAACTTGAGCCTCTGCCAGGATCTTATTGTTGCCTGGTAGGAAGGAGAAAACAGCTGGGATTTTTTATTTTTTTAAAAGATTAATACATCAGATGTCCACAGGCCCGTCTTAGAGGGATCAGCCGCCCTGGCGCAGCGATCCCTCGGCGCCCCCAGCCTGCCGCCTCTCCGCCCGCCTCCCTCCCGCGCTGGCCGCCCCTCGGGAGGGGGGGTGGGCGAGCGGGGGGTGAGGGGCGTGGCGTTGGAGCAGGCGCTCGCGCGCCGGCGGGCGGAGGATGAGGGTCGGGCGGACGCTCGCGCACCGGCGGGCAGGCGGGCGGGCTGCAAGCTGGCCGTCCTCGCCTCCCAGAGCCCCAGCTGGAGTGCTGGAAGGTCGCGCAAAGCCCCGCGCCGCTCCAGCGCTCCAGCTGGGGCTCTGGGAGGCGAGGGCGGGCGGCTTACAGCCCGCTCGCCGGCGCGCGAGTGCCCGCCTGCCCGTGGGGGCGGGGGCGGGTTGGGGAGCGGGAGCCCGGTATGCCGGCGGGCTCGCGGGGGCGCCCCTGGGGTGCCCAGCGCCCTGGCGCGCCGCGCCACCGGCCTCTATGGATGAGACGGCTCTGGATGTCCACCAGCTGGGGGCAGGGGACTTTGTCCCACATTTCTCTGTCAACTGGAGGAGTGTTTGTGTGTGAAATCCTGGTCTCAGCTGACAGCTCCACTCTAAACTAGAAGTGAACTAACCTTTTTTGCAATCGAAGGTGGCAGGTGGCTATATTTCATACAGGTAACTTGGTGTACCTCATTCTGGGTTGTAAGTGTCCCAGTATTAGCTTAAAGTAATAAAGAGGCTGTAGTCACTTGGACTATATTGACTGAATACAACCCGTTTTTCAGGCCCGAGTCGAGAGAATGGAACAGTTCCACAAGGAGAAAGAAGAGGTGGACAAAGGGTGTCGGGATTGCAAGCGGAAACTAGCTGAGTGTCAGAGGAAGATAAAAGAGCTTGAATTGGCCAATGTAGATAGCACCAAAGGTGAGCTGCAAAGGCTGCAGGCTGAGGCACAGCAACTCAAGAAAGAAGAGAAGAGCTGGGAAGAGAAGGCGGACGATCTCAGGAAGAAGGAGAAAAACATGCCTTGGAATGTGGACACACTCAGCAGAGATGGCTTCAGTAAGGTGGGTCTAGTTGCTATGCAGGTTTGATTGATATGTACTCATTTGTTACTGGGAAGACTCAGTGTCTCGCCTTAAACTAGATTACCAGTATGTGAATTGCACATAACTATGAAAGAAAATTAAAAATCTTGTTCAATACCCTGGCCTGTATAAATTGGGACTCCAGGCAGCAACTCAGTGGAGGGTCTTCTCAGTGTTAGCATTCCAGTTATGAAACTCCTGAGTTGCACCTGGCACCGACTAGTAAGAGCTTTAAGCACTAGCTCAATAATTGCTTTTTCACTTGGGTGTTTGCTATGCATTAGTGTCTGATTTCTAATTACTGAGAGTGATATGCTACATTTATTTATGGCTTTTTGTGTATGTTGTCTCCTGCTATTTACTCATGCTCATTTACTCTTATCAGTGATAAATAAACAAGTAAGTAAGTAAAACATTTTGCAGGCAAATAACTTGATAATAAGGCTTTTGGAAGGATCAGAATTTTTAGCAAAGATTGTTGTTTGTCTCTCGTCGATAAAAAGTGAACTCTACAAATTTTGAAAAATACTTGTATGCCACAATTGAATTTAAAAAATCAAAGCAGTTTACAGCAATTATATCTGTAAAATAAAAAAGCAGTTGCTAACAATTGGGTTCTAGGGTAGCATACCAAACGCTGGTTTTATTTCCTGAGTACTAAACTGAGGGAAGCAAGAATGGGAATCAGGTCTTGGAAATATTCTGGGATGAAGAAATGAAAGCATCTGAAAGGCTCCCTTAAACCCATTTGTTAAGGCTCAGAGTATTATAAGTTGAGTGACTCATCTTCAAGGGCATTCGAATCAGTTTTAGTCAAGTTTGCCAAGACCAAAATACTCTGACATTCCATTCCCACTTCAGCACAGCTTTGTTTACTAAATCTGTGGGATGATCATTTGAATAGTTTCAGCTCTCAGGAACTCTTGACATAGAGTCAGAGTTGCCCAGAACCTCAGTTGCCCAGAAATGGGAAAACCTTGCTGAACTTGTGATGTTTGTTTTGGTATAAAAATATGTGGAGTTTCGCATTAGCTGAAAAAATAATTCATAAATTACATGTTGCCAAAGACTTGGAGGACCCTGAAAAAATTATCTTATACTGTATACAAAAAATAGTCACATAGGACTCCTTCTCCACAATAAAATGTGAAATTAATCTTTCTTAATGGTCTTAAGTACTTTACCAACTTAATATTAAGTCTCACTTGAATATACTGTGCTGCTTTTTACTGTTTATTTTATTTTTATTGTATTGATGATTTGCTTCAATAAAATGTTTAAAAAAGAAAAAAAATGACTAAATTAATTCCAAGGCTGCTAAATATTTTACAGCAATGATGGGAAACCTGTCAGCTTCCAGATCATGTTAAGACTCCAACGCCCCCCTCCCCACCGACCACATGGTCAGGGATGATCTGAGTTGTAGTGCAACAACCTCTGTGGAGCTGCAGGTTGTTCATCCTGGGTTTTCTGGATTGTTTTATCTGTTCAGTTGCACTTGATCCTTTTGAAGCTGCTTCATCTCTTCATTCTTTGACTGGTATTTTCCTTTTCTTACTGCATTTAGCCTAGGACTATCCTGGCCACCCTTTGTTGGTCTGGCCAACCTTGACTGCATTGTGGTAGCAATAGTGATTCTAACCATGCTTCCTTTGCTGTTGTAGAGTGTCTTCAATGTCAAGGAGGAGCAGGAAGAGGAGTCTGAAGAACAGAAAGAGAAAAAGCACAAAACATATGTGGAGAAGTATGAGAAGCAAATTAAACACTTTGGTAAGGGAAAACTGCACTGATCTGAGAGTGCTTTGGGTTAAACAGGTTATTTTTCTGTGGCTAAGAGCACTTGAGATCAGTGTGGCAAATTGCAGATACGGCCTTTGTGGACTGATACTCATTTGCTGACTGCCTTGGTTCTACCTTCTGTCTGTCTGGTCATTTTAACTGTATCTAGTTTTGAAATTGTTTTATGGTTTATGTTTTGTGGGTCTTTGGACCGCAATAAAGTATCGATTGATATTCATTTGCAGTTAGGTAGACTTGGTGTGGCTGGCTTGTAACTCTAGCCTAAAGTTATTTCAAAGAAGATCAGAAGAGAGGGACTCTGCAGTCTTGAGTACCAGAAACCAATGAGTAGTTGTACTCAGTATGGTCTCTCTGTCTTCCCTACGTTCAGGGAAGCAGAGTGCTCTTGACCCCCTTCAACAAAGTCAGATAGCTCTCGCTGTAGTTAGGAGACTGTAGAAATCTGTCTGGCCACTCAGAGCTGAATAACAGGTTGATATTTTCTGTGCCCTACCTTGACGCATGTTTCACTGTAATCCCTTTTGGTTTACTTATATCAGGAGAACATGGGTATCTGTTTTTCCCCTTTACAAAATTGGGTTAGGTCCTATTCTGGGAGAGGGAATGGTATGGTAATCAACGTAACCATGTGCCTGATCCTGTCAGGCTGCAACTAAAGGTAACTGGAGCTTGCCTGGTCCAGCTGGCAGCATTGGTTGGATTGGGGACTGACAATTTCCAGCTCCTACTCTGTAAATAATACATTGGAGAAATGCATCTAGAAAAATGAGGATGTGCAGATGTAATACTCCATGAGCTGCTTACTTAAGGAGCTCTTCTGTATCCAACTATATCAAAGCAGCCTGTCAGCTATATACTCATCTTGGTGGTTGCCTTCCCACCTGGGTTACAGAGTTCAAAATAGAAGTGTCCTGACAGGTCTCAGTCTGCTGCTTACTTCCTTTGACTGACTATTCTGGAGTAAGTGAATTCTGGCATTGCTTTGAGTGGCGGAAGTAAGTTACTCTGTTTTGAGATTCTGTTCAGCTCTTATGGTGCTTTTTCCTGAGTGTGATCTCCTTATAACATTTCTTTCATTAGCAAAGGTAATGACGATTTAGAACAATGCCATTTTTATACTAGCTGCACTAAAGTTGCCTTGCTGAAAGAAATATATTGGTCTGGTTTGCATGTAAATCCAAACAGTTGTTTAGCATATTAACAATGCTCATGCACTCCCCTTATCTCCACCAGCCCAGCCTTAGGCGACTGGAAGATATGCTTTGTTTTTCAATGACCAAATTGCTTGTTCTGTGCAAAACAAGACAGAGTCTCTTAGGTCTTAACCATGCTTTAGGAACACACCAAAGTGAGCAGTTCCTGATCCCCATACAGTATGAAACTGTAGTTAGAAAAAACAAACCCAGAAGCAGAAGCTTCCAGTCTTCTTATGGCTATAGTTGATAAAGTGAGAGGAGAGGAGCGTTTGAGCCCAATACTTGGCAGACTTGCTACTGTAGTTCTAGACTGGCTTATTGCTGCTTCTTAACCCTGCCATTGCAACAAGGACCAGCAATCACATTTTGCATTGAGGACTGTGTTCACACAAAGGCAAGCCTTTTTAGGACTAGTGTGGAATAAGTTCCTTATACTGTGTTTAAGAAAATAAAAACAGCTCTGCTTGATCATGTAAAACTAAATAACATTAACTTACATGAACATCAATGCATCTTACGTGAACATCAGTTCAGGTTATATAAAGTGGCTTTTAGAAACCAGTATCCTTCGCCCTTGTACTAATTGACCATTTGCTATTTTTTCTTTTCTTTTTTTAATGATCTTGTTACCATAAGGACTTCTTTAATATTATGTATGTTCCCAAGTCAAACATAATCACTATTCTGGCTTCCCCAGTTGCTGCTTATGTGTTCCCTGTTATATGACTGTAAAGTGCTAGCATTTTTTTTCACAGTGCTGTCATCTGTGTGATAAAAGTCCAAAAGCCTGATTAGGAAATTACCCGCCCCCCCAAAAAATCTGATTTTTATGCTCCTATTTTCTTGTTTCAAAAGGAATGCTGCGGCGCTGGGACGACAGCCAGAAATATCTGTCTGATAACCCGTATCTTGTGTGTGAAGAGACAGCCAATTATTTAGTCATTTGGTGTATCGATCTGGAAGTAGAAGAGGTGAGTAAAGCTGATGTAGCTTCTCCAGAAGCTGAAGTGGAAAAGACTGAGGACTCAAAACAAATGAGGACAGTGTGTTTGAGAAACTTTGGTGACTGCAAGGCAAGCCCTTAAGGAGCTCCTGCCTACTGTATATTTATTTGCAATCCCCATTTACATTGGGGTTATGTTCCAAGGCACCACACGTTTAAGTGAAATCACATGTATTTGAGACACCATTGAAAAAGCCTGTAAACACTCTTGTTATGCCCCTTTTTGTGATGTTTTTGGGTCACTTCCAGGTTCGGCACGATGTGCGTTTGCGGAGTCGCGCATATTGAACGTGCACAAATGGGGGTTGCCTGCATTTCAGGTCTTATTATTAAGGTTCCAAATAAGTATTTAGATCTAGCAGTTGCTTCAGTACTAGGAGTTAATAGCAGAGTTTTCCGTGAACCTGCTCCAGTCACTTTGTGCAGTTTGATGGCTGGCTACCTCATAAGCAGCCAGTGTGGTTCTTCTGTCACATTTAACAGATTGCTTGAACCTGCTCTGCAGGATCTATTTCCTCTGACAGTGGAATTATTCCAAGTGTTGTTTTGTGTCTGGTACTGTAGCCGCCAGGTCTTGCTGAGTCAGCCACTGCTGTCTCACTGCCAGCTATATGCCCAGAAGAAAATACCAATTTTAGAGATGGCCTCATGAATTTGCAAAAAAAAAAAAACCAACCCAAAACCGCAACGTTGGATTCCAGATACCATCCTGGGAAAACGAAGGGACCAGAAGGCAGAATGCTATATGCTTGATGGACATAGTTCTGGGCCATCTGGTATCCTATGGTTGTAACCTTGGGAGCCTGAAGCTGAGATGGAGAGAGGGAGGATTGGGAGTGAGTTTTGAATGACATTCTGAATGTAATCATTTGCATGCTGGGCCGGGCTCAAATGGCATATTGACAAGGGGTGTGCGAGTGTGTCTTTAAAAGTGCAACTGTTCTTTTGTCGCCTGTCTCAGAAACATGCCCTGATGGAACAAGTGGCTCATCAGACCATAGTGATGCAGTTCATCCTAGAGCTGGCCAAGAGCCTGAAGGTTGACCCTAGAGCTTGTTTCAGGCAGTTCTTTACTAAGATCAAGGTGAGACTATTGCCCAGGTAATAGAGGAAAACCATATCTTGGCTCACCCCCACCCCCAGACCAACTTTGACAGGTGAGTGGAACCATCCACCCATCAGTCACATGATGTCATAATAACATCAGATGGTTAATATATGAAAATTGAAAGCTGATTGGTGTCAGTTAGCTGATCAGTACCTGCACACCTTGAAAGAGGTTCTCTGTGACTACCAATCAGCTTTCATTGATTATACTGGGCCCCTTTAAAGTCTCTGTAGAGGGGGTAATGCTTCTAAAAACTCAGTTCTTCTGGAAGTTCAGCGGAGTTGTAGCTTGAGTGTATTTAACAAATAGCATGATGTATTTAGGCTTTGGTTGGCATTTTATGGACAAGATAAGCATAACATCTTGTAAAGTTTGATTTGCGCCTCTGTTAAAAGGGCAAGATATCTGCTCAGTACTGTGTTCTCATGGCTCTCCCCCCCCCCTTCTTACCTGCCACCTTTTCTAATTTCATACAGACTGCAGACCAGCAGTACATGGAGGGTTTTAATGATGAACTGGAAGCCTTCAAAGAGCGGGTGCGGGGCCGGGCTAAGGCACGCATTGAGAGAGCCATGAAAGAGTATGAAGAAGAAGAGCGCCAGAAACGACTGGGGCCTGGTGGCCTGGATCCTGTAGATGTGTATGAATCGCTCCCAGCCGTGAGTAATTCAGGAAGCTTCTAACTGAACAAATTGATTGTATGAAGTTAACCCTTTTGCTTAGTGTGGTGTAGTGGTTAAGAGCGGTAGACTCGTTATCTGGGGAACTGGGTTCGCGTCTCCACTCCTCCACATGCAGCTGCTGGGTGACCTTGGGCTAGTCACACTTCTCTGAAGTCTCTCAGCCCCACTCACCTCACAGAGTGTTTGTTGTGGGGGAGGAAGGGAAAGGAGAATGTGAGCCGCTTTGAGACTCCTTCGGGTAGTGAAAAGCGGGATATCAAATCCAAACTCTTCTTCTTCTCTTCTCTCTGTGTGTGTGTGTGTGTGTGTGCGCACACACATGGTGACCAACTTGCTTTTGTTCAAAGGGTCCCATTCTCTCTTGGCCTATTCTTAGGAGTGGGGGTGAGTGTGAAAGCAGACAGTGTGGCCGCAGAACATTTCTCACACAAGCACACAGCATCTCCTCAGCCAGTCCATGCAGATCAGCTGAGGCTTCCCTCATTACCTTTTTTTTAGCTTATGAGATGTGTGATGACGGGGGGGGTGGTTATATGCCTAACAAGGTTCTTGGCTGAACAGAGGTGCTGTGACTACCTGTATATTTTTCTCTGCTGCTGCCACCTAAATCAATAGTGTCTTGTGAGCTCAGAAAAAATGTTTGCGGTGATGGGTCTGGCTCCCAGGCTGGAGGGTTAGCCACCTCTAGCTTATATTCAGTTTTTAATCTTATCTTAGCCCAGGCGTTCTAGCCATTTCTGTTCTTATCTATCTGCAACTTGGGGTGTTAGTGGAGGAGTAGTACTCCTGGCAGGGGACACATCGTGCTCCCTTTAAGGTAGTTTGTTCAACTTTGATCCCCACCCTGCACTTCGGCTCCTAGAAGCTTGTCAGCATTCCTGCACTGCAGTGGGTTGAACTATATGACCCTCAGGGTTCCTTCCAATGCTACACTGCTATATTCTAGAGAGTTTACTTTATTAATAGCCAATTTATTTGTAATTGAATACAGGCCTTTCTGCTTGCACAGCATGTGCTCTGCCTCTGAGCTTTAGATAGTGTGTACTGTTTATACACTGGGACGCGGGTGGCTTTGGTCTAAACTACTGAGCCTTGGGCTTGCTGATCAAAAGGTCGGCGGTTCGAATCCCCGCGATGGGGTGAGCTCCCGTTGCTCGGTCCCAGCTCCTGCCAACCTAGCAGTTTGAAAGCACCCCAAAAAGTGTGAGTAGATAAATATGTACCGCTCCGGCGGAAAGGTAAACGGCGTTTCTGTGCACTGCTCGGGTGTCGGGTTTTGTTGCGCCAGAAACATGCTTAGTCATGCTGGCTACATGACATGGAAAAACTGTCTGTGGAGTGGACAAACACTGGCTCCCTCATCCTGTAAAGTGAGATGAGCACTGCAACTCCAGAGTCATCCACGACTGGACTTAACTGCCAGGGGTCCCTTTACCTTTACTGTTTATATAATGCAAGATTTCTGCAGTGCTTTCATCCCTTCCCCTTTATATACATGCATATTTCTTCTTCCCAGGAGCTCCAGAAATGCTTTGATGTGAAAGATGTACAGATGCTTCAGGATGCTATCAGCAAAATGGAACCTGCTGTGAGTATTCTCCAAGTTAAGGATTAGACTCCTTCCTTTCAAGTTATGGGACTATGTGTCCAGATAGACATAGGAGATGTTAATTTATACATGTAAACATGTATGAGCACACTCTGCCACTACTCTCCCCTCTGATGCAAGGCTTGAAGACGTGCTCACATCTGCCACAGTCAATAATTAAACTTCCTCTGTGCCCTCCAGATCTGTAAATTGTGTTATTTCCCCCCGGCAGCCCATTTTGCATGCTGAAGCACCCTAATCTACACAGGTACAATAAGCATTATTGACCTTCCACTACACAGCTTATTGGACCCATTAGCTGTGTTTGGTACCCTGCTTAAAATTCTGCATTGCATACTGGCTCCAAGCCTGATTAGCTACTGAAATAAGCACTTGTATATTTTACATTAGGAATCAGACTTGCAGGGGGAAATCTCCCCTTCTAATTAAATTTCTTTCTTCTAACAAAAATTTTCCTTGAGCATAGAGCCACTTGATGGGAATTTTGTCATCATTTCTATAGAAATAGATACATCCCAACAGACGCTTCCCTTTTGTGAGTAAAGACCTATGGTTTAGTGTAAGAGACTTTATGCTTCTTGCATCCTTTGCTATAGCAGCATCTGCTGCAGATTTGTTTTAAACTACTTCTCTTAAAGACTACTCTTGAAGTTCACAGTCTTTCTTTATTTTCTAACCTTTCATTTTAGGATAAAAGTCATTCAAACTTAGTAACAGATGAGCTGCCCTTAGCTCGATTTGGAATTGGTATTTACTCACTTTCAGTGCAAAAGTTTTTAAAGAGCTCATCTATTTTCCAAGAGATCTCTCCTAGTTTGTAATGTTAGCACATCTGCTGATGGAGTTGTGCAGACAGCAAGCTTTAGGTTTTATCAGTAGTTTGCATTGCTTAGAAGCCTAATGAATAAGAATTCCTTAGAGTTGTTAGGTCGTGTAAAGTGTAACATACATATGGCCCTTAAGCAGGATGTATTTTGTGTCCCATTGTAGGAAGCGAAATACCACATGCAGCGTTGCATCAGTTCTGGCCTGTGGGTGCCAAATGCCCGAACAGCAGAGGGTGCAGAGAAGGATGACAAGCCAGATGTTGTCTATGAGGAATTTAAGAAGGAGACTTGTGAAGAAGACAAAGGAAGCCCTTGAACCTTTGGCTCAGATATCTTTAAAGCAGACTCCTCCTGTCACCCTCTCTCCTTCCTTTCTTTTACACCAAACTATTCAGCGATGATGTGCTTTTACACACTTCATGAATTATATGAGCTGCTTCCTGACTAGCTCTTGCTCTTTCACCACATCAGAAGCCCCTCCCCATAAGCCCTGCAGAATTGTAAGGAAACTGCTGGAAGGCCCTGTGTTCCATTTTAGGGGAGGGTCTGCCACACCGTGCAGGCTCACAGGGGCCCGGCAGGTCCACCTTCTCTGTCTTGTGGTAATGCCAGTTGGTGTCATAGCTACAAATGTGCTGTTATATCTTTTTTGTTCAGCAACCAGTTAAAGGCTATTGAGCAAATAAAAAGACGGAACTAGCTGAGAGTGGAACGGAGTCAGTGAGCACGGTGTGTCTTTTGTCTTAGAAATCGAACCATTGATTTCGTTGTTGTGTAGTTCCAGAACAGGATTGACTGCAGGAACAGCTGGGACTGCATAGTTCAGTGACGGAATACATGAAGGTGCACAAGGTGCAAGATTTGATCCCTGGCATTTGCAGCTAATGCATCTTGGGTAGGAGGGCTGGAACATGGAGAGAACTGCTGGGCTGTCAGATGAAGCAATACAGGGCTAGATAGAACAGTGATGTGACTCACTAATGGACACCTTGTGGTACACCTCCTGAGTTCCAGTGTGGCTGAGTAAAAGCTTTGTAGCAAATTTAGGGCTCATCCACTGACACATAATTTTTGATGCTTGGGCAAGATACCAGAACTATTGTGTCTACTTTCAGGTCTGTTAGAATTACCTGCCAGACCCTCAGAGCCTGTTTCACTTTGCACTGTGTGGTGCCTTGTTGGTGTCCCACCACAGCCTGTGTAGATAGCCTGTCTTTTTAAAGGCCAAAGCTGTAGAAGGAATGCTTCAAGCTCTGCTGGAGTGTTCAGGGGGCAGTTCCCATATTGCATATTCTTGCAGGGTAAGGGGGCTGGGTTAGATGACCATAACTATACCTCCCAGCTCTGCAGTTCTACGTGTAAGAGCAAGAAAGACTCTGAGTATTACACCATAGGGAAGGACTTTACAATACATAGAGATTGCAGTGCATTATAATGCACAGACCTTTCTCTTCAGTCTCCCACAGTAAACGGTAGCGTTAGACCAAGAGCCTCTCTCCAAAAGAGAATCTGACTGTAAGTTTCCAAAGGTGGCTGGTGATGGATCCGTAGCCTCCGCAACCTCCCAGAACAATTCAACTGTTTCCTCAGAATCAGGGCCCCAGGTGCGGTGGCCCGCTGCTGTGGGGGACATTGTTTCCTATGGCTTCCCCATCTGAGGAATCGGCAGAATAAAGAGGGCTGTTTGCCCTCTAAGAAAGCCTTGGCATCTATGCAGCTGGGTGTCAAACTTCCACTTCCAAGCCAAGTAATTAGCCTTATGCCAGCCTTTCCTCAAGTCTATAGGGTGACAGAAAACTCTTTTCACCTGACCTGCACTGGGAGCTAAGCGGGAAAGAACTGAAGCGTTCACCCTCCGATGTGAGGACAAAAAGGCTTAATTAATGTATGTCCTGCCTCGTGGGAGGGACAACTCATTCAAGGATCCCCTCCATTCTCTGCAGAAAAAGAACCTTTATGGCATGCCCAATGCCACCTTCTCTCAGATGTTGGTTTTATGTATTTTTGCATCATAATGATAGCCAAGAGGAGATCACATCAGTATTTTACCTGAGCCTTTATTCAGAACTGACGATTAGTGTTTTTGCTTTTAGTTCTCTTTCAGATATTGGTTCCAAGAGCTTGGGCTAAAAAATAAAATATTCTGTCTGGTTCTTGGTAAAGGTTGAATTCTGCTTGCCTGCCTACACCTAAGTCAACATCATTCATTGGAATAAATTATATTCTTGCTTTAAAATGTTGCAAATAACTGTTTAGCATTTCACAAAATTTGCAGGGCAAAATAATTGGTTTGCAACATTCCTATCTCACTCCCATGGAGAGTAGGACAAGTGCTGTAGCCACTATAGATGCTGCAGTTTTAGCTACGGGGCATTAAGTAGCCGTTTTGAAACAGGCATATTTTAAGTTGTCTTGGACATTTTGTGGGGAGGTGGAGTATAAATCATGGGTATGACCATACTCTTAATTGCTCCTCCCCTACCTTTGCAGGCACTTTCTTAAAGAACCAATGTGCTGTGAGTACAGTCCAAGCATGGGCAGGGAGCGAATAGCCTCATTAACACGAGGGCAGAAAACCAAGGCCAGTCATGATTCAGAATATTTAGCAAACATGTTCTCCAGATCTTGGGAGATGACCTGGAGCCAACCAGAAGCAATGTTAGGAGAGAGCAAGCAGCTTCCCTAGGCCTGGGAAAGAGAGATGGTTTGTGCAGGGAATTCCAGGGCCTATGCATCATATGTGCTCAACATCTACAAGCAGCAGACTTTTAATGCCTGTTCATGCATCCTGTGCACAGGCATGAAGCTGCTGACTGGAAGCAGAAGGAAGATAAAACAGGGAACATAGAGATCTTGTTGATGGTGGGAGCCGGTGCTGATAAGATTCAGATCCCAAAACATGGGAGCAAATGTGACGGGGAGATAATATTGGTTTCTGCATTAAATAGAACTTGACACTCTTGGTGAATGGGAGTGTAGTGTCTATAAGGTACATCATTTGTACTGTACTGTATAGTCAGAATACATGCCGTGTTATCTTGTGAACTGCCCTGAGATCTTCAGATGAAGGGTGGTATACAATTTTTTTATAATAATAATAATAATGCTGCCATGTCTAGCTGTAAATGTTTGGCAGCCAGAAATTTAGGTTGAACAAAGGGAACGGAAGTTGAAAGACTGCAGGCAAAAACTAATCCTTCCCATCTGCTGCTGCACAAAAGCCATTGTGCATGGGCTGGGCTAACTAGGACTGAATGTTCTACTCTGTGCTAAATAAATAAAAGGCAGCCCTATGCCCAGGAAGACTGAATTATGTGGCTTTGCATAACTTCATTATGCAGGTGCTAGGAGCCCAGGAAGTGACATTTTTGTTTCTGACAAAAATGTGATATTGATGCAGTATTGTGAGCTGGGAGTAAAATGATCAAGTACCCCCCCCCTAAATTACAAGGTCTATACATAGATTGCGCTACGGTATTTGTGCCTGACCATAATTTAAAAAACACAAATAATGCACTGAATATTAATGATTCAATATCTCCATTTAATAAAGTAAATTTGTAATGTCTTCTAGAGGGGACATGCAAAACACTGCCATTTTCCTTGCCCAACAAGCTAGCAGAGAGCCAGCTCCCTCGCAGACTCTTAGAATCAAAGAATTGTAGGGTTAGAATGTACCTTGCAGGTCATCTAGTTCCTGCATTGCAGGAATCTCGACTAAAACATCCAGGACAGATGGCCATCCAGCCTCTGCTTAAAAGCCTCCAATGAAGGAGAGTCCACCACCTTCCGAGGGATTCCGTTCTTGTTTCAGACTTGCTATCCTCACTAAGAGTTTTTCCTATGCTGTCCTAATGAAGGCAAAGTTAATGCTCCACTGAGAAACCCTGAATTATTGTGTATTTATGTATGAGAATGCAGGAAGTTTCATACATCATATCCTCATCTGCCCCTGTTCTTTCTTTAAGCCATTGCCCATTGCCTCTCTCCAAGTGTAATCACCAGTGAAGTTTCTGGTCATTTTTTTTTGCCACGGGTGGCAGTGGCAGGGAGAGAAGGTATTTGTTTTTTGAGAGAAACTCACTATATTAGTTTCAGAATCCCTGTTTTAGCCCAATCGCACATTTGACTTGCTATGTGTGTTCTTTTCCAAGGCAGGATAGAACAGTAGTGAGAGCCAGCCCACCTTTCTCTGTACAATGATTCTGGTTGTTTGCTTGGTCTTCAGAACACCTTGCAATTTATATGGTTGGTGGCTTCTCCATGTCCATCTTTCAGCGTGACTGTGCCTCACGGCTCAGCAAGGTAATTTAGCTGTGTAGACCGATAACCCTTTTTTGAGCTTTGTTATATTTTGCATCTTTTTGACTTGCAGTCATCTCCACCAAATGCTTGATTATGCTCCCAGTGGTTGAACAAAGATAGCCATGCAAATGCTCTCCATTGTCATTTCTGTGCTCCTTCCCCACCCACATACATTGTGTAGCACAGAAGCTGCAAGGCCATCAGACAAATGGGAGAAGAATGCAGAGAACTTATGTAATTATTACAAAAGCTCCCTGGAATTATTTGCAAACTGTTTGTGAGATGAGGGAAGAATATCAGGGCAGAGATCAGAACATTCCTCACAAGGCTTTGGGTAGGCTAGAAACTTCAGAGAAGTGGGAGCAGGAGCAGCTAACTAAACACACATTTGACAGTAAATGACCCCTGGACGGTTAAGTCCAGTCAAAGGCAACTATGGGGTGCGGTGCTCATCTCGCTTCAGGCCAAGGGAGCCAGTGTTTGCAGACAGCTTTCTGGGTCATGTGGCCAGCATGACTAAACTGCTTCTGGCGCAACAGGACACCGTGACGAGTGCCAGAGGGCACGGAAACGCCGTTTATCTTCCCGCCACAGTGGTACTTATTTATATACTTGCACTGGTGTGCTTTTAAACTGCTAGGTTGGCAGAAGCTGGGACAGAGCAACAAGAGCCTACCCTGGATTTGAACCGCCGACCTTCCGATCAGCGAGCCCAAGAGGCTCAGCAGTTTAGACCACAGCGCAGTATTTGAGCTTATGTGGCTAAGGAGTATGACCTTTAAGCCAAGAAATTCCCAAGTCTGTTCTTGCCCCTGCCATATTTCACTGCTCTCAGATCTTAACTGCAGTATAGGAAGAACACACTCATTTACACGTTTATTTCTTCATAACGACTATGGAGAAAACATACTCTGAACACTTAACTGCTAATATAAATGGTGTTGCAGATCAGTACAATGATTTTTCAGGCTGTCACAGCACAATGTTTTGTATGTACTGGGGGGAATTGTTTTGCTATTTGTTTTTATGCTGTGAACCGCCCTGAGTTCTTCAGATGAAGGGCAGATTACAAATTTAATTACAACTTTTTTAAAAAAGCTCAACAAGTTCAAGGTCTTCCTCAAAAAAGCTGCTCAACAACTTTCGGGGTGTCCTGGTTTTTACTTTCTGAAATATGGCAACCCTACGCCCTTGCTGCGTGAAAGCAGCCTGTCTCCCTCCGCTTCCGCGGCAACGACTAAGCAAGTGCGGTCAGAGCCGCTCGGGTGACAAGAAGTGCGCATGCGCCCCCGAGGCTTCCAGCCCAAGCAAATCCCTTCACTTGGAGCCGCCAATAGAGAGGCGCGCGGGAAGGTGGGTGGGGTTTCGGCGAAGCCGGGGAAGGAGGGCGGGGCGCGCCTGGAGGCGGAGGGCGAGCCAATGGAAGGCTGCGTCTCATGGAGCCTATTGCGAGCTGCGTCTCTGTCCGGCGGGCGCGAGCGGCGGGCGGGCCTTTGGCTGCGCTTGGCTCCCTGAAGCGGCGGCGGCTGCTGCTGCGGCGGGAGGAGGGGCGTCGGTGTCGAGGGGCTCCCCTCCCCCAGGTCGCCAGGTAGGCGTGAGGTGGAGGAAAGTGCTCCCGGAGTGGGGGCAGGGGGGGAGTAGAGGACTCGGTTAAGGAAGGCAAACTCGGAAGCTCAGGCGACTCTTCAGGAACGTCTTCTGAGCCCAAGCCCGCGTCGGCGAAGGCTGCTCTGTCGGTGTTTGTTCGAAGCCCGGCGGCCGGTGGAACCTCCACGCACAGGGGCAGTCTACCTTTGGGAGAGCTGGGGCAGGGGGCAGGCGGAGGCCAACCGCCAGAGGCGCTGGCGCTGACAGCCGCTTTCCGCCTAGACAGCTTGAAAAGAAAAGAAAAAGTAAGATATGCGGTGTTTGGAAGGTGGGTAGACCAGTCCCCTCAAGTCGTATGGCTGCTTCTGCGGCCCCTGACTTCCGCTGGCGCTTTTCTCTAGTGGCGTGATCTCTTCCCAGAGAGCTGACCAGTCACCAGTGCAGTGTGCGGACTAGATGTTTTTACAAAATGCAGAGCATTGGAAATGAACACGAGGATGGCACCTGCAGCGAGAGGAAGTTAGTTCCTCTAGCTTTTTGTGTTGTTGAGTGGAGCTGATTTTACTAAGCGTTGAAATTGTATTTCTTCTTCTTCTATTCATTTACACAGTTTATTTTTTGTTTGCTTAACACAGCTGTGATGTATGCACTGGGGAAGATTGCGTGTGTGGAAGATTAATGCCAAATCAATGAGTACAGAGAGATCTTTCAGTGTTCCTGTTGACCATGCTTATCTGCATGCTTACCAGAAACTAGATGTAGACTCCTGATTTGAAACAAGACCTGCTGGTGACGTTTTCATGCTTCTAGCGGGCTGCTTTGGGGAACCAAGAAATGGAGCAGGTTTGATCCAGCAAAGTTATTATGGGGGGGGGTGTTGTGGAGGTACTTGTGATGGAGGTAGCAAAAGGGTTAGATTCAGGGTGAGGGGCATCTGGAGGCTAGAGAGAGGCTATGAGAAAAAGGAAGCTTTGAAAAGGTGGTGGTGGATTCACTATTTATGAAGGCTTGTAAGAATCACTGGTGCCTCTGCATAGTACATATTACATAGTACATAGGGTGCACTGCACAGAATATCATGTGTGCCTCAGAGCACTTATACATAATCTTAGTAATACCAATAATAAAGGTAAAGGGACCCCTGACCATCAGGTCCAGTCGTGTCCGACTCTGGGGTTACGGCGCTCATCTCGCTTTATGGCCAAGGGAGCCGGCGTTTGTCCGCAGACAGCTTCCGGGTCATGTGGCCACCATGACAAAGCCGCTTCTGGCGAACCAGAGCAGCGCACGGAAACGCCGTTTACTTTCCCGCTGGAGCGGTCCCTATTTATCTACTTGCACTTTGATGTGCTTTCGAACTGCTAGGTGGGCAGGAGCTGGGACCGAGCAACGGGAGCTCACACCGTGGCAGGGATTCGAACCGCCGACCTTCTGATCAGCAGCCCTAGACTCTGTGGTTTAACCCACAGCGCCACCTGGGTCCCTAATACCAATAATACCAGTGCAAGATAGCCTTAGACAATGCAGAATATTTTTTTCCATTCTGCATACACATTTGCAGTATGAAGATAATACTGCACACTGTCTGGTGTGCTCATGGTGGAGACGAGATCTGTCCTGAGGACACCTGACACCTTCTTAGCCAGTATGCAATACCAGATCACTAAGTGTCATGGACTGGCTGGAAGCAGAGGAGTCGGGGAAGGCACCAGCTGGGGAACCACCCCTCCCCCCCCCCACTCCGGAAGAAGGCTCAGAGCCAGGGGACTAGAGGTGGGATGACAGTGAGTGGTCAGAGGGAGAAGAGGGAGCAGACTGAGAAGAGAAGCTTTCAGAAGCTGAATAGGCAACAAGGTTTATTGAGTGGGGAGAGCCTGTGGCAGAGAGCGGTCCAGAATCAGATGCCAAAGCAGAGGCTGGAAGGGAGGGGGGGCAAGAAGCAGAAATAATGCAGGCTACTGAAGAAGCCAGGGTTTTTTTCCTCTCTTGATGCAACCAGCTCCCCTCCCTGGTGGTCTCAGATTGCTTAGGAAGGACCCAGGGAAGGAGGAGGCTTAGGCAGCTGTGGGAAGGCGGGGACCTTCAGTCCTTGCAGCTGCCTCATAGGGGCAAGATCTACCAGGGCAACTTGCTGTGCTCACTAGCTTGGCCTCCCAAGCTAATTGTGTTTCCTTGAATTGACTTCACTGATGCCATGTGATTTATTGCTGACATCTGCTCCTGCTCCTGACATCTGCCCCTGACAGTGCTGCAGGCAGAGGGCGATAGATGAAATGAAGAAAGTTTTGTTTTGTTTTATAAATTGTTGATGTTCTTTACCTAAACAAGTTCACAAAGAAACTTATAACATGGCCTTAGCTAGTTTGTGCACTGTGGGATGATGCAGGATAGAGAAGCTGACATTGGCAGTTGGAGGCAAGATAAAAGTCTGCGATAGAGTGGGGTTGGGAGCTTCTGGATCCAGTGGACCATCTAATGTAATATATTGTCTGCAAACAAGAGTATCTGTAGATGGGTTGGTTGAGAGGGAAATTTAAAATCAGAGGAAGCCTGCCTTTGACTATTTAGAGTCATTTATATCCCACCCTTTGCCATGCAGTCCCTGGGTGGGTTACATGCATGTAACATCTTCCACCCCAAAGCCTTTACAGAAGTGAGGCACACCTTGGAGGTGAAGCAATTACACAATCTGAGGACCACCACAGAAAAAGCCCTCCTATGCATTGCCACTTCACAATCTTCACATGGTGGTGGAAATTCCAGCGTATATTTCAACACCTATCTGGGATGAGACATTCCTTCAGATATTTGGGGCCCAGTATGAGAGCACTGGTTACTTATAGGTGTTGTTAAACCAATGAATCAGGAAGCTTTTGATTCAAATCTATCTTCTAGCATGAACGTAGTGATCTATAGCAAGCAAATCTCTCAGACAACCTCATTTTCCCATCTGCAATACAGAGATAGTAGTGCTGACCTGCCTTACAGGGTTATTGAGATTGCAACAAGATAATGGGAAGACTTGAATGTTATAAAAGCACTAACTCAATGCTAGTTAGCATTATGGAAAGAAGGCAATTACTGGGCTGCATAAAGATTTGTGCAGGGAGTTAGTGGACTGTTTCTGGGAGGGGGGAGTTCTAGGAAGATCATAGGATTTATAAACGTGTTCAAACCAGTATAGGTTGAGTGATGCTGTGAAAGGGGTAATACAGGATGTTTCTACAAGCCATCATATTGTGGAGGGTTTCTTGTGGGTCTTACTGCATGTATATGAGAAGAAACTGAAGGGATGTGTAATGAATTGAGAAACATTACTGTGGGACAGGTATTAGCCAAGGAAAGGAGGTGGTATGGTGGGCTGGATACACTTGTCTTCTATCTCAGGCCTTTAAGATTGGGATTTTTATTGCTTACGAAGGAGCTTGGGCAGCATAGTGTGATCTGATCTATAACTTTTGGAGGTGTTTATAGCTTTTGGTATCCTGTCAAGTGTTTGTTTTTCCACCTGGCCTTCTCCCTTGCCAAATGACTTGCTCGTGGGATTATAATATTTGCTGTGGTGTAATTTTGTATTCTTTGGTTAGCATGGAAGAACACATCAGGTAAAATCTTAGCTTTGATTCTTAACTTGAATGAAGTTGTTTTCATTGCCAAAGTATGAGCTAGCCAACTGCCTGACTGCTTGGGTTTATATAATGGGTTTATCATATTACAAGTGTTGTAATATTACAAGTGTTGTAATAGGAAAACACAGAAGGTAGTTTCTTAGTGTATTGCAGGTTTGACAGTTTAGGTAAATGTAAAGGGACCCCGACCATTAGGTCCAGTCGCGGACTCTGGGGTTGCGGCGCTCATCTTGCTTTGTTGGCCAAGGGCGCCGTCGTACAGCTTCCAGGTCATGTGGCCAGCATGACTAAGCCGCTTTCTGGTGAACCAGAGCAGTGCACGGAAATGCCGTTTACCTTCCCACCAGAGCGGTACCTATTTATCTACTTACACTTTGACGTGCTTTCAAACTGCTAGGTTGGCGGGAGCAGGGACCGAGCAACAGGAGCTCACCCTGTTGCGGGGATTCGAACCGCCGACCTTCTGATCAGCAAGCCCTAGGCTCAGTGGTTTAACCCACAGCGCCACCCGCGTTTAATGGGAGCCTAATAAAAAGAATGGTCTAGAATGTAAAGTCTCTTGCTTATTATTCAAATGCCTTTCATAGATGCACAGTTCAACTAATCAGGGTTGTGAGAGAACACTGTTGCACATAGTGTTGTGTTTGTTTCTCTAAGACTAAGCAATAAGGTAGCTGTGGGTGGATTCCTGTTTGTTTTGTCGTGCTTGTTCTGTCCATTCTTTTTCAGACTGAAATAACTTCTTGTTTTATACATCTTCCCTTCCCCCAAAAGTAAACAGAACTTGATTTGCCCATGGGCCACAGATCTGAGTCAGCAAGGATGGCAGCCTGGATCTCAATCTCCTTTTTTGTTGAACTATTCTCCCAAGTGATAAGTCCTGTATTATTTAGTACAGCAGATGTGCAGATACTGAATGTGGTCTGTTAACTTTAGTGCTTTGTAGCAAAGTCTTTCCCATTCCTTCTACCGTAATTGTGGTGAAGAAGTTCAGAACTTCAGGCCTTACTTCAATTGCAGGTGTGATACTTGGTTAAATGGAAGATGCATATATTTCTCTTGGAGTAGAAATGAGCACATGGTGTATCTCTCAGTACAGTGGTACCTCTGGTTAAGTATGCTTCAGGTTAAGAACTCCGCTTAAGAACAGAAATCGTGCTCTGACAGCGCAGTGGCAGCAGGAGGTCCCATTAGCTAAAGCTTTGCTTCAGGTTAAGAACGGACCTCCGGAACAAATTAAGTACTTAACCCAAGGTACCTCTGTACTGTACTGGATAGAGTGTGTTGGTTTTAATATTGGAGGCTTAGCTACAAGTTGCTGCACAATTATAAGACTGTGCAAATGGCAGACAACATATATTAATGATTATTATTCATTAGTTTTATATCCATATCCAATAGACACAAGGCAATGTACACTAGCTCCCAAAAAAATCTGAGGGGTGGGATAGACTGAGAGACTGACCAGCCTATGCCACCCAGTGGACTTCATGACAGATCTTTGGTCCATTCCTAACACCCTATAACCACATACTTCCACACATAAGGATAAATAAGGTAAAATATGCTGAATAAGAAGTGCTGTCAAAATACATGCCGATTGCTTGCTTTTCATTCCCTTGAGGAAATGGTAGAGGAAGCACTTTTCCTCAAGCTTTGCTCAGAAATTGACACTGGGGTGCAATATTAGTACCTGAGACAACCCAGAGAGTTGGTAGATTATGTCAGATTTGAACTGAGGTTTTTCAAAGTCCAGGTTCAGGCACTTTTATCTGCTAGACAATGCTGACTCTTACTGCCCATAATACTTGGTTTGGAGCATAGGATGCTGCATGGAAAGAAACTTGTTGGCTTTAAAGGAAAACCATTTGCTTATTTTTTGCCATTAATAGAATGTTTGTACATGTGTGCCTCTGAAACCTGGCTTGCAGCTCCCTTTAAAGTGAAATTCTTGGAAGTGAAAGATAGGTTCCAAGAGATAGAAGTTAAAAAATTCAATTCTGCATTGTTCTGCACTCTCGGCTTGGCATTCCTTTCCATTTACCTCAGAAAATCTGGCCACACATGCAGTGTTAGAAACTCAGATGTATAAGGTAATTGCCAAATGGCGCCTTAAACCTAGTTTATGGTTACCATAACAGAATGCCTAGGTGCCATTTTCCCCTGGGTGAGATTTATTATTGTTGTTGTTGTTGTTCTTATTATACATTTTTTCTATACTACTTTATATTTTAAAGAAAAAAGTTTCAAAGTGGTTTACAACACATTAAAACATCAAATAAAGCAATCCAGAATAAAACAAATTCAAGCTTCAAGGAAAATATTTCACATCCTTCTCTAAGTGGCATTTTGCTTCCCCCATATTTATTTAGCTATTTGGTTTAGCTCATAGCATAGCAGAAGTACTCTAGGAAGCCAGTGTGGTGTAGTGGTTAAGAGTATCGGGCTAGGACCTGGAAGATCAGGTTTCAAATCCCCACTCAGTCATGAAACTCACTGGGTGACCTTGGGTCAGTCACAGCCTCATAACCTACCTC
Organism: Lacerta agilis; assembly: GCF_009819535.1. Taxonomy (NCBI): domain Eukaryota; kingdom Metazoa; phylum Chordata; class Lepidosauria; order Squamata; family Lacertidae; genus Lacerta; species Lacerta agilis. The sequence continues at coordinate 34,401,179 of NC_046327.1, forward strand.
ACAGGGTTGTTGTAGGGAGACCCATCCAGATGGGCGGGGTATAAATAATAAATAATAAATTATCATTATTATTATTATTTATTAACTGAGTAGTGGGGTGAACCATGTACTCATTGGAGAAAAAGGTGGGATATAAATGCCATAAATAAGCTCTTCTGCTTACCTACTTAAGAAAGCTGGGGAGGGGGGCAGCCAGATTGAGATGTCAGTCATCAGCCTGGCATCCACAGATCTCCATGTGGTCACAATTGGACCTGCACCAGTTGCAAAGTGCACCTGGCTAATTTCAAACACTGCACACATGTACTTCTCAAGTTAACTTTGAGTTGGGGTCATCCTCCCCAGCCCCTGTGTGTGTGCGTGTTAAAAAATGTTAGGACAAAACATTCCAAATTCAGATAAAGAAACCTAGATTGCAGAACCAGTATAATTTGTAGGAATATATTTATTTTTAATTACTATAATAGGAAAAAGCAGCATGTCCTTTGATCAAGTATGTGACATACATGAACTTGAGGTGAACTCCTTAAACAACATACACATAGATTTCAGTAACAGGGATATAAATATATATTCCATATAATTTGTGGTGCTGAAGTGAATCAAGCTCCTCTTTTTCAGAAGCCAAATAGTAGCTCTGGTTTTATTTTATTTTATTTTAAATACCAGGAGTAGAGAGGAATAGTTGGGTGGCTGGACAGAATTCTGCTCTTCCTACTTGTTCAGCATAAACAGCCAGCAAGAAACTACATTCGTAGACTGGAATTTTACTGCTGTGTAGTATAACTGCCAAGAAGACCTGGCTGGTATTGTGATCCATTGGTCTCTATTGAAAGAAACGAGACCTCTGGTTTGACCAGATGCTTGAGTTAATGCTTGCTGCACCTACTTTGGTATGAAAGAACACTTCATTGTACATGAAGCAGGAAAGTGTGTTTTCATTTGGGATTACTAGTGCATTGGAATCAACACAGTCTTAGATTTAGAAGGTTTGGAGCTGGGAAAATATTTCCTAATGTTGACCATGTCAGTTGTTTGTGAAGAAAAGAATAGTTCTTTCAGGAATGGCTTCAACCCAGTGGGTTGAACTGAATGATGCATGAGGTCTATTGTAGTTCTTGGATGAGACTCCTATATAATGCATCCCTCCCAACAAGCTAGAACATTGAGAATATGAACTGAATAACACTTGGCTCCTGTGCCCATTTCTGCCTTATGTGATGATTTATAACGTGCCTGCTTTCTCATGGGCTGGTGGGTAACTTCACTATCACCCATGAAGTGCAGTAAGGCAGTTGCCTCAGGTTGGCAGGCTCTGGGCATATGGGACAGGTGGGACCACCACTTACACCATTATGAGACATGGGTGGCACTGTGGTCTAAACCACTGAGCCTCTTGGGCTTGTCAATCAGAAGGTTGGAGGTTTGAATCCATGTGGCGATGGTGAGCTGTTGCTCTGTCCCAGCTTTTGCCACCCTAGCAGTTCAAAAGCACACCGGTGCAAGTAGATAAATAGGTACCGCTGTGGCGGGAAGGTAAAAAGTGTTTCCATGCACTCTAGCTTCTGTCACGGTGTCCCGTTGTGCCAGAAGCGATTTAGTCACGCTGGCCACATGACCCAGGAAGCTGTCTGTGGACAAACGCCAGCTCCCTTGGCTTGAAGCAAGATGAGTGCCGCACCCCATAGTCACCTTTGACTGGACTAAACCATCCAGGGGTCTTTTACTGCTGCTACAGCAATGCTGGCCCTCCCAGCTGCAGGGGCATCATTTTCAGTTTTGGCTGGAGTGGCAAAACACCCTGGGCCAGCCCTGCTGTCACCTGTGCTTTAGAGCTGCTAGGAAGGATTGTTGTTCAGGTACTAGTGTATGTGGATTCTTGAAAAATCAAACAATCTGTGGATACTCCACGTTATCCTTTTGCTTGAGCTATCTTTCCTATACAAGCTGACTGTAACCCCCTGTTCCTCTGGTTTAGACTTCATGTATTTGGAAGCTCTTCCTGTTATCAAAAGGGAAGTGGTGTAGGGGTGTGAATCATTCACTATATATATTACATTGCATTACATACGCACTCTATGTTCTGAGAGTATGCATTGCTGAAGACTACGTTTCCTGAAAGCGTTTTAGGTTTCCTTAATGAGGTCTCTGTTTCCTCCCACCTAGGGACTTGGAAGAAGAATTGGCAGAATGCCACTGTGCCATTGTGCAGTGAAGCACAGTGAATCAGACATGGAGGGGTGTCGTTTTTCACCTTCTGGAGGGCTGAGGGTATATCTTCACTGGAAGGGGGAGCAGGAGGAACAGTACCAGACTTACATGCAAGGGACTCCTTGTGCTGAAGAGATCTGCATCGATATTGCACAGAAGATTGGTAAGTGACTTGTCTAGAGATTGGGCTTGTCTAGAGATATGTGGGAAACATGTAGCCCTTCCTGGAGAAGTGCCTTATACCCCATGTTGTTTGATATCAATACAAAACCTTTGGAATATGACATCCAGAGGCTTGGACTGCGGTGGAGCCTTGCAATTGGATTTGTATGGAGTTGTACTCCCCCTGAAGGAGCAAGTTCACTGTTTGAGAGCCCTTCTGGACATAACATTTTACGTGGAGGTATATATGGTGGCAGTGGTGGCTTCTGCCAGCTTAGGGTTGTAGCTGGTGTACCAGTCCTAACTAGAGAAGGCAGACCTTGCCTTGGTGTCATCATGTGACATCCAGACAAGACTACTGTAATGATATATAGGCACTGCACTCTATGGGGGGGCTGCCTTTAAAGATGGTTTGATACGAAATGCAGCCACTCGGATGCCAGTGGGGGCAAGGCTGTGGGAACATGTGACATCATTCTTGTACTGGATGCACTGGTTGCTGGTGAACGGACCTCCAGAACGAATTACTGGTAAGTTGTGAACCTGAGGTACCACTGTACTTTCCCATCTCCATTCCACAGTAGTTGCACATCTCTCCCTCCCTCTCCCTCTCTCAAATTTCTTTGAAGTTCAGCATCATAGTAAAGCAAGTCATACTGCTGGAATCTCCCCATTTAATTCTGCCTCCACATCCAGCACTTCCTTTCTCAGTAACTCTGCTAGTAGGTTAATAACTTTGGCTCTGATGTCTTCTCCCTCCTCTGGAATTACTCACTTAAGCAGAAATCATTTTCTCTCAGCTCCATTAACACCAAATTATCCAAACATTTTTCCATCTCTCTATTTATCACTTCATTTTTTTGTTTCTAAGGTCTCAACTTTATCATTTAATTGGCCTACTATCCTAAAATAGGATGCCTCTATTTTATTGAGTGTTCCTTCTAATCTTCTCAGTTTTCTAATTCTTCTTCTAAAGCCTCTATTGATCTCTTAAGAGACTTTGCATAAGAATATCCTCAGTGAGCAGGGACCCTGAAGATCTCTTTCTTCCTCCCCCTCCCTTGCCCCCACCCCACTTCTCTTCCTTCTTTTCCTTTTCTTGTAAACAGCATTCTGAATGTTGAAGTTTTTCTTGCTTCACTTTATTAGAATTTCTGTCTCTAAACAGCTTCTATCCCTTCAGCAATTTAACCTTGTTTTGGCATCAACATGAGATATGGCAGATTCCATTCTCAGGAATACAGTGTTAGCTGGCAAAGTAGCTTTCAATTACTTAAAACACTTTAGTCAAATAGTAAGAAAAAAATAAAAAGCTTCACATATATTACCCTTGTCCATTTAAAACTTTCTCATTTCACACCATAAATCCAGCTTTCTGGCACTTTTATGATGATGTGAACAGTAGCTTGCTTGCCTTCTCCTCCTTTATTATGGACAGCAGTTCACTCTCCAGGTATTGGGTTTTGCTTTTCGCTAGCAGACTCAGAAACTCTTTTAGGTTGTAAATGATCTCATTCCAAAGGTAATTAAGAAAGGGAAATAGTCTTGGTGCCCATAATAGGACTGCAGTGTAGTTGGAGCAAGATGACAATTCTCAGCTTCCAGTCACTCAACTCACAGGCAGGAGATGAGCCCCTCAGCAGTCCCCCTGTCTGATGAGGAGCAATCCCTTCTTTCCAACATCTTTTCAGAAGTGAATAGGTGGTAATGTCCTAAAATCCAACTCTTCTGGACATCAATCATACAAGAAATATGCAAAATAACTAGGCAAGTATTAGAAGTCACCCCAGAACTTGCCCTACTAAACATCTTCCAAGACAGTAATGCCCACTCACAACTGGAGAGACCTGTCAGTAGTAAGCATAGACCAATGGTATCAAATAGTATGGGAAACAGCCTTATTAGAAAAATTAACCAACAAACTGAAACTGACATGGGGACAAATAGAAGAAGACGCCTTCACCCCGTTATGGTTACCGTTCATCACATACACAGCCCAACAAGACAATAACAAGAACCCGCCAACAGCATTTGAATCAATCTGGCTAAACTGATCCAAACACACATACACACCCCACTCACACGCGAAAACAAGTTCACCACAGCCAATCACAAACAAACAACCACACCCTAGGCCAACCCCAACATCTATCACCAGCAAAGGAATACAAGCGAATAGTAAAGAGAACCCACACACGTGACACTGACACAAAACCCCACACATACAATAAATAGAATAGCATTGCCACCCAACCCCAACCCCTCACCATTCCCCCTCCCCCCTTTCCCCCTCTTCTTCCTAATGTAACACTAATGTCTCAACAAATGAAACTGATCTGTAGAAAATGTAACTTGAAAAAAGAGACATTGCACATAAAACAAATCTTCAATAAAAAATATGTTAGAAAAGAAAAGAAGTGAAGCTGACAGCCAGACTTGTGTCTGGCTATCATCAAACATCACACTGTGATGTTTGGTAAAGAACTGACAAAATACCTTACGCCTGCCGTGATCCCTTCCCTGGAAGTCCACAGGATAAAAGGATCTCTAATAAAAGGGCTAGGAAAAAGTATTTTGCAGGGGGTGAGTGGTTTGTTTGATTTCCTGCAGCTCCTTATCACATACAGTTGTATAAATCGGCAGTTACATAAAAGAAGTGTGATAGATGACGGTGGACTGCAAATTGCTTTAGAGTCTGAAGCTGTTCAGCTAGGCTTAAAGCCTTGAGCGTTCTGCCTGGGTTTTTTTAGCTTGGCAGGGCATTATCGCTTGGATCCAAACCTAAGAGTACCTTCACATTCAATACATTTTGGGGTAGACTTGTGGCATGCTTTGACAGTGGGATTTTATGAGCTTTGTTGCCCTTTTTTATATTTGTGAATGTATTTGAGCTGAAGCCTAGTCCACACATTCAATGGAACTTCTCCTGGAAGGAAGATCCTGAGATCCTAAAACCTGGTGCATTGGTCACCAGCTGTCAGGGACTAGAAGAGACCACCCCGCGACCATGCCAGCATATACCTAATTACATTATACCATTGTGTAGATAGTAGACCACTTTGGGAGCCAACCTTAGCTGGAAAACAGGTTATAGATAAATGTTTTGAGGTAGAATAGACTGTACCACTTCAGACTGCAGGCAAAGGACCACATTTCTAATGCTGTCTGTAGAGATAGCCTGCTCCCCATAGTGCTAGTTTTCTAAACTGAAATATTTATTGCTGGTGTGCTAGTTCTTAATGCTGGGAGCTTTTTAAATCACCATCAGGATTTTTTTTTAAAAGGCACCTCTCACCTGCACATGTAGATCATGGGCCCCAGGAGCAGAGGAGTAAAATTTTATGTGCGGCTGACTTCTGTTCTGCCCAGCACAGCAACTGATGCAGCTCCATATACTTTATTTTATTTTATTTTTAAAAATATTTTTATTCATTTTATCAACAAACAATAAAACATAACATAACAAACACAAATATACATACACATTCATATACCAAAACGAACTTAATAAATTTCTTATACATTCTTTTCAAATTTCCTCTCACATCTTGGGGGTGACTTCCCTCGATCTCCTCCTTCTGAAATTCATTATTAATCTACTTTGGCAATTTCATATTTTCAGTTATACTTATTATTTCTTTCCAATCTTCTCTAATATAAAATTCATTCCCAACATCATCATAACCTATAAAAACTTTCCTTAGGTATACAGAAAACTAATTAAAACAATATTTTTTCAAATAACATTTAAATTTATTCCAATCTTTCTGCACCGATTCCTCTTCTTGGTCGCGTAGTCTCGCTGTCAGCTTGGCAAGTTCCATAAAGTCCATCATCTTCATTTGCCGTTCTTCAACCGCAGCTCCATATACTTTAAGTAAGGTTGGAGTGATGTTTGTGTGTGCCTAAAACCTCTTCAGTGGAAGTTCAGAGCAGGAGGTCCTTTCTCTAAAAAGAAAAAAAAAGCATTTGTGTATGAGTGAATGCAACCTAATCCTGGGAATAGGAACCTCAGTTCTGCCTTTAGATGACATTGGGATGCAGTAAAGATAATGTTACAACTGACAAGGGTGCTTTCTTGGTTTCATTTAATATGCTATCTTATTTGTATTGACTGTTTCCCCAACCCCAGGCTCAGGGTTATCTCAGGGAAAGGGTCAGTTAGAAATTAGTGCCTTTTAAGGAGTGACTATCGAGCTGTGCCCAATACTAGATCATTTTGTCTTCCACAGGAATCACGCCAATCTGCTTGAGCTTCTTTGCACTGTATGATCCACTGGCCAAATTATGGTTCCCTCCTAACCATGTGTTTGACATAGATAGTGGCATTAAGTTGATTCTGCATTTTCGGTTGAGGTAAGAACATCCTTTCTCCATGTATTTCACCTTCACTTCTGTAGCTTTGGGATTAAATATTTATTGGCTTTACAACTGGGTGCTTGTACAGCCCCCTGCCTAGCACCCATGAGGCCATGAAGATGCTTGAGCTTTCATTTAGATAGAAAGTTATGGATCAAAATGTGCAGATACCCTTCTAAGTGATTTCTGTGAAATGAGCCAGCCTAGCTTCTCCTGCCTGTCAGTGATTTTAGCTGGTGAAGGAAGTCAGAACTGTGATTGGTAAGCATTTAACTTGTGCGTTTAACTGCTGTATCTGCACAGTCTGGAATAGCAGGACATAGCTTCCCATGGTAAACCTGAGATGGTGCAGGGGATGGGGTGAGAAACAGGAATGACTGCACTCCCTCTAATTCTGTGTTATGCCATGACCTCATGGCAGCCATTTGTGACTGGTACCCATGGCGTCTCTGAAAATGTGCCCATTGGTCTGGTAAGGTTGGCAGCCCCTGTTGTAGCAGGTACAGTACTGGGGAACATGCTGACCCCTGAATTATTAGGTCAATTGATCATAATTGGGTAGTGCTCAAAACTAATCCAGCAGAAGCAGATTGACTTCCTTCTCCGTGATTTATGTCCAGAGCTCAGACAATATACTGTAAGCATATGCTTTATGAAAAGTTCACACATTGTATATGGTAATTAGATGTAAAAATACTTACAGTGTACATTGTAAAAAAGATCATGTATCAGAATGTTCTCCACTCATAATGGTAATAGGCACATACCATTTTGCATAAAAGATACCTAGTTTAGTCAAGCCTGTGGCCCTGACAAGCTCAAGTAGTACTTTGTGTATTTTGGTTCTGAACAACCTTTATGAAGTAAGGACTTTTAACACGTCAGACAGTGAGCATATTCTCAGTTTAGAGTTAGCAGCTTCTGCAGACGCTTGTGAAATAACTGGATAAATTTGGTCTTAACATCTGGATATTACATCACTATTCTAGCCCTGGTTGTGAGGGGTTCCATAGCACCAGTACTGTCACCCATGTTGTTCAGTATACATGTGTCAAACTGCTAGGTAGGAGAGGAGTGTTACCACTATGTTTCCAAAGTCTTCAAATCCCTTTTGCCTGGATCTGCATACCTTTGGGGTCATCTCTTTCCCCCTGCATTCTGTCATTGTGTAAAGTCAAGTCAGCCTTGGCAAGGATAATGGCTTTTTCATGGTGGTCCTGGGTCTGTGGAATGGCATCTTGGAAGAGGTTTACCGAATCACAGTCTTTGGTGCATTCAGAAGGGGCTACACATCATTCTTCAGAAAGATGTTTAGAAGACAATGGATTTGGGTACTTAACAACTGCTTTTTATGTTTTAAAAACATTGGCACAAGCAGCATATAAATAATAAAATATAATTATAATAATTATTATTATTAGTGGGCATTTTATCTATAGTTGCAAGACCTGCTTTTTAGGAAGTGGGATACACGGCATATAATAATGTTTTCTGACATATAATAAAGTAATTTGCCCAGAGAAACCTACTTGTGCATAGCCATTTGGGTTTTCTGAAAGCAGTGTAAGATTATTATATTATATTCAAGAAATGTTCAATAAGTCTCATTTATATGTTCCATTAGACCGAGCAGGTGTTTGCTTTATTACCCATAGTATATCCAAATGACTGAGTTATTGTTGTGTATTAAAATGTTTTTTCATGTAGTGTTTGGTATATTGAGATGCTGCTTTGGGCATGTTGAATGGCAAGGCATGAATGCAGTACATCCTGCATTCATAATCATCAGTTTGCCCTTGTTTTGGAAGCATTAAGTATGTCCACGTTTGCCAGTAGTAGTGTCTTCCACTTTGAATTCAGAGTAGAAGAATGGCACAGGACATAATACATTGATTTAATAATAGGAAAACACTTTACGCCATTGCTGTTGGTGTCAGAATTAAATTGTTTTCTCTTTCCTCCTCAGCATACTTCCTCCCTCAAGTTATGTGAATCTGTGTCATGGTCAGTGTGGTTTGGCTACATAATTTAAAAGAGCTGGTTGTTTCTGCCAGGGAGCACGTGCAAGTAGAAAAAGAGCATCCTGTCTGCTGCACCACAGCAAGACGGGTGTTTGAAAGCAGAGGGAAAGGTCTCAGCCTGGCCTCATTTCAGCACTTCCCCAAATCTAATTTTCATAAGTATCTGGAATGTTGATGCTCCTTGGGGCATCATATACACTTTTAGAAAAGTAACCTTTGTAGGCAATGGTGCCTGGTGCCTGTTGGAACTGGTAGGGTGACACCAGAGCAAATGACAGCAGGGGCCAATTCTAGTTTTGTCCCCATCCTCCCTGCTGAGTTCTACAAGGGTAATAACTGAGACTAAAGAGGGAGCTGGCAGTAAGAAAGGCAGATGGGGGCTGACTAAGGGAAGACTGGGCTTGGTTTAGCAGGAGGACCCTGCTTGCCCCCCAATGAACCAGCTTCCACCACTAGTGGAAGTCCTAAGCATCTTTACTCAGAAGCAGTCCTAAGCATCTTTACTCAGAAGCAGGTCTCTCTAAGTTTAGTGAGACTTGCTTTCTAGTAAGTGCATCTAGGATTGTGATCTAGGTCTATTTGCTGTGTGTATTTTGGTACAAACTGTTGTAGATTCTTCAGGCAGATTTGCGTGTGTGCAACTGTGATCTGAGAAGGAAGTGGGTGGGAAGGAAGTGGGCAGGGTGCCTAGTACATCAATGAAGACAACATCCTTCAGTTTGTGCCCTACTGCGAATGCTGAGCTGAGCTTGGGCTTTAGGTTCACTTTTGTGTGGTGTCAAATGAATAGAACCAGAGCACACTGCTTTAACATTGGAGCAGTATTACCTTTTGACAGAACCTTTTCAGGAGATACAGCCATGCTTATAAGTGTTACAAGCTTGTTTCAATATAATTTACCCTAGCAAGTTCATTTATCTTGAAACTCATCGGTTTTCCTGCCTGGTGAATAAATTCTACTACTTTACTACCTTGGAATCAATTTAATTAAGTTACAGACACACACTCATATTCAGCCTTTCTTGGCATAATATATATACATATTAGTGTGTTTACTGTATTTCCTGAACAAAATTTGTTTGCACATACATCTACAGGCAGCGTCTTTGTTTTAACTCTTAAGTTAGCCCAGTTAGGTGGCCTTAGTTAATCTCTAGGAAGAGTGTCTAAATGTCTTCATAGTTCATGTACAATTTTACTTGCATCTACTGCTAGGATTTTAACTGTTTTTAATTGGCTTTAACTGTATTTATTAATAATTTTAATTCTTACAAACCACTTGAGGTTTTACTGCAATCACAAGGTATACAAATTTTGTTAAATAAAATAAGTAAGGATAGCTTTTGTCATACTTGTTTAGAAAACAGATTTTCACTGCCAGTATCCCAGAAGAACCTTGATACTGTTTGTCTCTAAAACATAAACAATAAAGAATTGCTCTAGCAATTGTAGCTAGCATTTATCCAGCACTGTTATTAAGTGCTGAAAACACTTTACAAGCATGCTATCAGCAATCCTTGCATCAGCTATGTCAGGTGAGCCAGTATTATCTGTATACTGCTAATTAAGTCAGAGTGGTTTGCCAAAAGTTGCCCAGTGAGTTCATGGCTAGGTTGAGTCCTGCTTCTTATCACTCTGGTAAATCAGCTGCCACAAAATTATATTAAGTTCAGTAAGTTAGAATTTCTGGAGGGGCAGGGTTCGAAATTAGCAGGGTGCCAGGAGCATTTTGTGCCTAAAGTTTCTCCATTTGCGAGCGCCTTGAAAAGTCTGGGTGCCTTTTTTTTTGCACCTGACTGACACTCAAGTTTTACTGAAATTTATGTGCTTTGAAGCCTTGAAGTATATGTTAAGGATAGACAATATGTTAAGGAGTTTAACAATAAAGAGTAGAGTGTTTTGAAAACAGAAGTATGGTACCAGTATTTTTATTGTAAACACCAAATTAAACATGTATTAATTAATAATTTCTGCTAAAAATGTGATATTAACAATGTGTCACTTATGTGAATTGTGTATTAATTAATGCTTATCAAAATAATAAAAAGTGTTTCCAACCCCCCCAACCCGCAGTGGCCACTAGGTGTTCTGTTTTGGGACCCACAACCCAGGCCCCAGGAGCCATTTGGCTCCTAGCTTTTCAGCCTAGTTTCTAACACTGTGGAGGGGGTATCTGTGTTAGTCTTGTTGTTTCTTTAAGACTAGCAAATTTATTGTGGCATAAGTTTTCATTGGTTGCAGTCTACTCCCTCAGATTAATTCATACATCTGAAGTGGACTGTAACTCAAAAAAGCTTATGCCGTAATAAATGTATACTTAATCTTCCACAAACATATTTTTTGTTAAGCTTAAAATATTAACAGTTGAACTGTGTTATGTGCTGTGGCCTGTACAGATGGTTTTCTGGTTTGCACTAACTACTATTTTCTCACTGAACTACAGGACAGTTGTTACAGGTTTCTGTCTAGAACAATTGTTCTAATGGCTTTCTTGCCATGAAACGTGTAAGAAAAATGCAAAAGTGGGCTTACCACTGGTGAACAGGTTGAGTGACTCATTTCCTCCAGGTGATCAGACAGAGAAGCGCTTGGAAAGAGTTTGACTCCCTTCCACACATCTCAGGCTACTTATATGTCTCAAATAGCCTGGATGAAAAAGTGGTCTAACAAATTGTGAGCTGGTAAGCTTCTGTGAACTCATTAGCAAGGCATGGATGCCATAAATTAGAGTTGGAAGAAGTAGAAGAGCACCTGTCTGACCTAGGTCTTGTGTTCCTTGAGGAATATGCACCTTGCCTGGGCGAAGTTAATCATTCCTGCCTCTCAGTTAAGAGCGGTAGACTCGTTATCTGGGGAACCGGGTTCGCTCTCCGCTCCTCCACATGCAGCTGCTGGGTGACCTTGGGCTAGTCACACTTCTCTGAAGTCTCTCAGCCCCACTCACCTCACAGAGTGTTTGTTGTGGGGGAGGAAGGGAAAGGAGAATGTGAGCCGCTTTGAGACTCCTTCGGGTAGTGAAAAGCGGGATATCAAATCCAATCTCTCTCTCTCTCTCTCTCTCTCTCTCTCTCTCTCTCAGGTATTATTTCCGAAACTGGCATGGGACAAATGAGAAGGAGCCAGCTGTCTGTCGCAGCTTCCATCGCATAAGTGACTCTGAGGACAAGTCACAGCAAGCAAGGGGCGAGCAAGGCAGTGCCCTGCTGGATAAACCATCATTTGAGTATCTCTTTGAGCAAGTATGGAGCTTTGTTGATGTTGTTCTGTTCAGATTAAGCCTGTTATGTATCTGCCATCCCGCCCTCTTTGGACTGTCCAAAGAGGTTTCCATGCTTCTTCCTTAAAATTTAATTTCCTTGGGATTCCATGGCTTCATCTGGCAAACTTAGATACCTCTTCAGTTGCACTTTCAAAGCCATAAAGGCCAACTCCATGCTATACAGCTGTTTCATCCATCTCCCCTGACCAGCCTGTGCAATCCAGACTGCAGCATGCCTCAGGCAGAGAAGAGGTACACCACAGTGAAGCGCCCAGAGAAGAAATAACTCTATATTCAGGCACTTGGAGCCTAAGTGTCTGTCAAATAGCTTAGGGTGTAAATAGCAATTCAGGAGGATGAAATTACTTACACAGAAAATGTAAGTAAGGAAGCAGGAGTAGATAAAAGCTGTTGAGGTTACTGGTGACATCAACAGACTCTAAGCCAGCACGAGGGAAGTGATTAAATGGGGCATGCGGGGGTGGGGAGATTAGTAGACTTCTCAGCTTTCCCCCTCCCTTTGAGGAAATGTGATGCAGATAGTCAATTCTTATATTCTAGATCTGTCTTCAGAGAGGTGCAAGCCAGCCAAATGAGCCACATTCCACCAAGGAAGGAGAAACCCTTTCTCATAGTTATTAGGCAGTCTGATTCCACCTCATATATGGTGTCCAGTCAAGCCCTAAATTTTGAAAAGAACTGGGTGAGATAAGATGGAAAAGTTTATTTCCCACCTTTGATTGTATTTTTACACAACTGCTAGTAGTTGTGTGAAATAAAGGTTGGATCCCTGACATCATTTGAGTTCAGATCTCCAGTAGCTGAACAGAAGAGCCAAAAGAGAGACTGATTTGGGAGAGACCTGCAGTCTCATGTAGGACCTGTTAGCTTGGGAATGTACCTCCATAATTTTTGTTCTTTTTCTTCCCAGGGGAAATATGACTTCATTAACGACATTGCCTCTCTAAAAGACCTACACACTGAACAGGAGATTCACCAGTTTAAAAATGAGAGCCTAGGGATGGCTGTCCTCCACCTGTGTCACATTGCACTTAAGAGAGGCATCTCCCTCGAAGAAGTGACAGAGAGAACCAGGTGAATTATTGTGGGGATGGGACAGGTAGTTGTGTTTATGGTGTGCTTCCCAATCCAGTCATCCCAAAGTGCTTTGCAGAGGGTTGTTGGTATGTTCTCCCCCCCCCCATCTTCACTTGAAGTGTGGCATTGATACACATGGGGGGTGGTCCCGCTTACTGTCTTTGTTTCTCTTGCAGCTTCAAGGAGTGCATCCCCCGTTCTTTTTGTCGGCAGATTCAGCAAAACAATTATCTGACCAAATTCCGCATGAGGAATGTTTTTAAGAAGTTCTTGCAACGTTTCCAGCGACATACAATGAGCTCTGGCAAGCTGACGGAACAGGACATCATGTATAAGTACCTGGCGACCTTGGAGAACCTGGCTCCACGTTTTGGGAGTGAGTTCTTCACGGTCCTCTCACTGGAAACTGTTTCAGAGGGTGAGAAGGTGCCGCTTTACATCAATGGTGGGCACTCACATCTGGAGAACTCCCATTCCCCTCCTCCCAGTGACAGGCTTGCCACGCATGAGGTTCTGGTCACAGGCACAGATGGCATTCAGTGGCGTCCCATCTCTGCTGAGGTATGTTCACTTGTGAGTTCATCACCACCTATTGTCATCCCTGGGCCACTGGGACTCCACTTCCTGGATTGGAAAGCCATGTTGAGTACTTAACTTTATTTGGCACAATACATTAATTTTGCTCTGGCTTTTAGCTCACTTCTCAGGGGATCAGGGCAAGTAATAATCAGTTAATGAAAAGCCCAAGTTACCAATCGTTAAGCCAGGAAGTTGGGTCAACTCAAGCTGAATTGCAGTTATATCTTTCCTGTACTAGAGCAGGATTCACAAAAAGATGGGGGGTGGGAATCAGGTTACCGGTTCAAAATATAGGACTGAATAAACAGAACCTGACATGGTTAGTAAACCCTAACCATGATGAAGCAGATGTGAAACTTAAGTTTAGAAGGGCTTTGCACATTTTGAGTTTGTCTTGACTAATTTGTCCCTTTTGAGAAGCAATTTGCAGGGTACAAAGCTGCACATTGTGGCTGTTGCTATCCAACCAAAAGTTATTCCTGCCATCACTCTAGCCTTTGCTTTGACTTTGGAGGCAGGGATCGTCTCATCCTGACATGTGTTTCACTTCAGAGGCACTTCAAAAGAAACCTGAGGACCTTGGGCTGAACTTTTGATCACTGACTTAAAATAAGTGCTCACCAGTGGTGAACAAGTGCACTGTGGTTGACCAAATAGTTGAAAATAAGTAGGCTAGTTGACTGGTTGCCTCTGATTGGATAGCAGCCAGAAGCTTCAGTCTTCAAGCTGACTCAGCCTTTGAAGACACACTTTGAAGAGCAAGTTTTTCAGAACAGTGAAGGGAGTGTCTTAGTAGCAATAAAAAATTCCATTGAATGCCACCACAGTGCATGCCATTCTGTGGGCCTTTACCCTGTTGATACCAAAGTCATGCCAGGTAAATCTTAGATGTGGTAATTGAACATAAGCATAGAGGCAAGTTCCTTAAGTATGCTGGACCCGAGTCGTTTAGGGCTCTGACACCATTAATTGAGATTTAAAGTCACTACAGAATTGGTGGAGATTGTGGAGCACTGGCAAATGTGCTCCCAATGACCCAAGGTAAGCCACAGCAGTTTGTAGCCACAGAAACTGCTTCTTGGGAACTTGAACCTCCTGCCAGAAACATCTCTAAATCAGAAACTCAGGGTGGTATCCAACAAAGTATTTCCGCTAGTGCAAGGATTTCAGCTTGCGCAACTGTGTTTTCCCCTTGCACAGTTCAGTTGTGTAGCCAGAACTCCTTGTGCTAGTGGAAGTACTCTGTTAGATACCACCTCAACTATATTACAGCAAAAACAGCAGCATAAAATGGTGGGACAAATGAATTCCTTCATGGGTATTATGCCACTGTATGCTATTCTGGACATCCTCACTCTCCAAACTACCCACCTAGCTACGTGCATGCTGCTCCTCAGCAGTAGAACTTTAACAGCGGCCAAACAGATTCAGAAGCTGGGAAATATTCATCTTCTGGAAAATGCTGGTCAACGGTCACAGGAGCCAGCAGCAAGTACATTTGGCAAATAGCAGAGAGAAACAAGTTACACGGCTCACTTCAGCTAGCAGTTCTTTCATTAGCGTCAACACAGAAACACCCAAAGATTCATAAAGTATCATGAGCTGTTGCCCAAAGTGGCTAGCTCCTCCCATCCTGTCTATTTTCTATGTCTCCGACCTCTCCCTCTGCCTACGGTGAGTCCCAAGGGACCCTCTTTGTTTCTGCCAGGTTTTCTGTTCTGTTACATGGAGTAATTGTCTTGTTTTAGTGGTGAACAGTGGGTCTGGCAGGCTATCAAGGGACAAGCTGTCAGCAGGTGTTGATATTGCCTCTATTAGGCCTGATTCCTGTCCTTGCTCAGGGCTGGGGCTTCTGTGTGTTTCCTTCTGTTCCTCACCTTCCTGACTCCCAGTTTCCAGTGTTTCCCAGTCCTCTGGGGGTGTCCTGTTTCCCACCACCATAAACCTGAGTCCAAACTGTCCTCTCCTGCACTTTCCCTGGAAGCCTCTTGGGCAGGCAGTCTCCACCACTCCTCTTCTAGCCAGTCCCTGACATCAGCCCAACCTTGCATGTTCACTGGGTGTATAGCATGACCTAGTGCCCTAAAATCCTCAAAGCTCAGTAGTGGGATAATTGGTTGTCAGGGAACCACCAGGGGTCAGCAGAGAGCACAATGAGGGGGCGCGAGGGCTCTCGGATGCTTAGGTTACCAAGCACCGCCTGGAGGGTCCGAGCACGTCATGCAGCAGCAGCGAGCAGGAACAGGGCGGAGTGGTGGAGGGGCAATTCTAGAGAGCCCAAATGCCGCCTAAGCAGCCAGCTGAGCAGCTCGGGAACAGAGGGGGAGGTGGCAGCCCCGTCGCCTCAACAATGTAGGGGGCTCAAGCAGAAGGAAGAGAGGAGGAAATTTGGGGTGCAAAGCGCCACTTCCGGGATCTGAAAGTGACTGAATGGGTGTTAGAATCTTAGCTCTGACTAGTACATATCTGTATAATAAAGCAATGTAAATATACAGATCGGGAGTCGAGAGTTGTTACTCGTGGGAAGCACCACAACCCCCCTGACATTTGTTTTTCTCCCTCTTTCAACCCTGAAACTGCCTTTGGAGTGTAGACACTGCTACCTGTGTGTTGGTTGGTGGGGCAAAGGATCCAGACTTGCTCTTGCCGCAGTCAGGCTGCAGTGCTGGTTTGTATATTGATGTGACGGTCCTAGAGCTTGGGCTCTTAGCTCTGTCTTTCTTTTGCAGAGATTGGAAAGCCATCCCCATAGAGGTTATTTGGGAAAGAAGGCCAGGAATAAAGACCACAAGCAGCCTTACCAGCCAATGGAACGACGTGAATCCAAATGGGTACACTTCTGTGACTTCCAGGAGATCACACACATTGTTATCAAAGACTGCAGAGTCAGCATCCACCGTCAAGACAATAAGTGCCTGGTAGGTGGGAATGTGTCCCTCTGCTACTCACTTCGATTCCTTTACAATTACTTCTATGAACTGTTGGTGACTGACCAAGAACGAGGCCTTCGGGTCTTAGCAGATAGTTGAATTACGCCAATTCAGTGTTTAGCAGCTGTGGGAAAGGCAAATTCCATTACAGTGGACCCTCCGGATACGAACTTAATTCGTTCTGGGGGTCCGTACGTACCCCGAAAAGTCCGCAACATGAAGCGCTGCTTCTGCGCATGCACGTGACGCGAAAGAGCACTTCTGCACATGAGCACAGGGCGAAACCTGGAAGTATATATTTCCGGGTTTGCCGCATTTGCAACCCGAAAGCTACGTTACCCGAAGGTAAGGTAAGCTGAGGGTCCACTGTACTAGGGTTTGTTAGGAAAGGGGTTGAAAAATAAAACTTGCAATATCATGGTGCTTTTATACAAATCTGTGGTGCAACTTCACTTGTAATATTGTGTAAAGTTCTGGTTGCCTCACCTCGAAAGGGATTTGTCCGAGTTGGAAAAGGTTCAGAAAAGGGAATATCATTTTATTTCAAAAACAAAAGATACAGAATTGGAAATGCTCAAGAATTAGAGAAATTTACCAGACGTTACCCAAAAGAACTGGGACTGGAAGGAAAGAAGAAAAAGGGAGAAACAGAAGAAGCATCAGGAGGAGAGATAGATAGAAGAGAAGAAGGAGAAGAAGAGGACGTAGAGGAGGGAGAAGAAGAAGAAGGAGAAGAAGAGGAAGAGGCAACACAGAAAGAAATTACAGAACGATAGGGAGAAAAGGAGAAGAAAAGGATACAGTAATTTGATCGAACCTGTTTTAAAATTGACCAGAATATGACCTTGAGAATACAATCATGGAACATAAATGGCTTAAACAATAAAAGGAAGAGAAATAAAGTACAACATGTTTTGATGAAACAAAAGTTAGATGTCATTTGTTTACAAGAGACACATGTCGCAAAAAAACACAAAAATTTTTTGATAAATAAGAAATTGGGAGAAGAATTTATAGCTGCAGATGTTACAAAAAAAGAGGTGTGATAATTTATATCAAGAGTAAATTCGAACCAAAACTGATTTTTAAAGATGAAGAGGGAAGAGTAATAATCACACAGATGACATTTCAAGGCGAAAAATTGCTAATAGTGGGGATTTATGCCCCAAATGGTAAAAAGACAGAGTTTTTCAGAACATTAGAAGAAATACTATTCGAATATATGGATCAGAGGATAATCATAATGGGAGATCTGAATGGAGTGGTAAACCCAACGATAGACAGGTCGGCAAGGAAAGGGAACTCGGCACAAGGGAAATTACCTAAAACATTCTTCGCATTAAGAGATAACTTAGAACTTGTAGATACTTGGAGACATAAACACCCTATCATAAAACAATTTACACACTACTCAGAGCCAAATAGAAGCTCAGGGAGAATAGATTATATATGGACATCTCAAGAGATAGCTGATAGGGTGAACAAAGTTGAAATTCTTCCAAGAACACTATCTGACCACAACCCGATATATCTGGAAATTAAAGGAGAGAGAGTGCAAACAAGATGGAGGATGAATGAAAGTCTATTCAATGATCAGGAAATAGTGGAAAAAACAAGAAAATCATTAAAAGAATATTTTGAACTGAATTTGGATAAAGGAACAGATATAAACATAGTGTGGGATGCAAGTAAAGCAGTCCTTAGGGGCTTCTTGATCTTGCAAAATAACATAAAAAAGAAGGAAAGAGAAAAGAAAAAAGAGGAAATAGAGAAAATGTTATTAGAAAAAGAAAAACAGTTAAACAATAACCCCGAAGATAGAGAGCTAAAACAAAGCATCAAAATATTACAAACACAATATTCAATGTTAGTGACCCAAGAAATCGAATGGAAGATGAAATGGAATAAACAAAAAAACTTTGAATACGCTAACAAAACAGGCAAACTGCTAGCGTGGCAGTTAAAAAAGAGACAGAGACAAAATACAATAAATAAAATCAGGAAAGATGATAAAATAACAGAAAAAAGAAAAGATATAGAAGAAGCATTTTTAAATTACTATTCTGGCTTATATCAGAAAGGGCAAGAGGAGGAGGAAAAGATGAGTATATACATAAATAACCAGAATGTGAAGAAGATTACAAAGGAAGATCAAGAATTTCTGAATACACCAATTTCATCCTCAGAGTTACAGCAGGCAATCCAAGATTTAAAAATAGGGAAAGCCCCGGGTCCAGATGGACTGACGGCAAGGTATTATAAAGATTTGACAGCCCAGCTAAGCCCAACATTACTGGAAGTTATGAATAACATATTAAGGAAAGGACAAATTCCAAATTCTTGGAAAGAAGCGTATATTACATTGATTGCAAAACAAGATACGGACTTACTTGATGTTAAAAACTACCGCCCAATTTCTCTGTTAAATCTAGATTATAAGCTCTTTACAAACATCTTGGCCAATAGGTTAAAAACAGTGGTAAACAAAGTAATACATAAAGACCAAACAGGTTTCCTACCGGGGCGACAAATGAAAGAAAATATCAGAACCATAGTAGACATAATTGAGTATCTAGAAATGAAAATAAATAAAAAAGCTGCTTTAATCTTCATAGACGCCGAAAAGGCATTTGATAACGTGTCGTGGATATTCATGGAGAAGACCTTGGAGAAGATGGAAATCAGAGGGAACTTTCTGAGAGGAATTAGTGCAATATATAGTGAGCAAAAAGCAAAACTAATTATTAACAATGCACTATCAAAGACATTCAATATCACAAAGGGCACCAGGCAGGGGTGCCCACTCTCACCACTTCTGTTTATTATGGTTCTAGAAGTATTAGCAAACAAAATAAGAGATACCGACACAATTAAAGGTATCAAGGTGGGAAAGAAAGAGTTTAAAATCAAAGCGTTTGCTGATGACCTGGTAATCACATTGGAGGAACCTCAAGAGAGCATTATAGAAATGTTGGAAAAAATAGAGGAATTTGGAGAATTGGCAGGATTTAAATTGAACAAAAGAAAAACAAAAATGCTGGTTAAAAATATGAATAGAACTGAAAGTGAGGAGCTAGAAAAAAAATTTGGGCTGTCAGTGGTTAAACAGATAAAATATCTTGGTATTAATCTAACAGCGAAAAACATAAATTTATTTAATGATAATTACTTACCAATCTGGAAAGAAATTAAAAAAGATATAGAGGTGTGGGGAAGATTGAACTTGTCACTTTGGGGAAGAATCTCAGCTATCAAAATGAGTGTGTTACCCAGACTATTGTTTTTCTTTCAAATGATACCAGTAATTAAAGGCACAAAAATCTTCAAAGAATGGCAAAAAACACTATCCACATTTATATGGCAAGGAAAACGGCCTAGGATAAAACAAAAAATATTAGTAGACAGGAGAGAAAGAGGAGGCTTTGGATTACCAGACCTGAAAATATATTACGAAGCCTCATGCCTAATATGGGTGAGAGAATGGATCTTGCTGGAAAATACAGACATATTGGACCTGGAAGGGTTTAACAACAGGTTTGGGTGGCATGCGTATCTGTGGAGGGAAAAAGTTAAAGTTCATAAAGATTTCCTAACACATGTATTTAAAAAATCCTTGTACGAAGTCTGGGAAAGATATAAAAACTTATTAGAAAGGAAGACGCCAAAATGGTTATCCCCAACAGAGATCCTGACAGTAAAAAAAGTAAATATGGCAGGGATCTGGATTACATATGAAGATCTATTGGTAGATTCAGATAAAGGATGGAAGTTAAAACCTTATGAGGCCGTAATGGATAAAATGACTGGATGGATACAATATCATCAAGTGAATGAAATATTTAAGGAGGACAAAAGAAAAGGCGGCTTTGAAAAAAGCAAATCTAAATTTCAAATGGAGATTGTGGAAGGGAAAGGGAAATTGCTGACCAAAATGTATGACTACTTATTAGAGTGGTACACAAAGGATGAACTTGTGAAAGAGGCCATGATAAAATGGGCGGTGGATTTGGGGTATAACATTCAGTATGATAGATGGCAGAAATTATGGAATCATACCATTAAATTTACGGCATGTACAGTATTAAAAGAGAATTTGATGAAAATGTTATACCGCTGGTACATAACCCCAACCAAATTAGCCAAAATGTATAGAACAGGAAATAAGAAATGTTGGAAGTGTAAGATGAAAGATGGGGACTTCTTCCATATGTGGTGGGGGTGTGAGAAAGTAAAGCAATACTGGGAAGCAATATATAATGAGCTAAAAAAGATGTTGCAATATACCTTTCACAAAATACCCGAAGCCTTTTTATTAGGATTAATGGGAAGTGACATCATAAAGAATGACCAAAAGATATTCCTTTATGCTACTACGGCGGCGAGAATTTTGCTGGCCCAAAAATGGAAAACGCCGGACTTACCTACAATTGAAGAGTGGCGAAACAAATTATTAGAATACTTGGAATTAGCTAGACTAACAGGAAGGATAAGAAACCAGAGAGACCAAAAGGTCACAACAGATTGGAGTAAATTTATTGAGTATTTAAAAAAGTCTGGTAACAAAACGATAACACCAACAGGATTTAACAAAATACTTGCAATGTGAAAATATTCGATAACAGATGTAGATAAGAACAAATTAAGAATGTACATATGGGGAATGAACAATAATTAAAGCGAGAGAATGAGGAGAAGACTGAAAACCAGGGATGGAAGGGAGGGAAGTCACAATACTCGGCAGAGTATAGGGATACATAAAGAAAATATTTGAATACATAATTGTTTGCAATAAGTCATGGAATTATGTTTAATTTTATGTGAATTCGTTGATGTAATTAATAAAAGCAATAAAAACTTTGGAAAAAAAAATGATCAAGGTATGAAAAAAGCAGATAAGGAGAAATTTTTCTCCTTCTTTCATAGCACTAGAACTCAGGGACATCGAATGAAGCTAACTGTTGGAAGATTGAGGACAGATGAAAGTAGTTCTTCTTACAGTGCATAAAGAGGATCAGACAAATTCTTGGAGGATAAGGTTGTCAGGGACTACAAGCCACAGTGGTTATGTTATACCCCCCAGCATGTTTCTAAATACCAGTGGCTTGGAATCACGTGCTTTTGTGCTCATGTCCTGTTTGTGGGCTTCCCATAGACATCTGGTTGGCCACTATGAGATCAGACTACAAATGCTATGCATATGGAATCTCAAAGGTGAATATTCTGGGCTGCTAGGCTAGAACTAGACATTAGGGATATACACACATTTGGTTCGCTTCCCCCATGTCCTGGTGTCACAACAGTATATTTATTCATAAAATTTATACACTACTTGATTGTAAAAAAAAAAAATCAAAGTAATTTACAGTGGTACCTTGGTTGTCGAACTTAATCCATTCCAGGAGTCTGATTGGCTGCAGGAGCTTCCTGCAGTCAACGGAAGCTGTGGAAGCTGCATTGGATGTTCAACTTCCAAAAAACATTCGCAAACTGGAACACTCACTTCCAGGTTTGCGGCTTTCGGGAGCCGATTTGTTCAGGAGCCAAGCCGTTCGAGAACCAAGGTACCACTGTACAAAAAAGACAATAAAATTACCACAAATAAAAATTAGCAATAATTTAATACTTTTTGAAAAGTTAAAACAATAATAGCCTAAAACCAGATTAAAACACACAGCAACTTTCTAAACTTGCAAATGCCAAAAAAGTACAGTGAAGGCACCTGCAAATGTGAAGCGGGTATGATGTGGTACCTGAAACAGTGCCAATGCCACAGATCAGAGTAGCTGAGTAGGCACATATGGCATAAGGCCGTTCGAGAACCAAGGTACCACTGTACAAAAAAGACAATAAAATTACCACAAATAAAAATTAGCAACAATTTAATACTTTTGAAAAGTTAAAACAATAATAGCCTAAAACCGGATCATAGGATTGCCATCTTTCTCCAATGGAAAATTCCCCCAGAGCATTCAGGAACATAATAGGTTCCATCAGTTTCTGAGGGCGGGTTATCCAAATGGGCCCACCACGCTTACATGTGATGGATGGGTCTGTTCAGTGTTGCCTTGTGTGGCTGATCTGCAGCTTTTAGAGACCCTTTTAGAAACAACAAGTTCAGCTGGGTAGGTTGATTACCTCTGTTCAGTTGTAGAGCACCTTCTTTGCATGCAGAAGGTCCCAGGTTCAGTGTCCAGCAACTCCAGGAAGGATTGGTGGAGACTCTTGTCTGACAACCTAGAGAGCTGCTTGCCAGTCAGTGCATTCTACGGAATGCAATTTAGAAGAAGAAGAAAATAGAAATAAAATTTAAAAACCATACAGCATTTAGCACAGCACATTGCTATTGCTACAACAGGCAGTAAAATCATTAAGTGGTCTTTCAAGACCATCAGCAATTTTCAGGTGGTACATGGAAAAAACAGTCTGGAAAACACTGGCTTAAAGCACTGTAGCTTCCCAAGGGCCTTCAGCCCAGCATTGTGGCCCAGGACTAATGCTTAATGACTGTGCTTTCAAAAAAATTTCTATCTAGGATCTGACTCTTTCATCCTACGAAGCTGCCCTCTCCTTGATTTCACTGGTGGATGGTTATTTCAGATTGACGGCTGACTCTAACCATTACCTGTGTCATGAAGTAGCCCCGCCACGGTTGGTAATGAGCATTCAGAATGGTATCCACGGACCCATGCAGTAAGTGATCTCTGCTTAAGCCATTCAACGTTTTCTTCTCAGAACTTGGTTTGGGACAGGGGTCTCCACAGGCCATGTCTAAAATGTTTTCTTTTCCTAGTGAGGAATTTATTATGGCTAAACTGAAGCGAGAAGAACAGGAGGATGGCCTGTACGTCCTTCGCTGGAGCGTCCTTGATTATAATAGATTGATCTTGTCGGTATTGAGGAGAAGCCAGGTGAGATTTGTAGGAGTGGTTGTGGCCTGTTCTAATTCTATTGTTGTTTAATCATTTAGTCATGTCCGACTCTTCGTGACCCCATGGACCAGAGCACGCCAGGCACTCCTGTCTTCCACTGCCTCCCACATTTGGGTCAAACTCATGTTAGTAGCTTCGAGAACACTGTCCAACCATCTCGTCCTCTGTCGTCCCCTTCTCCTTGTGTCCTCAATGTTTCCCAGCATCAGGGTCTTTTCTAGGGAGTCTTCTCATGAGGTGGCCAAAGTATTGGAGCCTCAGCTTCAGGATCTGTCCTTCCAGTGAGCACTCGGGGCTGATTTCCTTAAGAATGGATAGGTTTGATCTTCTTGCAGTCCATGGGACTCTCAAGAGTCTCCTCCAGGGTTGTGTAAAGCAACTTCTTCCCCCCCCCCTTCCCCTGTGCACCCCTTAAATAGTTTCTGAGTTTCCTCTGAACCCTCCAGAGCAGATCTGGATACAGAGCAGGGAGAGGAGAGGCAGGGAAGTTGTTTCACTTGCACATTTATTTTGTTGACTACAGCCCTTGTCCTTGATGCTTTGTGAATGAGCCTTTTCCAAGTATGAGTATGTAGCTCTTGATTCTGAGCAGGGTGATCAAAGGCTTGGTGCGCCTTTATGTTCAATCTGTGCTAGGCTACTGGCAGTATATTGTCCAACCAATTTCATACAAAGAAATAAAGATAACGGAAAGCCACTGGGGAAGTAGGACTGAGGTTCTTGTGTCTGGTGTACGTCCATAAAATGGAATTGAGAAGATGAAAAATGAAAGCCGATAAGCAGCTGTAAGCCATAGTTGCTCAGATTGGTTTTGTGTGATATCTGCATTGATTCACAGAGTACGCTTTATGGTTGCATTAATAAGTCAACTAAGAATGCTGACTCTAGTTTCCCACAATATAAATATGTTAGTCACTTTGTTTCCAAAAGGGTTTGGAGGCAGTTGTTGGGAAACTCTGTAACATACCCATGGCTCACCCCTTTGGGACCATTCTTATTTACTGCGGGCAAACACCAGAGTTGTTATTTGCAAACATCAGTTAGCACTTTTAATGAACTCTTAAGATCATTAATGCAATAGAATTAGCAGTTCTTTTAACAAATTATAGTACTTTGTTATAATACAGTCTGTACATTATTATATTTGATATAAGGCAAACTGAAAAGCATTAAAAATATATTGGGTTTGATCCGGAGTTAAGCACGTGTAACAGGTGTAGCTGACTTTTGTGACTGCCTCCTCCCCAGTGCATCCTACCAAAAATGCTCCTTAGAAGGTCAAGGGACCCTGCTGAATGGGGTGGGTTCATAGCAAGGGGTTTAAGAAGGAGGTGAGAGATCCCCGGAAATCGGGTAGATGCAGCTTTTGCATCTGGAGGCTGTGCTTATAGAAAGTGATTTGGTCTGAAACAGCTGTGCTCATGCTTTTCACGAAGATTGAAGGAGTAAGAAGCATGTTCCTGTGGTCTGCTGACTTCCGATAATTGAGACAAATAGAGGAGTGTAAAGTTTGAAATGCCTGTGAGTGGGACAGGCATTTGTGTTTCATGGTCTGCATATTTCAAGCAATACTGCTGGCTGGGCATGTAGGCTAGTGTCCAGCTCTTACTCTTTCTCATGCTTCTTGTTTGCCACAGTCCTTCCAGAGCCAGGATACCACAAGCTGCAGACAGTTCCGAATCCAGAAGAAGGGGAATTCCTTTGTGCTAGAAGGCTGGGAGCAAGTGTTTCCAAGCATCCAAGAATTGATGAATGCTCTCAAAGGCTGTACTCTGAGATCTGGAAATGAGATCTTCATTTTACGGAGGGGGTCTCTCCCAAAGCCAGGAGGTATAAGCCAAGAATTGTAAATACTGTTCCTTTTACAGTGACCTAGTGATATTCTCCCAAAGATAATCTGGCTACATGAATATACTGCAGTATAGAAAGAGAAGAAGTGAATCTGCTACACAGCATAGGGCCTTTTTCTTACCACAAGACCTGTAATTGTTTAGCATTTTGCTGCATATCCAGCAGTTCAGAGGATTCAGATGTTGGTCCAAGGCATAATTACTGCTGAAGTTGCAGCTTTTTAAAACCACAGTCATGGATAATGTAGACCAGACTTTAAACAGGAGTATGTGGCCACATTAACATGGGGGCTTCTGGGTACTTAACCAGAATTAAGCACTATCTACACTGAGAGTGGGACGCAGATGGCACTGTGGTCTAAACCACAGAGCCTAGGACTTGCTGATCAGAAGGTCAGCGGTTCGAATCCCCGTGACGGGTTGAGCTCCCGTTGCTCGCTCCCTGCTCCTGCCAACCTAGCAGTTCAAAAGCGCGTCAAAGTGCAAGTAATTAAATAGGTACTGCTCGGGCGGGAAGGTAAACGGCATTTCCATGCACTGCTCTGGTTCACCAGAAGCGGCTTAGTCATGCTGTACGCCAGCTCCCTCGGCCAGTAAAGCGAGATGAGTGCTGCAACCCCAGAGTTGTTCACGACTGGACCTAACAGTCAGGGGTCCCTTTACCTTTACATTGAGAGTACTATTGGATATCAGGGGAAGCAGCAACCCTAATCTGCATTTTTTACCGTAGGTTAAGAATAAACTTGGACTTCCAATATACTTCACTTGCCTGATCTAGGTATAAAATCAACATTTGTAATTGAAAGAACTAGCAACCACAAACCTTGGACTTGTGTTCTTCTCCAACTCTTAACAGAAGAATAGCTAAAGCTTATAGTCAGGGTTTCATGTTGATATGTTTTAGTTGCATTTTCTCATTTCACACAAATACAGGAAACTCTGGTTTGTACAAACTATAGCTAGTGAAGAAACTGGGATATGAAACTAGGATTAACCTGTGGTTTAATACCATGGTTTCTTAACTATGGTTTTAATAGACCACAGTTTTCTGTATAGAGAGGAAACCGAGGCTTGTTTTTATGTCTGAATCAGGCCACTGTGTGAGAACATATCCAGGATAGCCCCTATTCTTTCTTGCCATGTTGTTTTCTAGAAGTAAAACCTCTCTGTTAGTTGTGTGAATACTTACCTCTTATTTCATGAGCAAGAATCACCTGAGCTTTTCAGGTTCTTCACTTTAGCACCATCTCTTCCAGGGCACTCTGTTTGGGCTAGCTTTAAGAAACCCTAAGAAATTCCATCAGCAGGGTTAAAGAGGGCTTCTGCTTGTGCAATCTGGCTTCCTCTCCCCCTTCCCAACTCCTGAAATTGACTCTGGGTGGTGGCAGGAGAACCCTCAGAACAGCACGCAGTGAAAGAGAGGGCATCTGGCAGGCTGCAGTGCTTCTGCAGTGGAACATTAAACTCAGGGAATTCCTTAAATTAAAACCTCTTAACTCTCATTGGGTTGCAGCACGCAGTTAGTGATTATTATACCCTCCCATATACAAGTTTCTGTTTGTGAACAAAGTTGTGAAATACTTTCTTAGAAATGGTCTGCTTTTCTGTTCTGTTCTTTTTTGTTGTTGTTTTTTAGTGTGCTTTTGTAGATCTGATCTTTGGGAATAATCTCTCTTCTACAGAGATCTCAGACCTGCTGATCACACGAAAAGTGAAGGACAACACCCGACAGATTCTAAACTTAACACAGCTGAGCTTCCATCAGATCCGAAAGAATGAGATCACCCAGGTCAGCACTGTTGTCTTGTGACTTTTGGGGGGGATGAAGGATTAGGATTATAAAGGTGTATCAACCTGGAAAGGACCTAACATTCTCTTTTCGTGCAAGGAATTTTAATCCCAAGTCTTCTGACCATGCAGTATGCTAATTTTGATGTAATGCCAAACTAAGGCTTAGGAACCTATTGGACAAGTGGCTTAGATGTTGCTTATGTCTCTAGTCTCATGGCTTCCAGTATGAGTTTTATGCCTTCCAGGAAAGGTGGCATACAAATAAAATGATGATGATAACACATCCATGTCTTAAATCTCCTTCAGAGAGCTCACCTAGGACAAGGGACGTGTACCAACATTTATGATGGAGTGCTGCATGTATGCGGTGCAGCTAATGGTGATGACGAGGCGGAGTACTACTCTACCGAGCAGAACAACAACAATCGTGACATGCATGTAGTACTCAAAGTGCTTGACCCTAGCCACAGGGACATTGTCCTGGTGAGTTGTTATTGGCAGCTGTCTTTCTCAAGAGGCAGTGGAGTGTGCCTGCGGGCGGGGGAAGAAATCAAACTGCTGCATTAGTAGCACTGAAGTTACCTCCCCGAGGCGGAAGCCTGGGCAGTGTGTATGGGGGTCCTGGGCTGCCCAGACAACAAGACCTCAACCTCACTGATCTGGTCTAAAGGAAAGCAGAGCAATGCATTTGGCACCAGCTTGGCTGCAGGAGTTGCCAGAAGGAGCCGTACAAGGCGCCATCCAACTGTCTTAGGGACTCCATTCTTGATTTGAGAAGGGTTTACTCCAGGCTTCTTCAACCTCAGCCCTCCAGATGTTTTTGGCCTACAACTCCCATGATCCCTAGCTAGCAGGACCAGTGGTCAGGGATGATGGAAATTGCAGTCTCAAAACATCTGGAGGGCCAAGGTTGAGGAAGCCTGGTTTACTCCTTAGCATTTTCTTCTTCCGAAGATGTCCTGCAAGGCAGTGGAGTTTTAGGATCAGAGTTTTCCTGCTCCTAGATGTGCTACCTTCCCAGGTTGACAAGCCCCATCTGTGCAGAAGCCATCTTTTTGACCATTGGACCCACGTTGCTCTTGTTCACTCAATCCACCGGAGCCTGTCTTTACATTCAGGAGAAGTTCCTAACTCGCCAAGGGTTAGAGACCCATCGGCTATCCTCACCTGGTTTAGCTGGCCAGTCAAAGCCGTTCCCAGAGTGTGGCTGCTGTCGCATGCTGACAGCTTCTAGGAGCCACAGGTGAGAGCTGAGTGTAGGGTGGGGACCAAAGGTGGACAAACTACTCCAGAAAGAGCACAACATGTCCCCCATCAGAGATACAACCCCTCCCCGTACACCCCATACATCCCTTTGTAATAAGCAAATTGGAAAGAGAAAGTGAGTAGGCATCTTAAAACAGTAGCAGGCGAGCCAATAAGCATCCTAGCTGTCTTCTTGTATGGAGTGTGTCTACCTGTATGGAGTGGGAAGGGGAAGCTCTAGGGGGTTAATGGCAGGAGGGTTGGCGAGTGGAGCAAATGGGTTCATCTCCCAGTTTGTCTATATTGTCATTTGGATAATGAACTCTTAGGAGAAAACATGGGAGATGGGTGAAGTTTATTTGTCTTGATGGCAAATGTAAATGACAGATAAGAAATTAACTGCACGACACTGGAAAAGGTAGCAAGAGCTGCAGAATTGTTATTGGTCTGGGAATCCAATCAGTAGTTGCTGGAATTCTGGTCCTGTGCTAGGATTGAAGTGCCCCAGTTACGTTCCTTGGATAACAACTCTCATGTGATGGCCTCCCTTCTGTCCTCTGCAGGCATTCTTTGAAACAGCCAGTCTGATGAGCCAGGTCTCCCACATCCACTTGGCTTTTGTGCACGGGGTTTGTGTAAGGGGCTTAGAGAGTGAGTATGAACTGCTTTCTGTTGCATGGCTTCTCCCTGTATAGCTCACTGAGATGTAATTGTCTTGTGTTCTCAGCTGCCCTACATGTTTCACTATTTTATTCTTATGGTCCTGCAGGTTTTTTATTATTTGAGAAATACCATGTGTTTCATTTTGTATTTGGGGAAACAGTGTCAGACTGCCACCCACTTATCCATGTTTAATCATGTCTTGACAGATTACTTTGGAAGACAGTTGCCTTCCATTTTAAGCCTGTGGTGCATCTTCCCTCTGTGGTTGTCTTAGATCTATGACAGCAACCAAAATAGCCCTCCATTCATGTTCTTCAGCCAATATGTTACCCACAGCTGAGAAGCAGGAATACTAAACCTATATTGTTTTTGGATTATCACATTCTTTCCTTTTCCTGCTTTCAGATATAATGGTGGAAGAGTACATTGAGCATGGGCCCCTGGATGTCTTCTTGCGGAAAAACAAAGGGCGGATAACAGTGGGCTGGAAATTCACTGTTGCTGCACAGTTAGCAAGTGCCTTGAGTTACTTGGTAAGTCTCCTTAGAAGGGTTTGGAGCCGACCTTCTGGAAGTGTCAGATCTTCACTATAGGTGTATACCACCTTATACCATGTCAGTTGCCAGGGCTTCCCCCTGATGCAGGGATGTGGAGTCTTGATGAGAGTGTTGCTTAGACTGTGTTCCTTCCCTTACCTCCCAGAACTTCACTTCTCTTGGGGAGAATAATCTAAACCCACCTTGTAAATTATTACATTGGAAACCACCTTGCTTGGGAGAAGCAAGAGGGGCAGAACTGTACACTAGGGTTTATCTTAGAATCCCACAACCAGATTGATAAGGATAACAGAACAGGAGATGGTTATCCATTGTCGAATCATTTGGGGCTTGTCAGCTTTTGGGATCCTGCTTTGAAGCAAGAATTCAGAGTTTCATGCTTTTTGACCCCTTCTGAGCCTGTGATTCTCAGGCTTGAAGTGCCTGAATCAGCCAGAGGCAGCAGCACTTGCAGTTCAAGGTTGCTTTCCCTAATATTTAGGCAGGGCAGGGGCGGCAGCATATAGACATGGACAGTAGGCCAGTTGTTTAGAAGAACTTTTAAGGTTTGGCAAGGAGCTGACTACTAAACCAGTAAGCTTTCTGCTTTTTGCTTAGTGATCCCCTCGGGGAAACGGAGGCACAATGGATCAACGGCCAAGTTGCAAGTAGGCATGCTAAAGAGACAGGGCTTCTCACACACCACCTTTCTGCATTTATTTGAACAGGAAGGCAAAAACCTGGTGCATGGCAGCGTATGTGCCAAGAACATCCTGTTGGCCAGGAAAGGTTTGGAAGATGGCTTGATGCCCTTCATTAAGCTCAGCGACCCTGGAGTCAGTTTTGCTGTGCTCTCCCAAGAAGGTAGGCCCTCCCCTTCAGCGGGCTTTTTCCCTTTTCACATTTGCTTTCACTGGAGGTGCATGGTTTTGGGGTTGAGCAGAGGGAATTAATTTGGACAACAGTGTCCCTGTTTGCATATTACAGGAGGTAGGTAATGGTGTATAGTTTGCTGGGAGTGAGCATTGTGCTTGACACCATTCCCTGGCAGCAGCTCTGCATCCCATCTCCGAAAGCAGCTTCTTCAGAAGCAGGTGTGGGTGGGTGTTTAAAGAAAGGGAATGACTGCCTGCCTGTGACCTGCTGCCAGTGTAGGGCAGCTGCACTTGCGAGTATTACGCCACATCTCTTGCTAACCATTTACTCATTTCATTTATAAAACTTCAAACTCACTGTATATCATTCAGCCCACAACTTGCACACATTTCACTTGTGCTGATTCAGATTTACTCATGCCATTTTCTTTAAAAAGTAAAAAGTGGGTTCCGAGAAAATTGAATTTGGGACTCCCACCTTCCATTGAACCCAATGGAATTTGACTATATACAATTTTGGCTTTAGGCGCAATCCCTGCAACACAACCCCCGTGTAAGTTGCAGGCTTACTGTGTTACTCAAATATGACGAAAAACAATATAGAGAGCATAAAAGCCAGTGGCAGCATGATTCACTCTTTTTTTTTGCAGCATTGTTTCTAATATGTGAGGAATCTGCCCACCTTTTATTGGTCTATTCAACTTCTTCAGCTCCCTTTGAAGTGTCCTAAGTACCATATTGACCTGAATGTAAGCCTCAACTTTCCCCCCAAATTCTGACTGTGAAAAGTTAAAGTGCAGCTTATATTCACGACCTTACAGTATGCAGCCAGGAGCACAGGGCAAACAGTTCTAGGAGTGTGGCAAAGCGGTGCACGGCTCGTGCATAGTCCCCCGTCCTTCCCACAAGGCCGGGAAGGGAGAGAGCGAGGAAGGGGAAAGGCCACCGGCAATGCAATGCGGCTCCCCCTCCCAAGTATGCAGCCAGGAGCAGTGAGGAATGGAGCAGCTTATATTCAGGTATTCCCCCCAAATTTTTTTTTTAAAGGTGTGGCTTATATTCAGGTGCGGCATATATTTGGGTCAATACGGTAATAGTCTGCAGAGCCCCCCTTAATAGGTGGGGAAAGCATCCAAGAGAAATTCCATAAAAAGATGTTTGCTTGGCTTTGTCAGAACTGAGAGTATGTAACTGAGTTGTGTCTTGTAGCAACCAAAACAAGCATCCAGTTAAGACTCTTAACTGGAGAAGAATACCTCTGTACTGAAGGAGCAGATTCCTCTAAGGCAGAGGCTTCCTGCACTGACCCAGACTTCCCCAACCTTTGGTCCACAAGGGTTGTTGCACTACAACCCCTCTCTTCCCAGACCAATGGCTTCAGATGATTGGGGAAGACTGTGCTTATCCCATACTTGTGAAACCTCCATATCTTTGGAAAGATAATTGCATGAGTCAAGTGGCTATATGTACAGGCCTTCATGTGGATTGTGCACACTGCACTTTACATCCTATGGCAATCCACATGAACACTGCCTAGGTGAGTGTCTGAGTGACCTTTCTATCATACCTTCAGCAAAAGTAGGACTAGCATTAAATATGTCAAATATTGCCTGCTACAGTGGTACTTCGGTTTTCGAGCGTCTCGTAAGCTGAACGTTTTGGTTTTCAAATGCCGAAAACCTGGAAGTAATTGCTACCGTTTTCGAACACGCCTTGAAAGTCGAATGGCTTCTGCTGCGTGTTTTTCAATTTTTCCAATTGAACTTGCAGCCAGCCCTTTGTGCCTCAGTTTTCAAACATTTTGGAAGTCGGGCGGTCTTCCAGAATGAATTACGTTCAAGAACCTAGGTACCACTGTATTTGTATGTATGTTATCCATTGGGTGATTTCTAACTCTTGACTTTCCTCCTTGCAAGAGCGAGTTGACAGGATCCCATGGATTGCTCCAGAGTGTGTGAAAGATGTAAACAACCTCAGTACAGCAGCTGACAAGTGGAGCTTTGGTACCACACTGCTGGAGATATGCTTTGATGCGGATGTGCCACTGAAAGAACGTACCCCCTCTGAGGTAGCATCTGCCGCTGCTCTCTTTTTTGCTCTTTTAGGACCTCCTCCATCTTTTTATTATTTTAATATTCTTTATTGAGTTTTTACATTGATTATTTGTATACATACTCCATTCATTCTTCAAAATATGTTATCTTATACACAGGTCTAAACCAAAATAAATCAATATTTCTTTGCATGTGACTTCCCTCCACTTCATTGCGGCTCCTTACTTCTTCCTTCTATTTTTAATTGTGTTGTTTTTTCCTTATTTCACTTCTCTTACATAATATATGTTATCTATCTGTAATTTACTTTGCAAAATTTAGTCGAAACAGATCAAAGATTTAGTTTGAGAACAATGTTTTTCCAGGTACTCTTTAAAACAGTAGGACCTCCTCTATCTTGCCCGCAGGACTTTGACAGGGTGCCTGCAGAGAGTAGCTAACCTATTCCAGAGCATCATCAAATTCTGGGATGTATCTACTGGGCAGGATCTGAGCTGTAACTTCCATAGGAATGTTGTGCCAGTTTGTTGTTGGGCTTGGCTTGCCCAGCTTACAGATGCATAACTTGGGGGGAGATCTTGATTTCTACACCCAAATGCAAAGCATATTCTGTGAGCAAAGTGCACACACTGAATTATTTAGCTCATAGCTGAGCTGTGAGCCAAGAAGGTTCCCAGCTGTGAATTTGCCAAGTGGCTTGAGGCAAGCTGTTGTTCTTCCATCCTAATCAGCAATAGGGCGATAGTAATACCTTACAAGATTGCTGTGAGGATTAAAGTGCTTTACATACAAATGACACTCTTTAATTGTGCAGTCCTGTGCATGTATGCTCAGAGATTAGTTCCATTTAATTTCATGGCGCTTACTTTCAAGTAAGTGGTTAAAGGATTGCATAAATGCTAAGTAATATTGGGTAGAGAAATCTAAAATTGCTGAATTGACATTTTGTTTTGCAGTTGTAAACTTAGTTGGGAGGTGTGTGGCTTTTTATTATTATTTTCCATAACCTGCTCAGGGTGGGGGTTGGTCAGGAACTAGAATAATGGAAAATGATGGAGGACTAGTATGCCTAGAGCAATTTTCATGGTCATAGAAAGCAAGTTAATGGAACACAGCTATGCTCTTGGAGACTTAGGTTCACATGTCCCATTTTGGACATATTTGTATGACCCAGAAATGCAAGCATTTTCAACTTGTAAGCCTGGTGTTGCTTTGCAACAGACACCTTTAATTCATAAATGTGGTCCTTTTTGCAGAAAGAGCGTTTTTATGAGAAGAAACATCGCCTTCCAGAACCATCTTTCAAAGAACTTGCTACCTTAATCAGCCAGTGCCTGAACTATGCTCCTGGGGAACGGCCTTCCTTTCGGACCATCTTACGAGACCTTACACAACTGCAGCCACATAGTAAGGATTCCAGAGGGCTCTAGGATGCTGAAAGAGCAGCTTTCAGACATCTGAAATAGTGTGTCCTTTGCCCCACCCCTCTCCCTGAGAGTTTCACAGTGCCATAGAAGGGGTTGTCTGCAAACTGGGCCAGTTAATGTGTGAGAAGAACAAACAATCTCTTTGTTTGTGGCCTCATCACAGTTGATTAAATTGGAGTACCAGTGAAGACTGGGACTGTACTAATTAAAGTGTTAAACTTTATTAACACAAACTACAGAATAAAATACTGAATTCGGAGCAAGACTTAAAACTCAAGTAAAGAAAATGTAAAAGTTAAATGTAGTGCAAAATCATGGTGACTGCACCATACAAGTATGGTATAAGGCAGCATGAGGAAACCTACAATGGTCTCTTGGTATGCAAAGGCACACCATGGCTCTATGGGTTCCAGGACAGCAGACTGCAGACATTTTGCTCCTCCCAAGTCATTTTGGTGCTGTTCTGAGCTAAGCTATTGCTTCACATTGTTTGTTATCCAAACCTGGGCTCATAGTTTAGTTCTTTCTAGACTAACCATGAGCTGTAAGTAACCCATGTTTGTCCTGCAGTTTATGGCTCATGGTTTGTAAACTATGAGCCTGGGTCTGGATGACACATTAAGCTACACTATGGCATGGCTCAGCACAGCAGCAGAGAGACAGGAGGAGCAAACTGGCTATAATCTCTCTGGTTGCCCAGAGACATTATATGTACAAGCCATGGTTTGGTTTGGTTTGGTTTGGTTTGGTTTGGTTTGGTTTGGTTTGGTTTGGTTTGGTTTGGTTTGGTTTGGTTTGGTTTGGTTTATTATAATGTGTGAACCAGGGCGAAGATAACCTAGGAAGTTGATGGTTTGCTTAAATGGGGAACAAAAAAATTAAGACAGAACCAAAATCTAGCTCTGCTCAAATATATCTAAGATGATCCAGTGCATTTGTTTCCTTCCACTGGTCAGTGTACAATCTTGCCTGGTGTTTTTCAGCTCCTTCCTCTTATTTTTTCAGACCTCCTTGACATCAGCTCTGTGTACACTGAATTCCCTGTACCTGACCCTACTGTCTTTCAGAAGCGCTATCTGAAGAAGATTCGAGATCTGGGTGAGGTAATTCACCTTTGTTAGTGAAGCATCATCACTAATTTCTTTACTTCAGTTCTCACCAAGTAAGACCTGAAGCAGATGAACAATGCCCTTTGTGATTTACCTGTTCCTGGCTGTACCATTTCCAACAGCAAGTGGTGGATCTTCTCCAGTCTTCAAGAAATAGATCTTTGCAAACAAAACTAATCATCAGGGAAAAGTTAACACAAAGCCTCCTCTCTGACATAGGGTTGTATGTGAGACCTCTGGTTATAGAGCGGTATATAAATTCAATAAATAAAAATAATACAATGCATGTATTTTTGTAAACTTAAGAAATCTTTAATATATATTTTAGATAAATGAATGATCCGTTTCAGTTGTAGAAAAAAATCTAAAGACAAAAAATGTTGATTCCCAACACACTTTGAGATAACCTTTTCACAAGGAAAATGTAGAATTCAGTAGACTCACAAATTGTGTGGCTGTTACTTTCTGTGGGATCATATATTAAACCAAATTGCATATAGTCAAAACAACCAGCTTCTGAAAGGTAGGATTGCTGGCACGGTGGTGATTCCAGAAGCTGTTGTTGTTATGTAGTGGGGTGCTTAGGAAATATTGCAAGGTTCAGATTGGTTTGTGAAATTCAGTACCGTATTGGCCTGAATATAAGCCTCACCCAAATATAAGCCAAACCTTTAAAATTAAAGGGGGGGAAATAAAAAAGACAATGCCTGAATATAAGCCGCTCCCTTAAAATTCCACAGGCACTCACACCCATAAATGCAAATGTAGAAGAAAATCCTACAGGTACTAGAGAGGACCCGCAAGTGGGTTAAACACCTGTTCGTAGCACTGTAAATGCAAATAAAAAATCAATACTGCACTGTAAAATACGGGGGAAACGATGATTGACGTTAGAATTAATTGCACAACAGTTTCAAGCTCGCAAAACAGCAAGAAAACATTTTTTGGTTCCATTTTACCGTATGTCTGCTTCAGCAGCGATATCATAAAAGCCAATTTTTGTAAGGTCGCAAATTTAAGCCACAGTTCAACTTTTCATGGTTGGAATTTGGAAAAAAAAGTGTGGCTTATATTCGGGCCAATACGGTATTTGTGTTATGTCAGCATAGAGATGGGAAGGCCTGGAAAAAACCAGAAAAATATTGGGGGGGGCAGTTTTTTCCTGTTTTTTTCCAAAGCTGTTAAAAAAAAAAAAAAAGAATGGAGAGAAAACTGTCCTGTCCCCCCATTTTTCCTTTTTTTCCAGGCCTTCCCATCTCTATGTCAGCAGAGCTTGATAGGGACAGTGGGCAGAAGTGGATCTTGTTCTCAGATTAATTCCTGCACTGGCGTGTGGCAAGATACTGTTCTACCTGAGAGTGTTATTAGTCCACCTTCTGGAAAAAGTGGTGTATGCCAGCCAGGTGCAGTGAAGGCTCTTAACAGGATGGCAGCTAGAATGATTTGCCTTTTGAAATATCTCATTCTTGGCTTGTTTGTTTCTTCTCTTTTTCTACTAGGGTCACTTTGGCAAAGTGAGCTTATACTGCTATGATCCCACCAATGATGGTACTGGTGAGATGGTAGCTGTGAAGTCACTGAAATCAGGCTGCAGCCAGCAGCTGCTGACAAGCTGGAAGAAAGAAATTGAGATCTTGAAGACCCTCTACCATGAGAACATTGTTAAATACAAGGGCTGCTGCAGTGAGCAGGGTATGGCATCTACTGAGTTGGCACCTCGAGGGCTGGATGGCAGTTGATAGGAGGGCCTTGTGGTAGGGGAAGAGAGACAGGAGATGACAAATGGGATTATGCTTTCATCTACCACATTCCTTTCTCACAGTTACCCTGAGAAATTCCATAGGTACATAGGAAGCTGCCTTATATTCAATCAGGTCCATCTAGCTCATTGTTACCTACACTGACTGGCAGCAGCTCTCCATGGTTTCAGGCAGGAATCTCTCCAAGCCCTACCTGGAGATGCCAGGGGTTGAACCTGGGACCTTTTGCATGCAAAGCGGATGCTCTATGGCTGAAGTATGGCCCTGGAGGCATAGAGCATAGATCTAAATTTAAACATAAATTATCTTCACTTTGAACCCCCCTCCCACAGTCTTCAGTATTTAACACTTTATATTGATCCATTGATAGCATAAGAGGGAAAATGACTATTACTCAAACTTAATTGAAGCACAACCACAAGGGCTCCTGATTAGGCATTTGTTTGTGTGATGTCAAATGTTATCCATTAACTCTGTTCTTTCCTGTTTCCTCTTCGTTATTGTCTAAACTTTGAACCAATTCATGGGCCAAGAACTTAGCACTGACCGCTAATAATGAACCATACGTTGCAGATATTACTGCAAATTTATTGTGCTATTTTTGTGCTATACAAATGACGTGAGAAGATGTTTTTGGCCTACAACTCCCATCATCCCTAGCTAACAGGACCAATGGTCAGGAATGATGGGAGTTGTAGTCCCAAAACATCTGGAGGGCTGAGTTTGCCTATGCCAGGTCTATTTAGTTGTATCATTTATTATTCTTACGATCCTTGTTTATCCAAGGAAAAACTTATTTAAAAAAAAAATCCAGTCCAACCATGGTTACACACTGCGGCCTTGAATTGGTCACCACCTGCTGTTTTCTTTCCCTATATGTGATAGCTCCCATGCCAGGGCTTCTATAGATAATGAAATGTGGGAAGGTAAAAAACACTTCCTTTTGGAGTAATATCATTGCTGGATTTTTTTCCTCCCCAACTCTAGGGGAAAAGTTTGTGCAGCTTATCATGGAGTATGTGCCTTTGGGGAGCCTGAGGGATTATCTCCCCAAGCACAATGTCAGCCTGGCCCACATTCTCCTCTTCGCCCAGCAGATTTGTGAGGTAAAGTCTATCAGCTTGGGGTGTAAAATTAATGTAGCTGCCGGTGCAGTGAATATTCCTTTGTTTTGGGATTATTGGTCGTGTTCTCGAAGAGGCATGGACTCCTGTGGT
Organism: Lacerta agilis; assembly: GCF_009819535.1. Classification (NCBI taxonomy): domain Eukaryota; kingdom Metazoa; phylum Chordata; class Lepidosauria; order Squamata; family Lacertidae; genus Lacerta; species Lacerta agilis. Next base: position 34,439,254 of record NC_046327.1, read on the forward strand.
TGAAATAGGCTACGGGGTTTGATTAATGGCTGCTCCTTGGCTCTGGGAAGAGAAATGTGTACAGTTAGGATTGTCTTGCCTCAAAAAGGAAAAGTTCGGGGGGAAATGGGAACCAAAATGATCAAGGGTGTGGAACAACTCCCTTATGAGGAAAAGTTACAATATTAGGGGGTTTTCAGTTTAGAGAAAATGTGGGTAAGAGCTAATATGATATAAATGTATAAAATTATGAATGGTGTAGAGAGAAGGGACCTCTAATGAATCTGAATGCTGAGAGATTCAAGGCAGGCAAAAGAAAGTACAGTCGTACCTTGGTTCTCAAACGCTTTGCAATTTGAACATTTTGGTTCCTGAACGCTGCAAACCCGCAAGTGAGTGTTCCGGTTTGCAAACGTTCTTTGGAACCTGGACATCTGACGCGGCTTCCGATTGAGTGCAGGAAGCTCCTGCAGCCAATCAGATGCTGCGCCTTGGTTTTCGAACGTTTTCAGAAGTTGAACAGAAGTGGAAGGTATGACTCTACTACTTCACACACCACATAGGGAATTTGCTCCCATAAGACGCAGTGATGGCTTCCAAGCTGGATGGCTTTGAAAGAAGATAGACGAATTCATGGGGGATAACTAAAGATATGTTTTTCCTCCATTGACAGAGGCAGAGATGCTTCTGAACACCAGGTGCTGGAAATGGCAAAAGGAAGTGTGCTGTTGCGCTGAGGTCCTGCTTGTAGGTTTCCCATAAGCATCTGGTTGGCCACTGTGAGAACAGCATGCTGGACCAGATGGGCCACTCACCTGGTCTAGCAGGCACATAGGCTAAAATTCAAAATCCGGGCCTCTGATTCAGAGTAAAGTCCTGAGTGTTTGTCCTCTTTGCTTTCAAAGCTGGTGGGGAATAATACCATATCTGCTCTTTGCAGGGAATGGCTTATTTGCACTCATTACGCTACATCCACAGAGATCTGGCAGCCAGAAATGTGCTCTTGGAGAATGAGAATGTAGTGAAGATTGGAGACTTTGGTCTTGCCAAAGCTATTCCTGAAGGACATGACTATTACCGTGTCTGTGAAGATGGAGACAGCCCTGTTTTTTGGTAAGAAAGCATTCATAAAATGTCATGGCTTTCAGACATTACAGGGGTTGTGACTGCATTGTAACTCAAGATCAAGTACTGAGATGGGGCAAGATGTTATTCTCAATACTCCCATGAACATCCCAAGCTCTTGAATGGCAGTCTAAGAGAATTTGCCGTCCTTTTACTTTATCCTTTCTTCTGGTTAATGTTGCAGTATGTTTAGCTTTTCGTGAAATGGTTGACACTGGAGGAAATGGCAGCACTTGTGTGCTTCTTCAGCTTCTGTGGGAACACCAGAAGCCTATCTGCAAAATAAGGGAAGAATGTCAAAAGTACATGCCCTCTTTGTGAGCTTTTAGAAGTACATGTCTGGCTGCTGCTGGAGACTGAGAAATGGAATAGATGACCTGATTCAGCAAGGTGGCTCATGATACCTGCCTAGCTAGCTAGCTGGAAGCCATATCTAAATAGAACTTGCATGTTCAAGAGGTAATATTATCCACTGGGGATAAAAAGATAATCTTCATTCCCTTGTTGTGAGTTTTTCTAGAAGTATTAAACATGTTCCTATTGGAAGATGGGTTTCTGGACTAGATGAAACTTTATTTGATACAGCAATGCAGTTTTACATTTTTAAAATTTTGCTGTTCATCGGCTCTGCATTCTTGTTTTTCCTTGTGTTGTAGGTATGCTGTGGAGTGCCTGAAGGACTGTAAATTCTACTGTGCTTCTGATGTTTGGTCCTTTGGAGTTACTTTATATGAGCTGTTAACACACTGTGATTCTAGTCAAAGCCCCCCAGCGGTGAGTCCAGTTGCTGGGTATACAAGGGAGGTGAAAGCATTTGTTTAGCAGTGCTGCAATGTGCAGGGCTCTTAAGTCTACAAATAGCTAATGTGTGTTGGAACACATTTAGATCGCTGCACTTCAGGAGACTGACTATGCAGTTTCGCTTGCAGTGCAGTAATCCAGGGTGCTTTGACCCACACTGTCCCCGTGGCTGACTGCAGTTGGCACAGAGCCTGTGTGCAGCAGTGTTCTGACAATACTTGCCTTACCTTAGTTTGCTTCCCGATTGGACCTTACTGTGGGTGTCTGTTATAGACCCCTGTAGGGATGGCGGATGCAGGGTGCAGGGCACCCCCCCCCATAAGATACGCCACAGCGTGTCTAGCCGCCATGACCTATCTTTCACCTTTTGTCTCGTTTGCAATGTGCTGTGTGCTGTCCTTGCCCTTTGCCTCCTCTGCAAAAGGATTGCTCTTTTCCCCCTCTGATGGGAACATGACGTGGTGGAACGGGTTGTGCAAATAACAGGGCGACACCCAGAGAGCTCATGATTGGAGAAGTTAAAGGGCAAAGTCTTGAATGTGTCCGGTGGATTTTGCATATGCTTGCTAATAAAAAGAGCTCTGCGAAGCTTGTCAGTGTGTGGTACACAGCCCACCTGCACCAGCAACTCCTGTCCCGCCTCCATTCCTTCAGACCCCCGTTCCCTGCACCCACCTGGTGGCATTGGCAATGAGGACTGGGTTGGCACAGTGGGGTTTTTTCTTCCTTCACACCCCAGCCCCAGGCACTGATGGAGGATGCAACCATGTTGGGTGGACTCTCCTTCCTTGGAGATTTTTAAGCAGAGGTTGGATGGCCATTTGTCATGGGTGCTTTAGTTTAGATTCTTGCATTGCAGGGGGTTTGTTCTAGATGACCCTGAGGGTCCCTTCCAACTCTACAATTCTATGATTCTAGATGACCACAGTGGTCATCAAGAATCATAGATTATGGGAGAGAGTCTCATGATCTGTCAACTGAGCTATCAAGCAGCTGGCTGGTCCACCCATTGGTAGAGCTGACCATGTGTGGTATGTGTATGTATCTCAATGGCATCTCCCTGGCTCTTTCTCAAAGTGCTCAGTAACATATTTATTCCTGTTGTCTTAGAAATTCATTGAGATGATTGGAGCAACTCAGGGACAAATGACAGTGCTGAGGCTTATAGAGCTACTGGATAGAGGGAAAAGGCTGCCCAGCCCAAAGGACTGTCCTTGTGAGGTGAGTCTGGTTCTCCCTTTCTTCCTTCTCTTATTGTTCTTTCACTTTTTATTCTGTGTGCTGTTCTAAACCTTTGCCATTTTCTACAGATTTACCGTCTTATGAAAAACTGTTGGGAATCGGAAGCTTCATTCCGCCCAGCCTTCACAAACCTTGTGCCTGTCCTCAAAGCCTTCCATGAAAAGTACAGGGCCCAGGCCCCCTCCGTTTTCAGCGTGTGTTGAGCAGGATGCAGAGATTCTCGGCCAAAGACCACACTCTTCTCTGCACTCGGTGTCTCAATTCTGTCTTTTTTGTGCCTGGAAAGCCGCAGTGCCATGGAAGCTGCTTCAGACTACCGGCACACCTTGAAACTCTGACTTCTGCTGTTTTGGTATCCAGAACCAGCGCAGAACATTGTTGCCTTTTGATCTCGCCAAATGTGATGTAATGGGTGTGAAGTTTCTCTGCCCTGAACAAAGGCAGAGGCTATTTATGAAGCAGTGTAAATTGCTGTACCCAGCCTGTGCCTGAAAAGCCATGATACCTGGTCTGAGTATGTGAGGTCACAGGTGCAGGAAAGTGAGTGAATCAGTTGACTTCCTCACAGTCCTTTTAACAGACTGCTGGGCCTGTTGGTCTGGTGCAGAGAGAATGGGAAGGAGGCCTAAGCTATTCAAGCGCAGTGCCCAGCTTGCTATAGAAAATAACCATCTTGGACCAATATGTTAAGTGCTGCACTTGCTTATGGAACAGAGGCGAGGTATCTGGCCTGGCCCTTTCATGTTCCTTGCAAAATCTTTTGAAGGAAATGTGCTTTCTCTGAGACTTGCCTTTGGCCTTTTCCCCCCAAGTAAATGCTTTGGACTCCCAAAGATATATAAACTACCCCCCCCCAATTCACCTGATTTCTAGGTGTTTCAGAACTGCAGGAGCTTTTAGATACCACCGCCACCCCTCTTCCTAAAATATATTTGTATTTTCTCTTTGGAGAAGGCCCTTATCTACCCTTTAGAAGTCCAGTGTGGGGCCAGATATGGTCTCAGCCGACTGGATACTGGAGAGGTGAATGTCTTTATCATACATAAGTCATTGTATCTGCGTATAGAAAGGATTGTTCCCAAAGAGCTATCCTTGCTCCCAAATAAAGAAAAGGTTGTTGTCCAGAAATATGCCCCCCCAGTGAGAACTAATGCAGTAGGTTCCTCACTTGTTCTTTGAACTTCCTCAGAGCCTACCATCCAAGATATAAACAGGCCTGCCTTTTCTGTTGTACCAAGACGCATTCTCCTTATTATTGTTGGGTTTAGAAACAACCACAACCCTCTTCACACCCATCCACTGGTGTTGTCAGTCAGAAAATGTGAATTTGAAATGGGAGGGGGGCAGAAAGGAAGCCTCAGGCCTTAAATTGTATGGAAATTGAAGAAGAGGCCACTAACTTGGTTGCTGCTGCCCAAAAAAACATGCTTATGTAGCAAAGTCACAGTGGTCTCTGCTAGCAAGCTCACATTCTTAGTCTATCATAGAATCGTAGAATTGGAAGAGGCCATGAAGGTCATCTAGTCCAAGCCCCCCACAATGCATGAATCTTTTGCCCAATGTGGGACTTGAACTCACAACCCTGAGATTAAAGGTCTCATGCTTTACGGACAAACTGCCACCTACACATCAGAGCACAGCTTTCTGACATTTTTGTAGCTTGAGGCCCAAATTTCTTTTGTTGTTGGCATCCATCTGTCTTGAGAGACAATGGAGTGCACCTCTGGAGGTGAAGTCTAGTGTGTCAAGCACTGAAGTGACCTCCCTGGGATGCAAGCCTGGGCAGTGTGTATGGAGGTCCTGTGCTACCCAGATGACAAGGCCTCACTGATGTGATCCAAAGGAAGGCAGAGCAATATGTTTGGCCCCAGCTTGGCTCAGGAGTTGCTAGAAGGAGGCTTACAGGGTGCCATCCAACCATCTTAGGGACTCCACTCTGGATTTGTGTAGGGTTACTCCCTAGCCTTCTTTCCTTCCGAAGATATCCCACAAGGCAGCAGAGGTTTAGGATCAGTCCTCCTCCTAGATGGGCTACCTTCCCAGGTCGATGAGCCCCACCTGCCCCCTCATTTCCCTCTACAGCACGTGCAGAAACCGCTTTCTTGACAGTTGGACCCACTATTGATCTCATCCACTCAATCCGCTGTAGCCTGTCTTCACATGCAGGGGAAGTCCCTAACTCATCAAGGGTGTGAGACCCATCAGTTACCCTCACCTGGTTTAGCCAGCCAGTTGAAGCCATTTCCTGGGGTGTGGCAACTGTTGCATGCTGACAGCTCCTAGGAGTTGAGTGCAGGGTGGGGACCAAAGGTGGACAAACTACCCCAGAAGGAGCATGAGGTGTCTCCCACCAGAGGTGGTACTCCTCCCCTAACACCCCACACATGCCAGAATACTTCAGAGACTGCAAGTGAGGCACTGGGGGGTGGGGGGCTAGGTATAGGTAAGACCGGTCAAATGTTCTTATCATTGTCACCTAGAAGGAATCTAAGAAACGTTTAATTTCTGTTGTCTCCCACTCCTGGCAGACCTGAGTCAATCTCTAAAGAATTATGAAACTAATTCTTGAAGGCCAAGGGAAGTAAGGTCTGCTGAACTCAAAAGGAATTATTGAAAAACAAATGTGTATAGGATCACAGCTTTATATTTGTTTTTTATTGAATAGCACCCCTCCATATCCTTTAAAGTGTTTGTAGCATGCAGAGGTGGCGGTTATCCATTTGACTGTGACGTTACAAAGCTTGTAAAATGTAGGTTGAATGAGGTAACAGGTGGATTTGTAGCTGGTTGACTGACCAAACCCAAAGAGTACTCATTAATGGTTCCTCGACATCCTCGGGAAAAGTGACCAGTGGGGTGCTGCAGGGTGCTGTCCTGGGCCTGTTGTTGTTTAATGTCTTTACAAATGACTCTGATTAAGGAATTGAGGGAATGCTCATCAAATTTGCACATGACACCAAACTGAGAGGGGTAGCTAATGCCGCAGAAGACAGAATCAGAATTCAAAATGACCGTAACAGATTGGGCCCAAGCTAACAAAATGAATTTCAATTGGAACAAATGCCAGGTGCTACACTTAGGCAGGAAGAACCAGATGCACAAATATAAGATGGAGGAGGCCTGGCTTATTAGCAGTACATGTGAAAAGTATCTAGGGATCTTAGCGGACTACAAGCTTAACATGAGTCAACAGTGTGATGCAGCAGGGGAAAAAACAAGCCTTATGAGGAGTGGTTGAAGGAACTGGCTATGTTTAGCCCAGAAAAGAGGAGACAGAGAGGAGATATGGTAGCCATCTTCAAATATCTAATGGGCTGTCACATGGAAGAGGGAAGAAGCTTGTTTTCTCCTGCTCTGGAGTGTAGGACTTGAACCAATGGCTTCAAGTTACCAGAAAGGAAATTCCGACTAAACATATGGAAAAACTTTCTGACAGAGCTGCCTGACAGTGGAACAGTCTTCCTCAAGAGGTTATGGACTTCCCTTCCTTGAAGGCTTTTAATCAGAGGTTGGATGGCCATCTGTCATGGATGCTTTAGGTGAGATTCCTGCATTGCAGGGGGTTGGACTAGATGACCCTTGGGGCAACTTCCAACTCTATTATTCTTTATTAATCCTCAAGTGTATGGGACTGCTTGACATAAAAGGCAGATACATTTGGTGTTAAACTTTTTTTATAGCTGCATACAAAACGGTCTATAAACTTAAATGGTTGTTTTTCAAAACTTGTCTTCTGTCCCCCTGTACATGTTATTTTTGGGTTCAGAATTGCCCCAAGATTGCACTACCAGCCCTGTCTATGGAGTGTGGCAGCCCACCCACCTGTTTTGGCTGGCAAATTATCTTTGGCCTACAATGCTAAGCTGAAAAACTTTGCATCTGAAACTGCACTTGATTTGAGGCAAGGACTTCTCCCTCCACAGAAGCATGGGCAGGTTTTAACTCCCCTCTCCTCCCCACTTTTTATGCATCCAAAACGGGTGTGGGTGTTGGTGTGTGCGTAGAAGGAGAGAGATTGAGAGCTCTCTACTGGAAACCCTGCTCTAATGTGAATGTATTATGTACTACTCTAGCAGCAGCTAGAATCACCAACCATATGTAACAAGATCCTGGTGATTTCCTTTAAATTTTATTCAAATAAACACCATGTAACTTTTAATGGCTCAGTGGAGTCTTGATTACTGTAGGCTGCTTTTATGAAAATTACTGTTACTGGAAAACAGCAATCTATATTCAAAGTGTGTCGAAAGCACACATTTCAACAGGTTGTGCTTATTGTTTACAGCACAATCCATGAATAATAAACAGTCTTGTGGCACCTTAAAAACTAGCAGTTTTATTGTGCATAAATTCTCAAGGACTAGAGTCCACTTCACTAAATGAAGTAGATTCTAGTCTACAAAATCTTATGCCATGATAAATCCATTAGTTTTTACGGTGCCACAATACTCCTTTTGTTGATGTACCCTTGACAACTGTCTTAGCCTCCCTAAGAAACCCAGTACAGTGGTATCTCGGGTTACAGACGCTTCAGGTTACAGACTCCACTAACCCAGAAATAGTACCTCGGGTTCAGAACTTTGCTTCAGGATGAGAACAGAAATCGGGCGGCGGCGCAGTGGCAGCAGGAGGCCCCATTACCTAAAGTGGTGTTTCAGGTTAAGAACAGTTTCAGGTTAAGAACGGACCTCCAGAACGAATTAAGTTCTTAACCCGAGGCACCACTGTATTTACTTTTGGAACTGCTGCCCTTGATCTTTGCATACTGAAAGATACCATTAGCATGGAATGGAGATTCCACAGCTTCCTTGTGTAACTTTGGAAAAATATACAGTATATATAGAGAGAGAGTTTTCAGACAGACTGGGTAAATCTGCATGCTACAATGATGCTCAAGTTTATTATTGCAAGATTTAGGAGCTAACTTTAATGTGAAGGGAGAGGAGGAGGAAACATTGTCTCAGTGCTCTTCCAGTTTCCAGCTAAAAATGAGGTGGAAGGAAATACTGGGTGGCAGTGAAGAAAATAAAGAACAGTAAAGGGCATGGAAAAAGAAGATAAAGAGGAGGCATGTGAAAAAGAATGCTGGGAGAAATGTCAGTGAAAAACCAGGATGGGGGAGGAAAGCTGAGAAATTGTGATCAGTGTGTCGGAGGAAGGAAGGTGAAGCATTAAAGAAGTTCAGGAACATACATACATTCTTTTATTCGACCGTCAGTCAGAAAAAATACATTTGTACAGAATTAAAAAAACCTCTGAAGGAACTTTGAGGGGGGAAAGGAAAACAACCCTCAATAGAATGGAGCTAAACAGATATCCCCATATCGATACAATCAATTAAAATCTTATGGCGCTTTAAAGCTAAAAAAAGAAATTTAGCCACCTGGGAGGCTGTATTTCTAGTGACATTGTTCAGTAAGGATAAAACCTGTCTTTCTCTGGATAGAAAGCTAGATTGACGTAAAAGTGGAGCTATAAGGTTTTGGGTTCAGGAACAAAAGAAGTCAAATGAGCAAAGGCTGAATTTTTAAGCAGTTGCTTTCTTAGGTCTAGCCGCTTCTCTTGAGCAATTCCTCTTGGAGAGGACTTCAAACTTTGAATTTTCTTCTTATAAAAGTAAATGGTGCTGGATAAAGGATAAAGAAAGGAATAACAGAAAGCTTCATCCCCAAAGAAATCAGGGTGGCAGCAGGAAGGATGACACTTTAAATCAGAAGCACTGCATGACACTTTTAAAGACAAAACTGATCCTGCCAGTTACAGAGCCATCCTCCTGATAGTTTACCTTGACAGTGTGAAAAGCGTTGAGAATGGCATAAACCAAGCAACTCTCAAATGTGAATGGGGTGAGGAAGAGTAAGCGGTGGCCAGATCCTATGCATATTAGAAAACCTAAGAGGAGAAGCCTGCCTCCCACCCTATTTTTCTGCAACCCAAGTGCCAGTCACCAGGCCCACTTGCTGCGTCTGCTGCTAGCTGCTGCTGGTCATGATGAAAAAGTTATGGGGCAGTAAGCTGGTGAGGGCCAGCTACTAGCAAAAGGAAGCAAACAGGAGACGGAAGCTATTGCCTTCCTGTCCTGGGCTTCCTCCAGCAGCTGCTCAGCCACAGGGAAATGAGACAGTGGCTGCTTGGTCTGATCCAGCAACCCTCATGTTCTTAATGTCCCAACAGCAACTTGATTTTGTCACTTTGCTTTAGCACACACTTCATAATAATAATAATTTTTTATTTGTATCCCACCCTCCCCTGCTGGAGCTGGGCTCAGAGCGGCATAAAAACAAGCAATCAGTCGATTAAAATGCATCCCAAAATTAAAACACATAAAGCCAAATAAAGCCTTTCCAGGTATCCCCTTTGCTAACAGGCAGCTCCTTTAAGGTACACCTGTATTTCCAATCTAACACTAGAACTCAAAGACACCCACAATGTGTTAGAGAGGATTCAGGACAGCTTAAAGAAAGTACCGTACCTTTTCATGCAGTGCATAGTGAAAACCATGGAACTCGCTCCCACAGGAGGCAGTGATGGCCACCAACCTGGATGGCTAGAGCAGAGGGCTATGGGTGGCTACTAGCCATGATGACTATGCTCTACCTCCACAGCTGGAAGTAGCAATGCCACAGAATATCAGCTGCTGGAAACCACAGAAGAGAAGGGTTGCTCTTAAGCTTGCGTTCTGCTCCTTGATTTCCCACAAGAGGCATCTGACTAGCCGCTGTGAGACCAGGATGCCTGATCCAGGAGGCTATGATTATGTTCTTAAATGTTAGCAGTGGTATCTACATTTAGAAACCTTGCACCTTAACCATGGGTATAGGCAGTGCCGGATTTACGTACAAGCTAAACAAGCTATAGTTTAGGGCCCCACTCTCTTGGGGGGCCCCAAAAAAAATTAAAGGAAAAAAACCTGGATGTACATTTCCAAAATATAAGATAAAAAAAGAAATAAAACCTACATACAGTTAGAGCTTAATAAATATTTCACTATTAATATACTTCTTAATTGTATATAAGATTAAAAAAAACTTACATACAGCAACAGTGTTTTTCACTGTTTAATTGTATTTCAGTTCAACAATTAATTTGATAAAATATATATTTTGTTAAATGCAAATGGCTTTAGATACCCATTAGGTCCATAAATTACCATATAGCATACTGTATATTCAACACAAAAAACAGCGACAATTTGTGACAAAGGACAGCTGGATATATAAAGGGCCTCATTACCTTCAGAAGCTTAGGGCCTCATTAAAACCTAAATCCGGCTCTGGTTATTGGTGCATTCTGCAACAATAACACATGAAATAGATCATTCATATATATAGAAAAAGCAAACAACTGGCTGTAGGCTGGGGGCGACTCAGGCTCCCGCCGAGGCTGCGCGCGCGATTCTCCCTCTCCGGAGCCCTACCGGGGCACCAGCCCGCACACTCGCTTCACTTTATTTGGTGCCACCCGCCTGCCCCGGCCGGGCTTTGGCACCACGGCCTGGAGTCAACTCCGCCCTCGAGCGCGCGGCGGGACGAGGTACCGGAAGAAGAAGAGCGAGCGGCCACCTCCCGCGCAGACCGCGAAGGGTTAATCACTCTGCCCCGCACCCGGCCCGGCCCTATCTCATTGGTGCGCCCAACCAACGACTGCCCGGGAGGCGGGCTGAGTTCTTACTCAGGCCAATGGGCTGCCGGCGTGCCGCCGCTGCCGCTCTTTCCCAACCCTCGCTCTCGCTGATCTTAGCCTGAGGGCGGGAGAAGAGGACGGCTGGCTCCCAAGATGGCGGCGGCGGCGGCGGTTGTGGCGGGGCTCTCCGCGGGGGTGCCCGCGGCGGCGGCCGACTCTGCCTCGTCGGCCCCGGCCAGCGCCCGCGAAGAGGAGCTCCCTCGCCTGGAGCCGGCCGAGGTGAGGAGCCGCCTGGAGAGGAGCGCCCGGCAGTTCCGCAACCGGCGCAAGGTGCTCGTCCGGGGGCTGCCCGCCGACGTCGCTAACCAGGTGAGTCTTCTCCCCGCCCCCCGTCCGCTTTTCTCAGTCACCTTCTTCTACCTGTGGAGGAGCTCTGCTGAACCCTCAAGCCTGCGGCGAAGGGCGCTTCACTCTCGAAAAGCGGCAAACTAATCTGCCTCTGGTTGAGGGTGAACCCTCAATTCCCAGTACCTGAAGCGCTGTCTGAAAAAGATTCGAGATCTGGGTGAGGTAATTCGCCTTTGCTAGCGAAGCATCATCACCACTTTTCTCACTTCAGTTCTCGCCAAGTAAGAGCTGAAACGGACGAACAAAAAGCCCTTGGCGATTTATCTGTTCCTGGCTGTACTATTTCCAACAGCCAGTGGTGGATATTCTCCAGCCTTCAAGAAATAGATCTTTGCAAACAAAGCTAGTCTGTCAAGGAAAAGTTAGCGCAGAACCCTCTCTCTGACATAGGGTTGTATGTGTAGGGAGTATGGGGGAATATTCAAACACTTCACAAACTCACACGCCCCAGCTGCAACCTAGTACAGATGCAAATGGGAGTCTGACATGTTGTTCAGCTATTTTAAGGGGTGTTCATACACACAGTGAACATATGAGAGATGGTTGGATGACACCCTGTAGATGGGCCCCTGCCAACATGGCAACATATTTTCTGTTTACAGGTATAGTTGTATGCAAACAAGGCTCTTGTCTTTGTACATCCCTTTCACACAGACACTGAATGTGCAGCCTCCAGGGGAGGAAGAGCTGGTGTCCAGGGTGTGTGTCTAGCAGGTATAGCCACATTTGCCCCTCACACATTTGCTGAAGGAAGGGCATATTCTGAACAACCTGCTAGTGGGAAGAGATGTGTGTTCTGCAATACCGACACTCAGACACCATGGTTCACAAACAGACCATGGATTTTGAATCTGACTTCCTACCCACTCTCACATCATGACTTTGTCAGTTTGGACAGCATACCACAAACTATAGCTAAGCCATAACCATAATTCAGAATGATGTCTGAATTGAGCCAGACATGTCATCAATCTTTTCTGTTTCTATCGCTGTTGTAGAATAATGCACATAATCCTATGGGGCTAGGGGCGACCTCTCAGTTGTGCATTGTTTTTTCCTCAGCTATATATCGTCCATATATTTCACTACACTTTTAGTTTGTATGCCATCTTTCTGTATTGTTGTACTCAAGGTGGCTTACAAGCTAAAGAAACAACAGAATATACAGTCAGGATCATACGTCTTATAATGATCTGAGCCAATAAAAATAAGTCACAATAAAAAGAACAAGTTCTCTCAAATAAAGTAATATTCAATAATCTGTTAAGACAAAATATCACTCTCAAATTATCAGCAAATAATAATTAACCAAATTCACCCTCAACAGCCAGTGAATCATTACTAAGCTATCATAAAGTCAAGTCACCCACAATACATTCCCATAACCTACGTATTGTGTTTTTAAATGCATGAACCAGAAGTTAGGGTTGCATTCAAGATATTCACTGGTGATAACCAATCATGTTGGTGAAAAAATGCTTATTATTATCGTGTTTACATTTGGACTTTCTAAAGAACTCTGACACATCTACTGCTGCTCCCTTGTATTGCATAGAATTTGGCCCTAATGGTCAATCTTTTTTTTTCTATAACCCTGCCACCTGTCAAGTGAATAACGTGCTGTACCTGCTGAAGTGGCTTTTACTCTGAAACTTAAGCAGTAAGAAATACGTTGGCTTTTAAAGTGCCTGCGGGCTTCTTATGTTTTGCTGCGTACATTACTAGAGAGAGATATTTGTTTTCTTGAGTTAGTTGGCAGCCACTTAGTGGGGTTGATGAGCAGCAGTTTTAACGCAGAAGGAAGATGACAAGTTATTCACACAACACACCATTATACATTGCTGAAAACCTTTCTCTGAACTGTAAATTAAACTGGCCATAGTTGTCTGCTTTTGAGGAAACAAATGAGCATGTTTTATTACAGAATAGTAGCACTCCAAGAGGGTTGTTAAGGGAAATACAATGGCAAGGAAGCAGTACACTATCATTTTGACTTAGTGTGTGTTTACATATTTGCATCTCTTTCAAGATGTGTCACAGAACATGTGATACAGTAACTTTGCTGAAGCTAATCAAGTGGTCATTGCCCACCTTGAGTTGGATGAACAGTGGACTGGAAATGTAATGAATCTACGGCATCTATGCACATTCTCAGGTTTAGTTCATAGAGACCTGAGGGGAGAGTGCTGAAGCCGAAAGAACTCTGATTTCAACCTTGAGCAGTTGAAAGACGGTTGGTTGAAATGCCGCCAATTAATTGCATGCAAGGTGGAGAGCTTAAAAGCTCCTTTTGTGCTAGATTTCCTAGCACAGAAAGAGCTTTTAAGCTCTCCACTTTGCTTATTGGTCTCTGTGAGGTTCTTGTGGGAACTTGGGCAGCCTTGCTGGCGCCTCCCAGAGCTCTGTAAGCAAAGCAGAGAGTTTTGGCCCACTATAGGTGGGCTGAAACTCCTAAATGGATAGATACCATTTCTTAGAGATACGTGTTTTATAAACAGGTTCTAAGGCGCACTTCTGTATAAATGTCTCATTTTATTTTATTTTTCTTACGAGGATTACATTTACATCAGCATCCTGTAGTGGATGGAGTGAATTGCCTGATCAGGAAGGGCAATTGAACTTTAGAAAGGACAGTGGAACTTCATAGGAAATCCTCATTGTGTACATTTTACATTATTACATAGAAACAGTTGAACAGCCCACCAGGTAAAGGTTTGACCTTGTGACCTGTCCTCATTGTTTGGGTGAGATCACTTGATTCCCATGCCCTATTGATTGCTGCCAAAGTATCAGAGGCAGGCTTCTAGAATTGCCTTTAATTGGAATGTCTGCCTTTTCAAGGGCATCAATAACACCTTCTCCCTAGAGTTTGGCTAGGTTTATGTTGGAAGAGTACATTGGAGTGTTTCAAGCTGCCTCTGGGAAGCACATTGCAAACCAGAGTCTTGATTATCCATCTATGCACTCTTGATTTCATGGTCAGAATGGTGGAGCTAGGCTTTGCAGAGTTTGACCTTGAGTGAGGTTGACTCCTTTCTGTGAAAAGATCACACATGCCTCAAATGAGGTAACCTGTTCAGCTTGCCTGCTTGCCGGAAGTGAAAAGTGTCTTAAGTAATAAGCGAAAGTGTTGCCTTAGGCAGCATAAAGCACATGCTAAATATTGGCTTGCTGCTGATCAGGAAGACTGCAGTCTGGAAAGGAAGCTGATCTCCTGTGGTGCCAGCTGTTCTTGTTGATGATTTATGCTGATTATGCAATTCCCTCAGTAAACACAGGCCATAATGTCATCTTTAAGTGGACATTAGTGACTTTTGGTTCTCTTCTATTAAAAGATCTTCTTAGTTGAAAAACATTTAATTCCATCAACACAAAGTCATTTAGCAACTAATCCTTATATTGGTGAATGTAGGCCAGTTTTGTTTGTGAATTGTACTTTGAGACAATATTTATTACTAGATTTCTATACTGCCCTTCATCAAAAGATCTTGGGGCCATTTAGAAGATAAAAATACAAGATAAAAACACAAATAAATAGTTAAAACGGAAACAGCAAAACAGTCCCACACATGCACATTTAAAAGGCTGTAGAATATTGTTCAGCCAAAGGTCTGGTTGAAGAGGAACATTTTTGCCTGGAGCCTAAATATATATAATGAAGGCGCCAGACGAACCTCCCTATGAAGAGCATTCCACAAACGGGGAGCCACTGCAGAAAACGCCTCACTGCGAGAAGTGAAGTTACAGGGAGCCAGGCACAGGGCCTTTTCAGTAGTAGCACCCACCCTGTGATAAACAACCCTTTAAGTTTTAAAAGACACCTGAAGGCAACCCTGTATAGGGAAGTTTTTAATGTTTTATTACACTTTTATATTTGTTGGAAGCTGCCCAGAGTGGCTAGGACAACCCAGTCAGAT